>NC_092159.1:51567323-51894823 GCF_045791955.1 Oncorhynchus clarkii lewisi | reverse complement strand
ACTAAACTAAATAAAATGTTAAAAAATCTCTCTCTCGCTCTCTCTCTCTCTCTCTCAGGACTGTCCCTTTCTCCATCTCTTTCCCCCCCTCTCTCTCTCTCTCTCTCTCTCTCTCTCTCTCTCAGGACTGTCCCTTTCTCCATCTCTTTCCTTCTCTCTCTCTCTCTCTCAGGACTGTCCCTTTCTCCATCTCTTTCCCTCTCTCTCTCTCTCTCTCTCTCAGGACTGTCCCTTTCTCCATCTCTCTCTCTCTCAGAACTGTCCCTTTCTCCCCCTCTCTCTCTCAGGACTGTCCCTTTCTCCAAGTCTTTACTTCCTTCCTTCTCTCTCTCTCTCTCTCTCCCTCTCTCTCTCTCTCTCTCAGGACTGTCCCTTTCTCCATCTCCCTCTCTCTCTCTCTCTCTCTCTCTCTCTCTCTCTCTCTCTCTCTCTCTCTCTCTCTCAGGACTGTCCCTTTTTTTTCAAATTCAATTTCAAGCTGCTTTAAACATTAATAATTATAGTAATAACAATAATAGTAATAATAAGTAAGTTACTGTTTACTATGCAGATGTTATTATTCAGTGTCCCTCAGGCTATGGCAGGAAAATACATATTTGGCTGCAAGAGGAGCCATTGCTCCTTCGCCCATGAGTATTCTTAGTTTTTCCTCTTGGTTCAATTTGTAAAAATGTGGAATATATGTAGTCATTTCTGTGAATAATGAATCTCTTTGTGAGGAATATTTATCACAGTAAAGGAGAAAGTGCATCTCTGTCTCTACCTCCCCTGTCATGCAGTGACCACATACACGCTCCTCTTTGGGTAGCCATGTCTTTTTATGTCTGCCGGTTTCTATTGCCAATCGGTGGTCACTCAGCCTGTACTTGGTAAGGATCTGTCTCTGCTTCGTATCTCTGACAGAGTAGAGATAATCAGCCAATTCATATTCTCTGTTTAGGGTCAGATAGCAATTTAGTCGGCTTTGGGATTTTGTTTAGTTTTTCCAGTATTGTAAATATGATTCCTTTGATTGGTTCATGATTTTGCTTATTGGAATTCTTTCTTTTGAAGCAGTGCTGGTGTCAGCTTGGTTGGTGAGGTCCAACACCAGCTGACTGAGAGGGCTCGTTTCTGGGCTCAGCTCTTGGGCTTGAAGTGCTTTAAATTGCAGACTCGAATTTGGACTTGAATTTAGATGTAGCCAAAATGTTAATGATCTTTTCTGTATTTTCATTATTACTGGAAAACGGACCAATTCTGCCCTACATGCATTAGTTGGTGTATTTCTCTGGACTTGTAGAATTTTCCGACAGAATTCTGCATGTAGGGCTTCAATTGGATGTTTGTCCCACATTTTAAAATCCAGTTTATTGAGTGGCCCCCAAACCTCACTTCCATAAAGTGCTATTGGTAGGATTACACTGTCAAATATTTTAGTCCAAATTCTAATTGGGATGTTGATTTTGAATAATTTCTTTGAGTGCATTCACTGCCATATTAAAGTTTCCCGATGCAGATATGGTCAGACCAAGGTAGGTGTAATTTTTTGTGTGTTCAATTAAGGTGTTGTTCAGGGTGAATTTACATTTGTGTTTCTGACATCTGGGGTTTTTTTGGAAAATCATGATTTTAGTTTTTTGGAAATTTATTGCCAGGGCCCAATTATGGCAATATTGCTCCAGAATATTAATGTTTTGTTGAAGACCTTCTTTGGTTGGTGATAGAAGTACCAAGTCATCAGCATATAGCAGGTATTTCACCTCTGTGTCAAATAGTGTGAGTCCTGGGGCTGGAGATTGGTCCAACATGTATGCTAATTCATTGATATAAATGTTGAAAAGATTTGGACTCAAATTGCAGCCTTGTCTCACACCTCGACATTGTGAAAAAAATTCTGTTCTTTGGTTTTTGATTTTTATTGCACACTTATTTTCTGTGTACATACATTTTATTAAGTCATACACCTTACCACCAAGCCCACTTTGTAGAATTGTGTAGAATAGCCCTTCGTGCCAAATCGAATCAAATGCTTTTTTAAAGTCAATAAAGCAAGCAAAGATTTTGCCCTTTTGGTGGACGTGTTTATTAATTAGTGTGTGTAAGGTGTATATATGGTCAGTAGTGCGATGGTTAGGGAGAAAGCCAATTTGACATTTACTTATTACATTTTTTTCTTGAAGAAAGGTTTGAATTCTTGAATTCAAAATGCTACAGAAAATCTATCCCAAGTTACTGTTGACGCAAATTCCCCTGTAAATATTGGGGTCTGATTTGTCTCCACTTTTGTGGATAGGGGAGATGAGCCCCTGGTTCCAGACATCAGGGAAGCAGCCAGAAGTTAAAACCATGTTGAACAATCTCTTTCCCTCTCTCTCTCTCTCTCTCTCTCTCTCTCTCTCAGGACTGTCCCTTTCTCCATCTCTTTCCTTCTCTCTCTCTCTCTCTCTCTCTCTCTCAGGGCTGTCCCTTTCTCCATCTCTTTCCCTCTCTCTCTCTCTCTCTCTCTCTCTCTCTCTCTCAGGAATGTCCCTTTCTCCATCTCTTTCCCTCTCTCGCTCTCTCTCTCAGGACTGTCCCTTTCTCCACCTCTTTCCCTCTCTCTCTTTATCTCTCTCTCAGGACTGTCCCTTTCTCCATCTCTTTCCTTCTCTCTCTCTCAGGACTGTCCCTTTCCCCCTCTCTCTCTCTCTCTCTCTCTCTCTCTCAGGACTGTCCCTCTCTCTCTCTCTCTCTCTCTCTCTCTCTCAATTCAATTCAATTCAATTCAATTCAATTCAATTCAAGGGCTTTATTGGCATGGGAAACATGTGTTAACATTGCCAAAGCAAGTGAGGTAGACAACATACAAAGTGAATATATAAAGTGAAAAACAACAAAAATGAACAGTAAACATTACACATACAGAGGTTTCAAAACAGTAAAGACATTACAAATGTCATATTATATATATATATACAGTGTTTTAACAATGTACAAATGGTTAAAGGACACAAGATAAAATAAATAAGCATAAATATGGGTTGTATTTACAATGGTGTGTGTTCTTCACTGGTTGCCCTTTTCTCGTGGCAACAGGTCACAAATCTTGCTGCTGTGATGGCACACTGTGGAATTTCACCCAGTAGATATGGGAGTTTTTCAAATTTGGATTTGTTTTCGAATTCTTTGTGGATCTGTGTAATCTGAGGGAAATATGTCTCTCTAATATGGTCATACATTGGGCAGGAGGTTAGGAAGTGCAGCTCAGTTTCCACCTCATTTTGTGGGCAGTGTGCACATAGCCTGTCTTCTCTTGAGAGCCATGTCTGCCTACGGCGGCCTTTCTCAATAGCAAGGCTATGCTCACTGAGTCTGTACATATTCAAAGCTTTCCTTAAGTTTGTGTCAGTCACAGTGGTCAGGTATTCCGCCGCTGTGTACTCTCTGTGTAGGGCCAAATAGCATTCTAGTTTGCTCTGTTTCTTTGTTAATTCTTTCCAATATGTCAAGAAATTATCTTTTTGTTTTCTCATGATTTGGTTGGGTCTAATTGTGCTGCTGTCCTGGGGCTCTGTGGGGTGTGTTTGTGTACAGAGCCCCAGGACCAGCTTGCTTAGGGGACTCTTCTCCAGGTTAATCTCTGTAGGTGATGGCTTTGTTATGGAAGGTTTGTGAATCGCTTCCTTTTAGTTGGTTGTAGAATTTAACGTCTCTTTTCTGGATTTGGATAATTAGTGGGTATCGGCCTAATTCTGCTCTGCATGCATTATTTGGTGTTCTACGTTGTACACGGAGGATATCGGGGAAGAAGATGCCAGAGCTAAGGATGATGTTAAAGAGTTTTAGTATAGCCAATTGGAATTTGTTGTCTGTATATTTGATCATTTCATTAAGGATACCATCAACACCACAGGCCTTTTTGGGTTGGAGGGTTTTTATTTTGTCCTGTAACTCATTCAAGGTAATTGGAGAATCCAGTGGGTTCTGGTAGTCTTTGATTGTTGATTCTAAGATTTGTATTTGATCATGTATATGTTTTTGCTCTTGATTCTGTGTTATAGAGCCAAAAAGATTGGAGAAGTGGTTTACCCATAGATCTCCATTTTGGATAGATAATTATTTGTGTTGTTGTTTGTTTAGTGTTTTCCAATTTTCCCAGAAGTGGTTAGAGTCTATGGATTCTTCAATTACATTGAGCTGATTTCTGTATTTCTGTATTGTTTTAGTGATTCACCATAGTGAAGGCATAGACTCAGGTTTTCCGGGTCTCTATGTTTTTGGTTGGACAGGTTTCTCAGATTCTTTCTTAGATTTTTGCATTCTTCATCAAACCATTTGTCATTGTTGTTCATTTTCTTCGGTTTTCTATTTGAGATTTTATAGGGAAGCTGAGAGGTCAAATATACTTACTAGCCTCAGGCCAGTAAGTGTGAGCAGAGCATCTGGTACATGCCATTGGCGAGTGTAAGTTGGGCCTGTTTTTTTTTCTCTCTCTCTCTCTCTCTCTGGAGTGTTTGGTGCATGCTGGGAATTGTATGAGCGTGGAGAGTTAGATATTCACAACTTTCTTTCGGTTTTCTATTTCTTGGTGGCTTTTTTTTGTTTTCTTCTGTGCATACCATTTGTTGTGGAAGAATTAAGTATTTGTTTTTCGTATGGAAATGACACTGATTTTGGCGGGGATGGCAGCCCGAATGGGGATGTCGTCCCTGTCACTTCGGCACGGCTTTAGGTGTGTTACTGAAGCTACTGTCATGGTGGAGGAGTTTCTGGTCTCCGTAGGAGAGAAGGTAGGCCTTGAGAATGTTGCTTATGCATCCCGGATGAATAAAGCTGTGGTGGTATTTCTTAAAGAAGAGCGTCTTGTTGATCGTATGGTTGAGCATGGCGTACTTCTTAAAGAGTGTCTTGTAGATCGTATGGTTGAGCATGGCGTACTTCTTAAAGAAGAGGGTCTTGTTGATCGTATGATTGAGCATGGCGTACTTCTTAAAGAAGAGAGTCTTGTTGATCAGATGGTTGAGCATGACGTACTTCTTAAAGAAGAGTGTCTTGTTGATCGGATGGTTGAGCATGGTGTACATCTTAAAGAAGAGTGTCTTGTTGATCAGATGGTTGAGCATGACGTACTTCTTAAAGAAGAGGGTCTTGTTGATCGGATGGTTGAGCATGGTGTACTTCTTAAAGAAGAGTGTCTGGTTGATCGGATGGTTGAGCATGACGTACTTCTTAAAGGAATGTTTATTCAAGTTACGCCGCTTTTTTCTCCGTCAACAAGGGTAACGATTTCAAATGTACCACCGATTATTCCAAATGAGCTATTGGAGCGCGGGTTATTGCGCTTTGGGAAGTTCGCCAGTTCAATTCAGGTTGTTCCGTTGGGTTGCAAACACTCGGTTGTCATTTCGGCGACAGGTGTTTATATTTTTGGACTCACCGGAGCAGACTTTAGAGTTATCGTTTAAAATCAAGTATGACAATAGAATGTATATGGCTTATGCTAGTACGGGTAGTCAACAGTGTTTTGAGTGTGGGTGTTACGTTGCCCAGTTTATGTGTTGTAGTTTGTGTATTTGCATGTGTTTTATTTCAGGAAATGGCTTCCTGAAATCCCTCAAGCAGCTGATTGGTCGACTCCAGGGCTAATTGGAGAGCTGACCCCGCCCCCTCGTCAAGACACAGCTGTCTCCAGTTACACATTCATTCAGAAGCTATATAAAAGCCAGTGTTCTGTTCAGGAGAGAGATATTTTGGAGGTAGGGATTGCTGAGAGAGATTTTGCTAGAGAGATTTGCTGAGGTCATTGCAGAGCGATAGTTTGTGATAGAGATTTTGCTGAGGTCATTGCAGAGCGATTGTTTGTGATAGAGAGATTTGCTGAGGTCATTTCAGAGCGATTGTTTGTGATAGAGATTTTGCTGAGGTCATTGCAGAGCGATTGTTTGTGATAGAGATTTTGCTGAGGTCATTGCAGAGCGATTGTTTGTGATAGAGATTTTGCTGAGGTCATTGCAGAGCGATTGTTTGTGATAGAGAGATTTGCTTGGAGGTCATTGCAGAGAGATTTTGCTAAAGGTTGATTTTGCTGGGAGTTCATTGCTGAGAGCTGGTATGTTCTGTGAGTTTGTTGCTCAGGTAGAGCTTATTTGATGTCCTTTGTTTCTTAGTTTGGTCATAAGCGACATGCTTGCCCGAAAAGGGAGAAGGCCGAGGGAGGGGCGCAGGTGGTCCTCTTAACGCCTGGGCCCACTGATGTAGGGAGAGGTAGACCGACAGCGGTAGAGCAGCCACAAGCACCTGTTGCTGAGGAACAAGTTATCCGTGTTGAGGGCATGGAGTTACTTGTATTAGAGGGAAATGTTATGCAGCAGAAAAGTATTGTTGTAGAAGGTAAGGATGTATCTGAAGAGCCAGTTCCTCAGACTGGTGAGCAGGTGCCCAGTATGAGTGCTGGGGTAAAGGAAGGGGTTCATGTGGAGCTGGGCTCCCAGCTAGTGGAGGAGGTGCCCAGTACGAGTGCTGGGGTAAAGGAAGGGGTTCATGTGGACCTAGGCTCCCAGGTAGTGGAGGAGGTGCCCAGTACGAGTGCTGGGGTAAAGGAGGGGGTTCATGTGGAGCTAGGCTCCCAGGTAGTGGAGGAGATGCCCACTACGAGTAACGGGGTACAGGAGGGGCTAGTCTCTCAGGTAGTGGAGGAGATGCCTGGTACGAGTGATGAGGTTCAGGTGGGGCTAGTCTCCCAGTTAGTGGAGGAGGTGCCCAGTACGAGTGCTGGGGTAAAGGAGGGGGTTCATGTGGAGCTAGGCTCCCAGGTAGTGGAGGAGATGCCCACTACGAGTAATGGGGTACAGGAGGGGGTTCATGTGGAGCTAGGCTCCCAGGGAGTGGAGGAGATGCCCACTATGAGTAATGAGGTACAGGAGGGTTTTCATGTGGAGCTAGGCTTCCAGGTAGTGGAGGAGATGCCCACTATGAGTAATGAGGTTCAGGTGGGGCTAGTCTCCCAGGTAGTGGAGGAGATGCCTGGTATGAGTGATGAGGTTCAGGTGGGGCTAGTCTCCCAGGTAGTGGAGGAGATGCCTGGTACGAGTGATGAGGTGCAGCAAGTGTGTTGAGTGTTGAAAGGGATGTGGTAGAGGGGAGTCAGTTGTCTGTGGTCTCAGCTGAGGATCAGGAGAAGGATATCTCTTTTGATATGATAGCAGCTGGTGAGGACTCAATTTACGATCTAGAGGAGGTAAATTAGTTTCTGGATCAGACTTTTGGGAAATCTGTCAAATTGGCAGATTATTTTGATGTTGATAAGTTTGTGAGGTCAGCTGTGATGTTACAGAAGACGGTGGGGTTAGACCAATTGAGTGAGAAGAAGTGGTTTCGCTTGAGGAAATGTATTACTGCTGTTGCAGCAGCAAAAGGTGGTCAGGTTAAGAGAATATTAAAATAATGATGATGATCATACTTCATAGGGTGTATTTTTCTCCTTGGTTTCTGTGGTTTCTTCTGCTTTTCTTTTCTCTTTTCTATATGGAAGTACTAAGGGTAGGTTCTCTCAATATGAATGGGGGAAGGGACAGGAATAAGAGGGCTTGGGTATTAGAAGTAATAAAACAGAAAAGGCTTAATGTAGTTTTCCTACAGGAGACACATAGTGATGAGGTTGACTGGGGTATGTGGTGGGAGGGGCAGCATGTACTCAGTCATGGTACTAATTTCAGTGCTGGGGTGGCAATCTTGTTTTCCTCAGGTTTAGGGGTGACTGTGGTATCTACAACAGAGATTGTCAAGGGTTTTATTGGATTTAACTGTTGATCGCACCGCTGAAGAACCTTACCTGCGGTCAGCCACTTGCCTGTCTGGCCTATTAACTGAGTTTGAGCTTTCTGACGTGTGGTAAGAGTAAGGAATGCAAAAGTTAGGCAGTACACATGGCTAAAAATTAATGAAGGTTGTGTCAGTGCAGCAAGGTTAGACAGGTTGTATGTATCTGAGCAATACTGTAATAGGGTTGGAAAGTGTGCCATTACTCCTGTGGGTTTCTCTGATCATCATATTGTTACTGTTGATATTCACTTGTCCTGTCCATGAAGGTCATCACCTTACTGGTATTTTAATGTTAAATTGTTACATGATGTCATGTTTTATGACAGGTTTTTGTTGTTTTGGGAAAAATGGAGGATTACAAAAATGAGACAATGGTGGGAGGTTGGGAAGGCCCAAATACAAGTATTTTGGCAACAGTATACTGCTCTGTCTCAAATTGAAGTTAAAGAGACTATCAAGGCCCTTGAACAGGACATCAAGTCTATTGAATTGAAGCTGCTCACTCAGAACGACCCTGGACTAGTCATGAACTTACAGGACAAGAGACATGGACTGAGGTCGGTTCTGCATGAAAGAGTGAAGGGTGCCTTGATTAGGTCTCATTTCGCTTCCCTCAAGGATATGGATGCTCCTAGAGCTTTTTTAAAAACCTAGGACAGTTGACATTTCAACGTAAACAGATGGTCTGCCTTCGTCTCCCTGACGGGAAGGTGACCACGGATGACAGTGAAATGCGTCAACATGCCGTGGATTTCTACTCTGCCCTCTATAAGGCAGAGGATTGTGACTCTCTGTACTGAACAGTTGTTACACGGTCTTCCTCAATTGGGACCTGAGCAGAGAGTTGCATTGGACTCTGACATTACACTGCAAGAGCTGTCCACAGCAGTTATGCAGCTCTCAAGAGGCTGAGCCCCTGGCATCAATGGTTTACCATCTGAGTTTTATAAGCACTTTTGGGTGTGTGAATCTTTTCATGAGAGTTCTCTTCCTGTATTCTGTCAATGTGCAGTGCTTTCACTGTTGCCAAAAAAGGGGGATTTGGCTCTCATTAAAAATTGGAGACCTGTTGCTTTGATGTGTGCTGAATACAAAATTGTTTCTAAATGTCTCTCAAACAGGTTGAAAGAGTATCTGGGATTGTTGGTCCACAAGGAACAGTCCTACTGTGTACCTGCTCGCTCTATTGTTGACAATTTGTTTCCGATAAGAGATGTTTTAGACATTTGTAAACTGTCTGATGTAAATGTGGGTTTACTTTCGTTGGATCAGGAGAATGCTTTTGATCGTGTGGACCACCAGTACTTGTTCAAAACAATGAAAGCCTTTGGGTTTGGGGATGTTATTTTTGTCTTGGATGAGTTAACTGTATGCTGGGGCCTCGTATATGGTGAAGGTGGGGGGTGGATTGAGTTGCCCATCCCTGTCCAAAGGGGCATCAGGCAGAGATGCCCAATTTCAGGGCAGTTATATAGTCTGGCGCTTGAACCAATGCTTTGTTTTTTAAGAGCGAAGCTTACTGTTTTCTCTGTGCCAGGTGTAATGAAGGGTCCCACGATAGCACTGTCTGCATATGCAGATGACGTGTGGGTTTTTATTACAGGGGGTGAGGATGTTAAGGTTCTCTCACATGCTTTAAAGGTGTATGAGGGGGCCTCCTTAGCTGGAGTTAATTGGGGAAAGAGTGAAGCGCTGTGGGCAGGTCGGCTTCAAACAGGGTCCGCTCCACGGTTACCAGGGAGGCTTCAAACGGGGTCCGCTCCACGGTTACCAGGGGGGCTTCAGTGGGGCAGAGATGGGATGAAGACATTGTTTTTTTTTCTAGGTACCAGCCATAATGACTATCTCCTCTCTCTCTCTGTGTCAGAGACATGCTACTGTACCAGCCATAATGACTGCCTCCTCTCTCTGTGTTAGAGACATGCTACTGTATCAGCCATAATGACTGTCTCCTCTCTCTCTGTGTCATAGACATGCTACTGTACCAGCCATAATGACTGCCTCCTCTCTCTCTCTGTACCAGCCATTATGACTGTCTCCTCTCTCTCTCTCTGTCAGACATGCTACTGTACCAGCCATAATGACTCTCTCCTCTCTCTCTCTCTGTCAGAGACATGCTACTGTACCAGCCATAATGACTGTCTCCTCTCTCTCGCTCTGTGTCAGAGACATGCTACTGTACCAGCCATAATGACTGTCTCCTCTCTCTCTCTGTGTCAGAGACATGCTACTGTACCGGCCATAATGACTATCTCCTCTCTCTCTCTGTGTCAAAGACATGCTACTGTACCAGCCATAATGACTGCCTCCTCTCTCTCTCTCTGTCAGAGACATGCTACTGTACCAGCCATAATGACTGTCTCCTCTCTCTCGCTCTGTGTCAGAGACATGCTACTGTACCAGCCATAATGGCTGTCTCCTCTCTCTCGCTCTGTGTCAGAGACATGCTACTGTACCAGCCATAATGACCATCTCCTCTCTCTCTCTCTGTCAGAGACATGCTACTGTATCAGCCATAATGACGGTCTCCTCTCTCTCTGTGTCATAGACATGCTACTGTACCAGCCATAATGACTGTCTCCTCTCTCTCTCTCTGTCAGAGACATGCTACTGTACCAGCCATAATGACTCTCTCCTCTCTCTCTCTCTGTCAGAGACATGCTACTGTACCAGCCATAATGACTGTCTCCTCTCTCTCGCTCTGTGTCAGAGACATGCTACTGTACCAGCCATAATGACTGTCTCCTCTCTCTCTCTGTGTCAGAGACATGCTACTGTACCGGCCATAATGACTATCTCCTCTCTCTCTCTGTGTCAGACATGCTACTGTACCAGCCATAATGACTGCCTCCTCTCTCTCTCTCTGTCAGAGACATGCTACTGTACCAGCCATAATGACTGTCTCCTCTCTCTCGCTCTGTGTCAGAGACATGCTACTGTACCAGCCATAATGGCTGTCTCCTCTCTCTCGCTCTGTGTCAGAGACATGCTACTGTACCAGCCATAATGACCATCTCCTCTCTCTCTCTCTGTCAGAGACATGCTACTGTACCAGCCATAATGACTGTCTCCTCTCTCTCTGTGTCAGAGACATGCTACTTAACCAGCCATAATGACTGTCTCCTCTCTCTGTGTCAGAGACATGCTACTGTACCAGCCATAATGACTCTCTCCTCTCTCTCGCTCTCTCTCTCTGTGTCAGAGACATGCTACTGTACCAGCCATAATGACTGTCTCCTCTCTCTCGCTCTGTGTCAGAGACATGCTACTGTACCAGCCATAATGACTGTCTCCTCTCTCTCTCTGTGTCAAAGACATGCTACTGTACCAGCCATAATGACTGCCTCCTCTCTCTGTGTTAGAGACATGCTACTGTATCAGCCATAATGACTGTCTCTTCTCTCTCTGTGTCATAGACATGCTACTGTACCAGCCATTATGACTGTCTCCTCTCTCTCTCTCTGTCAGAGACATGCTACTGTACCAGCCATAATGACTCTCTCCTCTCTCTCGCTCTGTCAGAGACATGCTACTGTACCAGCCATAATGACTGTCTCCTCTCTCTCGCTCTGTGTCAGAGACATGCTACTGTACCAGCCATAATGACTGTCTCCTCTCTCTCTGTGTCAGAGACATGCTACTGTACCAGCCATAATCACTCTCTCCTCTCTCTCTCTGTGTCAAAGACATGCTACTGTACCAGCCATAATGACTGTCTCCTCTCTCTCGCTCTGTGTCAGAGACATGCTACTGTACCAGCCATAATGACTGTCTCCTCTCTCTCTGTGTCAGAGACATGCTACTGTACCAGCCATAATGACTGTCTCCTCTCTCTCTCTGTGTCAAAGACATGCTACTGTACCAGCCATAATGACTGCCTCCTCTCTCTGTGTCAGAGACATGCTACTGTATCAGCCATAATGACGGTCTCCTCTCTCTCTCTGTGTCATAGACATGGTACTGTATCAGCCATAATGACGGTCTCCTCTCTCTCTGTGTCATAGACATGCTACTGTACCAGCCATAATGACTGTCTCCTCTCTCTCTGTGTCAGAGACATGCTACTTAACCAGCCATAATGACCATCTCCTCTCTCTCTCTCTCTGTCAGAGACATGCTACTGTACCAGCCATAATGACCATCTCCTCTCTCTCTCTCTGTCAGAGACATGCTACTGTACCAGCCATAATGACCATCTCCTCTCTCTCTCTCTGTCAGAGACATGCTACTGTACCAGCCATAATGACTCTCTCCTCTCGCTCTCTCTGTCAGAGACATGCTACTGTACCAGCCATAATGACTGTCTCCTCTCTCTCGCTCTGTGTCAGAGACATGCTAATGTACCAGCCATAATGACTGTCTCCTCTCTCTCTGTGTCAGATACATGCTACTGTACCAGCCATAATCACTCTCTCCTCTCTCTCTCTCTGTCAGAGACATGCTACTGTACCAGCCATAATGACTCTCTCCTCTCTCTCTCTCTGTCAGAGACATGCTACTGTACCAGCCATAATGACTGTCTCCTCTCTCTCGCTCTGTGTCAGAGACATGCTACTGTACCAGCCATAATGACTGTCTCCTCTCTCTCTCTGTGTCAGAGACATGCTACTGTACCAGCCATAATGACTGTCTCCTCTCTCTCTCTGTATCAAAGACATGCTACTGTACCAGCCATAATGACTGCCTCCTCTCTCTGTGTCAGAGACATGCTACTGTATCAGCCATAATGACGGTCTCCTCTCTCTCTCTGTGTCATAGACATGCTACTGTATCAGCCATAATGACGGTCTCCTCTCTCTCTGTGTCATAGACATGCTACTGTACCAGCCATAATGACTGTCTCCTCTCTCTCTGTGTCAGAGACATGCTACTTAACCAGCTATAATGACCATCTCCTCTCTCTCTCTCAGTCAGAGACATGCTACTGTACCAGCCATAATGACTGTCTCATCTCTCTCGCTCTGTGTCAGAGACATGCTACTGTACCAGCCATAATGACTGTCTCCTCTCTCTCTCTCTCTGTCAGAGACATGCTACTGTACCAGCCATAATGACTATCTCCTCTCTCGCTCGCTCTGTCAGAGACATGCTACTGTACCAGCCATAATGACTGTCTCCTCTCTCTCTCTCTGTCAGAGACATGCTACTGTACCAGCCATAATGACTGTCTCCTCTCTCTCGCTCTGTGTCAGAGACATGCTACTGTACCAGCCATAATGACCATCTCCTCTCTCTCTCTCTGTCAGAGACATGCTACTGTACCAGCCATAATGACTATCTCCTCTCTCGCTCGCTCTGTCAGAGACATGCTACTGTACCAGCCATAATGACTGTCTCCTCTCTCTCTCTCTGTCAGAGACATGCTACTGTACCAGCCATAATGACTGTCTCCTCTCTCTCGCTCTGTGTCAGAGACATGCTACTGTACCAGCCATAATGACCATCTCCTCTCTCTCTCTCTGTCAGAGACATGCTACTGTACCAGCCATAATGACCATCTCCTCTCTCTCTCTCTGTCAGAGACATGCTACTGTACCAGCCATAATGACTGTCTCCTCTCTCTCGCTCTGTGTCAGAGACATGCTACTGTACCAGCCATAATGACCATCTCCTCTCTCTCTCTGTCAGAGACATGCTACTGTACCAGCCATAATGACTGTCTCCTCTCTCTCTGTGTCAGAGACATGCTACTTAACCAGCCATAATGACCATCTCCTCTCTCTCTCTCTCTCTCTGTCAGAGACATGCTACTGTACCAGCCATAATGACTGTCTCCTCTCTCTCGCTCTGTGTCAGAGACATGCTACTGTACCAGCCATAATGACTGTCTCCTCTCTTTCGCTCTGTGTCAGAGACATGCTACTGTATCAGCCATAATGACGGTCTCCTCTCTCTCTGTGTCATAGACATGCTACTGTATCAGCCATAATGACTGTCTCCTCTCTCTCTGTGTCAGAGACATGCTACTTAACCAGCCATAATGACCCGCTCCTCTCTCTCTCTCTCTGTCAGAGACATGCTACTGTACCAGCCATAATGACTATCTCCTCTCTCGCTCGCTCTGTCAGAGACATGCTACTGTACCAGCCATAATGACTGTCTCCTCTCTCTCTCTCTGTCAGAGACATGCTACTGTACCAGCCATAATGACTGTCTCCTCTCTCTCGCTCTGTGTCAGAGACATGCTACTGTACCAGCCATAATGACCATCTCCTCTCTCTCTCTCTGTCAGAGACATGCTACTGTACCAGCCACAATGACCATCTCTCTCGCTCTGTGTCAGAGACATGCTACTGTACCAGCCATAATGACCATCTCCTCTCTCTCTCTCTGTCAGAGACATGCTACTGTACCAGCCATAATGACTGTCTCCTCTCTCTCTCTCTCTGTCAGAGACATGCTACTGTACCAGCCATAATGACTATCTCCTCTCTCGCTCGCTCTGTCAGAGACATGCTACTGTACCAGCCATAATGACTGTCTCCTCTCTCTCTCTCTGTCAGAGACATGCTACTGTACCAGCCATAATGACTGTCTCCTCTCTCTCGCTCTGTGTCAGAGACATGCTACTGTACCAGCCATAATGACCATCTCCTCTCTCTCTCTGTCAGAGACATGCTACTGTACCAGCCATAATGACTGTCTCCTCTCTCTCTGTGTCAGAGACATGCTACTTAACCAGCCATAATGACCATCTCCTCTCTCTCTCTGTCAGAGACATGCTACTGTACCAGCCATAATGACTGTCTCCTCTCTCTCGCTCTGTGTCAGAGACATGCTACTGTACCAGCCATAATGACTGTCTCCTCTCTTTCGCTCTGTGTCAGAGACATGCTACTGTATCAGCCATAATGACGGTCTCCTCTCTCTCTGTGTCATAGACATGCTACTGTATCAGCCATAATGACTGTCTCCTCTCTCTCTGTGTCAGAGACATGCTACTTAACCAGCCATAATGACTGTCTCCTCTCTCTCTCTCTCTGTCAGAGACATGCTACTGTACCAGCCATAATGACTATCTCCTCTCTCGCTCGCTCTGTCAGAGACATGCTACTGTACCAGCCATAATGACTGTCTCCTCTCTCTGTCAGAGACATGCTACTGTACCAGCCATAATGACTGTCTCCTCTCTCTCGCTCTGTGTCAGAGACATGCTACTGTACCAGCCATAATGACTGTCTCCTCTCTTTCGCTCTGTGTCAGAGACATGCTACTGTATCAGCCATAATGACGGTCTCCTCTCTCTCTCTGTGTCAGACATGCTACTGTACCAGCCATAATGACTGCCTCCTCTCTCTCTCTCTGTCAGAGACATGCTACTGTACCAGCCATAATGACTGTCTCCTCTCTCTCGCTCTGTGTCAGAGACATGCTACTGTACCAGCCATAATGGCTGTCTCCTCTCTCTCGCTCTGTGTCAGAGACATGCTACTGTACCAGCCATAATGACCATCTCCTCTCTCTCTCTCTGTCAGAGACATGCTACTGTACCAGCCATAATGACTGTCTCCTCTCTCTCTGTGTCAGAGACATGCTACTTAACCAGCCATAATGACTGTCTCCTCTCTCTGTGTCAGAGACATGCTACTGTACCAGCCATAATGACTCTCTCCTCTCTCTCGCTCTCTCTCTCTGTGTCAGAGACATGCTACTGTACCAGCCATAATGACTGTCTCCTCTCTCTCGCTCTGTGTCAGAGACATGCTACTGTACCAGCCATAATGACTGTCTCCTCTCTCTCTCTGTGTCAAAGACATGCTACTGTACCAGCCATAATGACTGCCTCCTCTCTCTGTGTTAGAGACATGCTACTGTATCAGCCATAATGACTGTCTCCTCTCTCTCTGTGTCATAGACATGCTACTGTACCAGCCATTATGACTGTCTCCTCTCTCTCTCTCTGTCAGAGACATGCTACTGTACCAGCCATAATGACTCTCTCCTCTCTCTCGCTCTGTCAGAGACATGCTACTGTACCAGCCATAATGACTGTCTCCTCTCTCTCGCTCTGTGTCAGAGACATGCTACTGTACCAGCCATAATGACTGTCTCCTCTCTCTCTGTGTCAGAGACATGCTACTGTACCAGCCATAATCACTCTCTCCTCTCTCTCTCTGTGTCAAAGACATGCTACTGTACCAGCCATAATGACTGTCTCCTCTCTCTCGCTCTGTGTCAGAGACATGCTACTGTACCAGCCATAATGACTGTCTCCTCTCTCTCTGTGTCAGAGACATGCTACTGTACCAGCCATAATGACTGTCTCCTCTCTCTCTCTGTGTCAAAGACATGCTACTGTACCAGCCATAATGACTGCCTCCTCTCTCTGTGTCAGAGACATGCTACTGTATCAGCCATAATGACGGTCTCCTCTCTCTCTCTGTGTCATAGACATGGTACTGTATCAGCCATAATGACGGTCTCCTCTCTCTCTGTGTCATAGACATGCTACTGTACCAGCCATAATGACTGTCTCCTCTCTCTCTGTGTCAGAGACATGCTACTTAACCAGCCATAATGACCATCTCCTCTCTCTCTCTCTCTGTCAGAGACATGCTACTGTACCAGCCATAATGACTGTCTCCTCTCTCTCGCTCTGTGTCAGAGACATGCTACTGTACCAGCCATAATGACCATCTCCTCTCTCTCGCTCTGTGTCAGAGACATGCTACTGTACCAGCCATAATGACCATCTCCTCTCTCTCTCTCTGTCAGAGACATGCTACTGTACCAGCCATAATGACCATCTCCTCTCTCTCTCTCTGTCAGAGACATGCTACTGTACCAGCCATAATGACTCTCTCCTCTCGCTCTCTCTGTCAGAGACATGCTAATGTACCAGCCATAATGACTGTCTCCTCTCTCTCTGTGTCAGATACATGCTACTGTACCAGCCATAATCACTCTCTCCTCTCTCTCTCTCTGTCAGAGACATGCTACTGTACCAGCCATAATGACTCTCTCCTCTCTCTCTCTGTATCAAAGACATGCTACTGTACCAGCCATAATGACTGCCTCCTCTCTCTGTGTCAGAGACATGCTACTGTATCAGCCATAATGACGGTCTCCTCTCTCTCTCTGTGTCATAGACATGCTACTGTATCAGCCATAATGACGGCTACTGTACCAGCCATAATGACCTCCTCTCTCTGTGTCATAGACATGCTACTGTACCAGCCATAATGACTGTCTCCTACTCTTAATCGCTCTGTGTCAGAGACATGCTACTGTATCAGCCATAATGACGGTCTCCTCTCTCTCTGTGTCATAGACATGCTACTGTATCAGCCATAATGACTGTCTCCTCTCTCTCTGTGTCAGAGACATGCTACTTAACCAGCCATAATGACTGTCTCCTCTCTCTCTCTCTCTGTCAGAGACATGCTACTGTACCAGCCATAATGACTATCTCCTCTCTCGCTCGCTCTGTCAGAGACATGCTACTGTACCAGCCATAATGACTGTCTCCTCTCTCTCTCTCTGTCAGAGACATGCTACTGTACCAGCCATAATGACTGTCTCCTCTCTCTCGCTCTGTGTCAGAGACATGCTACTGTACCAGCCATAATGACCATCTCCTCTCTCTCTCTCTGTCAGAGACATGCTACTGTACCAGCCACAATGACCATCTCTCTCGCTCTGTGTCAGAGACATGCTACTGTACCAGCCATAATGACCATCTCCTCTCTCTCTCTCTGTAAGAGACATGCTACTGTACCAGCCATAATGACTGTCTCTGTGTCAGAGACTCCTCTCTCTCTCTCTGTCAGAGACATGCTACTGTACCAGCCATAATGACTGTCTCCTCTCTCTCTCTCTCTGTCAGAGACATGCTACTGTACCAGCCATAATGACTGTCTGTACCAGCCACTGACCATCTCTCTCGCTCTGTGTCAGAGACATGCTACTGTACCAGCCATAATGACCATCTCCTCTCTCTCTCTCTGTAAGAGACATGCTACTGTCTCCTCTCTCTCTCTCTGTCAGAGACATGCTACTGACATGCTGTCAGAGACATGTACCAGCCATAATGACTGTCTCCTCTCTCTCGCTCTGTGTCAGAGACATGCTACTGTACCAGCCATAATGACCATCTCCTCTCTCTCTCTCTGTCAGAGACATGCTACTGTACCAGCCATAATGACCATCTCCTCTCTCTCTCTCTGTCAGAGACATGCTACTGTACCAGCCATAATGACTGTCTCCTCTCTCTCGCTCTGTGTCAGAGACATGCTACTGTACCAGCCATAATGACCATCTCCTCTCTCTCTGTCAGAGACATGCTACTGTACCAGCCATAATGACTGTCTCCTCTCTCTCTGTGTCAGAGACATGCTACTTAACCAGCCATAATGACCATCTCCTCTCTCTCTCTCTCTCTCTGTCAGAGACATGCTACTGTACCAGCCATAATGACTGTCTCCTCTCTTTCGCTCTGTGTCAGAGACATGCTACTTTATCAGCCATAATGACGGTCTCCTCTCTCTCTGTGTCATAGACATGCTACTGTATCAGCCATAATGACTGTCTCCTCTCTCTCTGTGTCAGAGACATGCTACTTAACCAGCCATAATGACTGTCTCCTCTCTCTCTCTCTCTGTCAGAGACATGCTACTGTACCAGCCATAATGACTGTCTCCTCTCTCTCTCTCTGTCAGAGACATGCTACTGTACCAGCCATAATGACTGTCTCCTCTCTCTCGCTCTGTGTCAGAGACATGCTACTGTACCAGCCATAATGACCATCTCCTCTCTCTCTCTCTGTCAGAGACATGCTACTGTACCAGCCATAATGACTATCTCCTCTCTCGCTCGCTCTGTCAGAGACATGCTACTGTACCAGCCATAATGACTGTCTCCTCTCTCTCTCTCTGTCAGAGACATGCTACTGTACCAGCCATAATGACTGTCTCCTCTCTCTCGCTCTGTGTCAGAGACATGCTACTGTACCAGCCATAATGACCATCTCCTCTCTCTCTCTCTGTCAGAGACATGCTACTGTACCAGCCATAATGACCATCTCCTCTCTCTCTCTCTGTCAGAGACATGCTACTGTACCAGCCATAATGACTGTCTCCTCTCTCTCGCTCTGTGTCAGAGACATGCTACTGTACCAGCCATAATGACCATCTCCTCTCTCTCTCTGTCAGAGACATGCTACTGTACCAGCCATAATGACTGTCTCCTCTCTCTCTGTGTCAGAGACATGCTACTTAACCAGCCATAATGACCATCTCCTCTCTCTCTCTCTCTCTCTGTCAGAGACATGCTACTGTACCAGCCATAATGACTGTCTCCTCTCTCTCGCTCTGTGTCAGAGACATGCTACTGTACCAGCCATAATGACTGTCTCCTCTCTTTCGCTCTGTG
Source organism: Oncorhynchus clarkii lewisi (assembly GCF_045791955.1). Classification (NCBI taxonomy): domain Eukaryota; kingdom Metazoa; phylum Chordata; class Actinopteri; order Salmoniformes; family Salmonidae; genus Oncorhynchus; species Oncorhynchus clarkii. Next base: position 51,875,671 of record NC_092159.1, on the reverse strand, counting down.
TCAGAGACATGCTACTGTATCAGCCATAATGACGGTCTCCTCTCTCTCTGTGTCATAGACATGCTACTGTATCAGCCATAATGACTGTCTCCTCTCTCTCTGTGTCAGAGACATGCTACTTAACCAGCCATAATGACTGTCTCCTCTCTCTCTCTCTCTGTCAGAGACATGCTACTGTACCAGCCATAATGACTATCTCCTCTCTCGCTCGCTCTGTCAGAGACATGCTACTGTACCAGCCATAATGACTGTCTCCTCTCTCTCTCTCTGTCAGAGACATGCTACTGTACCAGCCATAATGACTGTCTCCTCTCTCTCGCTCTGTGTCAGAGACATGCTACTGTACCAGCCATAATGACCATCTCCTCTCTCTCTCTCTGTCAGAGACATGCTACTGTACCAGCCACAATGACCATCTCTCTCGCTCTGTGTCAGAGACATGCTACTGTACCAGCCATAATGACCATCTCCTCTCTCTCTCTCTGTCAGAGACATGCTACTGTACCAGCCATAATGACTGTCTCCTCTCTCTCTCTCTCTGTCAGAGACATGCTACTGTACCAGCCATAATGACTATCTCCTCTCTCGCTCGCTCTGTCAGAGACATGCTACTGTACCAGCCATAATGACTGTCTCCTCTCTCTCTCTCTGTCAGAGACATGCTACTGTACCAGCCATAATGACTGTCTCCTCTCTCTCGCTCTGTGTCAGAGACATGCTACTGTACCAGCCATAATGACCATCTCCTCTCTCTCTCTGTCAGAGACATGCTACTGTACCAGCCATAATGACTGTCTCCTCTCTCTCTGTGTCAGAGACATGCTACTTAACCAGCCATAATGACCATCTCCTCTCTCTCTCTCTCTCTCTGTCAGAGACATGCTACTGTACCAGCCATAATGACTGTCTCCTCTCTCTCGCTCTGTGTCAGAGACATGCTACTGTATCAGCCATAATGACGGTCTCCTCTCTCTCTGTGTCATAGACATGCTACTGTATCAGCCATAATGACTGTCTCCTCTCTCTCTGTGTCAGAGACATGCTACTTAACCAGCCATAATGACTGTCTCCTCTCTCTCTCTCTCTGTCAGAGACATGCTACTGTACCAGCCATAATGACTATCTCCTCTCTCGCTCGCTCTGTCAGAGACATGCTACTGTACCAGCCATAATGACTGTCTCCTCTCTCTGTCAGAGACATGCTACTGTACCAGCCATAATGACTGTCTCCTCTCTCTCGCTCTGTGTCAGAGACATGCTACTGTACCAGCCATAATGACTGTCTCCTCTCTTTCGCTCTGTGTCAGAGACATGCTACTGTATCAGCCATAATGACGGTCTCCTCTCTCTCTGTGTCATAGACATGCTACTGTATCAGCCATAATGACTGTCTCCTCTCTCTCTGTGTCAGAGACATGCTACTTAACCAGCCATAATGACCATCTCCTCTCTCTCTCTCTGTCAGAGACATGCTACTGTACCAGCCATAATGACTGTCTCCTCTCTCTGTGTCAGAGACATGCTACTGTACCAGCGATAATGACTGTCTCCTCTCTCTCGCTCTGTGTCAGAGAGAACGGGTACGGGTATTGGTAACGTTTTGTTTTTTTTTGCAAGGAAAATATCGGATATCGGTCAAAAATGCCATATCGGTGCATCCCTAGAGAGAGAAGGGGATCAAAATGAGAAGGTGGCACAGGGGTAAAGAAAAGAGAGGTGGAGGTACAAAAACAGTTCAAACAAAAAGGTCAAGTTGAAGGGGAAATAAGATGGAGTGAATACAAAACTAAAATAAATCCTCACAGGGAGTAACTAGGAGTCATACACTGCTGACCGTGGTAATGACAGAAAGACAGTCTTGAAGCTGAGCCAGCATGTCAAACAACCACCACTCTGAATGTCAGAGAGCACTTTAACTGGTGGTGCACACAAACACGTACCCAGATACACCTAACACACACACTAAACATAGAACCCATTTCTATGAACCTTTGTAAACCAGGTTCTAATTAAAGGCAGTGAAGACAGCAGAGACTCCCTGTAGAACTGTGGTCTTCTGAGGAGACAGAGAGACAGGGCTGAATAATGTCAGAAAATGAAAAACACTATGGATTGGATTGTTACATCTTATCAGTGACTGTAGGCTATGAAATATGACATTCATTAGATGGTTTGCTACATAGATCTGCAAGTAATACATGTTTTGGAAGTCTGCTTGTTTCACTGTTAAAGGCACAACACAGTGATAGATATTTGCTACCAACAATGTAGCACATAACGTAGTATACACAGCATAGTTACTGAAAACTGTGGATAACTGGGATACATAAACGCAGTGCGGGGAAGTGTTTGTACAGTTAGAGCAAGGAAATTAAACTAAACCTGTGAGTGGCAAGTTCATTTAGACTAGAGGATGAAATACGTATGGTAGTAATAAACAGCAGCAGGGACAGACAAGAACTAACTATCATATCATTTGAGTTCCTGCCCCTGCTGTTGTTTGCTCATAGAGAGAAACACATACAGAAACACACATGTCAATTTACCCTCAAACACACGGTGAGGCCAAGCTCTGCACTAATAACCTGAGCAAAGACAAATACTCTCTCTCTACTGCTTTACCTCTCTTTCTCTCACACTCTCCACCTCTCTCTCCATTTCTTTGATGGCATATTCTCACGGGAAAACTCTCGCTTGGTTTGACAGGACATTAGTGTAAATTAGCACCTCATTATACCTGATGAGTCCTGCTGCAGCTAAGCTAATGACCCCTGAAACAGAGGAGGACAACACACACAAGGGTGTGGTTGACTGTGTGTAAAAGTGTGTGTTTCTGATGAAAACATAATAAATCATATTAATTTAAAAGATTTCTGTGTGTGTGTGTGTGCCACATGCTGTCCCTCTGCTAGTGTTTCAATGTTACATAAGAAGGGGTGTAATGTGAATATTCTAACACAGACTTGCATCGCCAGCTGAGAGCCCAGACACTCACACACTATCTTTATCTCTCTCGCTCACACACACAAACCCCGCAAACACACTCACTCTCCATCGTTCTCATTCGCCCTCTCCTCCACTATTCTCTCTCTTATCATGCAGTCAGCCAGGCGTGAGACGGCACCGCTTTGGGTGTCAGGGGCTTCCTGCCAGCCTGCTGTAGCGTTAACACACGTCCAGACACAGCATGCGCTGCATTGCTGTCTGCCTGGCCTCTCATACAGCTGGTACATCCACATCGACCCAACACATCCTACGACAGCAACCCAGACATCCCAGTCAGAGATAACATCATCACCACTGTTAACACTAAACACTAACAGCAGACAGGCACACACGCCTGCAGCACCAACAGAAAAGCTAAGGATAGAATTAGGCCGTCATTGTGTTAACAATCCTAGTTAAATAATGGTTACAAAATATATAATAATAATAATAAATTAGGTCAGAGCACTTAACTCTGGCTACTGCAGCATCGCTAGCATTAGCATCAGTAGCATGACCAGAAACACCAGTGTTTCCAGTAGGCTAACCTAGACATGGCCGCTCGCCCAACGGTACTGCCTGTGGGTATTTTGGGGACTTGTCTGGATCCAGGTCCATGGATCTCACAGCCACACAGCCTTGAATAATGAATGGGAGGAGAAACGATGCCACAACTCACAGACCAAGGATGAGTGTGAATGCTAAACAGAAGAACTACAGTACTGAGGGACAACCTGGACCTGGGGGGGGTGTGTGTGTGTGTGTGTGTGTGTGTGTGTGTGTGTGTTAATCTTTTGGAATATTTTTGCCTGTATAGCGTGCATATATGTTAACTTAAGGCTGTTGCCTTAGCAACCCCAATTGCATTCATGTATTGATTTCTGACGTCTCTCAACAGTTTTAATGAACAGAATATGCAGTTGTAAAACTGATAATTTGAATAACTTATGCAGCATACTATCTTCCAAGGTGGAATACAAAAGGATTCATAAAGTCCATCTCTCTGTTGCCTCTTAGGTACACAGACTGTGGAGTATGACAGTAAGAAAGTAACTAGAAGGTAATTAACATCACATTTGTCAGAAACCCTATTGGAAGCAGAATAAAAACCTATAGGCTTGTGTACCTCACCAGAGTGGTCTTAACAAGAGAGGACCTCTAAGAAACATCAGTGAATTGATCAGAGTAGGCATTACATCCCACACTCACACTACCAATTCAATGCCGTGCCACCGCCACTCAAACAATTTTTCTCCAGACAAACACCAGTAGCAGTTCCCTTACAGCACAATTTTATGGATGGATTTCCTGGTGTTGTGTTGTTTAGTCCAGGTGTCCCAATGACGACAGGCTTTGAGCTGGTATTAAGTCAGTCAGATGTCTGGGGGGCTCTGTTTGGATACAAACCCCAGGGGAGGGAGAGAGAGAGGTAGGGAGGAACAGAGATCGAGAGAGAAAGAGAGAAAGAGATATAAATAGATCTATATACAGTGCCTTGCGAAAGTATTCGGCCCCCTTGAACTTTGCGACCTTTTGCCACATTTCAGGCTTCAAACATAAAGATATAAAACTGTATTTTTTTGTGAAGAATCAACAACAAGTGGGACACAATCATGAAGTGGAACGACATTTATTGGATATTTCAAACTTTTTTAACAAATCAAAAACTGAAAAATTGGGCGTGCAAAATTATTCAGCCCCTTTACTTTCAGTGCAGCAAGCTCTCTCCAGAAGTTCAGTGAGGATCTCTGAATGATCCAATGTTGACCTAAATGACTAATGATGATAAATACAATCCACCTGTGTGTAATCAAGTCTCCGTATAAATGCACCTGCACTGTGATATTCTCAGAGGTCCGTTAAAAACGCAGAGAGCATCATGAAGAACAAGGAACACACCAGGCAGGTCCGAGATACTGTTGTGAAGAAGTTTAAAGCCGGATTTGGATACAAAAAGATTTCCCAAGCTTTAACCATCCCAAGGAGCACTGTGCAAGCGATAATATTGAAATGGAAGGAGTATCAGACCACTGCAAATCTACCAAGACCTGGCCGTCCCTCTAAACTTTCAGCTCATACAAGGAGGAGACTGATCAGAGATGCAGCCAAGAGGCCCATGATCACTCTGGATGAACTGCAGAGATCTACAGCTGAGGTGGGAGACTCTGTCCATAGGACAACAATCAGTCGTATATTGCACAAATCTGGCCTTTATGGAAGAGTGGCAAGAAGAAAGCCATTTCTTAAAGATATCCATAAAAAGTGTTGTTTAAAGTTTGCCACAAGCCACCTGGGAGACACACCAAACATGTGGAAGAAGGTGCTCTGGTCAGATGAAACCAAAATTTAACTTTTTGGCAACAATGCAAAACGTTATGTTTGGCGTAAAAGCAACACAGCTCATAACCCTGAACACACCATCCCCACTGTCAAACATGGTGGTGGCAGCATCATGGTTTGGGCCTGCTTTTCTTCAGCAGGGACAGGGAAGATGGTTAAAATTGATGGGAAGATGGATGGAGCCAAATACAGGACCATTCTGGAAGAAAACCTGATGGAGTCTGCAAAAGACCTGAGACTGGGACGGAGATTTGTCTTCCAACAAGACAATGATCCAAAACATAAAGCAAAATCTACAATGGAATGGTTCAAAAATAAACATATCCAGGTGTTAGAATGGCCAAGTCAAAGTCCAGACCTGAATCCAATCGAGAATCTGTTAAAAGAACTGAAAACTGCTGTTCACAAATGCTCTCCATCCAACCTCACTGAGCTCGAGCTGTTTTGCAAGGAGGAATGGGAAAAAAATTCAGTCTCTCGATGTGCAAAACTGATAGAGACATACCCCAAGCGACTTACAGCTGTAATCGCAGCAAAAGGTGGCGCTACAAAGTATTAACTTAAGGGGGCTGAATAATTTTGCACGCCCAATTTTTCAGTTTTTGATTTGTTAAAAAAGTTTTAAATATCCAATAAATGCGTTCCACTTCATGATTGTGTCCCACTTGTTGTTGATTCTTCACAAAAAAATACAGTTTTATATCTTTATGTTTGAAGCCTGAAATGTGGCAAAAGGTCGCAAAGTTCAAGGGGGCCGAATACTTTCGCAAGGCACTGTATATATATATATACACACACAAACACAGCTCTTGAAAAATTGAAGAGACCACTCCAAAATAATCAGTTTTTCCGGTTTGAATAATTATAGGTAAGTTTTTGGGTAAAATTAACATTTTTGTGATATTCTATAAACAACATTTCTCCCAAATTCAAAATAAAAATATTGTCATTTAGAGCATTTAGTTGCAGAAAATGACAAATGGTCAAAATAACAAAAAGATGCAGTGTTGTCAGACCTCGAATATGTTTTTATTTTTTTATTTCACCTTTTTTTAACCAGGAAGCCAAGTTCTGATTTACAACTGCGACCTGGCCAAGATAAAGCAAAGCAGTGCGACAAAAACAACACAGAGTTACACATGGAATAAACAAAAGTACAGTCAATAACACAGTAGAAAAATCTATATACAGTGTGTGCAAATGGAGTAAGGAGGTAAGGCAATAAATAGTAATATTACAATTTACAAATTAACACTGGAATGATAGATGTGCAGATCATGATGTGCAAGTAGAAATACTGGTGTGCAAAATAGCAAAAAAATAAAGTATATAAAAACAATATGGGGATGAGGTAGGTAGTTGGATGGGCTATTTACCGATGGGCGGTGTACAGTAAGCTGCTCAGATAGCTGATGCTTAAATTTAGTGAGGGAGATATAAGTCTCCAAATTCAGTGATTTTTGCAATTTGTTCCAGTCATTGGCAGCAGAGAACTGGAAGGAAAGGCGTCCAAAGAGGTGTTGGTTTTGGGGATGACCAGTGAGATATACCTGCTGGAGTGCGTGCTATGGGTGGGTGTTGCTATGGTGACCAGTGAGCTGTGAAAAGGCAGAGCTATACCTAGCAAAGACTTATAGATGACCTGGAGCCAGTGGGTTTGGCGACGAATATGTAGCGAGGGCCAGCTGACGAGAGCATACAGGTCGCAGTGGTGGGTAGTATATGTGGATTTGGTAACAAAATGGATATCACTGTGAGACTGCATCCAGTTTTCTGAGTAGAGTATTGGAGGTTATTTTGTAAATTACATCTCCGAAGTCAAGGATCGGTAGGTTAGTCAGTTTTACGAGGGTATGTTTGGCAGTATGCGTGAAGGAGGCTTTGTTGCGAAATAGGAAGCCAATTCTAGATTTAACTTTGGATTGGAGATGCTTAATGTGAGTCTTGAAGGAGAGTTTACAGTCTAGCCAGACACCTAGGTTTTTGTAGGTATTTGTTGTCCACATATTCTAAGTCAGAACCGCCCAGAGTAGTGATGCTAGTCGGGCAGGCAGGTGTGGGCAGGGATCGGTTGAAGAGCATGCATTTAGTTTGACTAGCATTTAAGAGCAGTTGGAGGCCACGGAATTAGTGTTGTATGGCATTGAAGCTTGTTTGGAGGTTTGTTAACACAGTGTCCAAAGAAGGGCCAGATGTATACAGAACGGTGTCGTTTGTGTAGAGGTGGTTCAAGGAATCACCAGCAGCAAGAGCGACATCATTGATATATTCAAAGAAAATAGTCGGCCCGAGAATTGAACCCTGTGGTACCCCCATAGAGACTGCCAGAGGTCCGGACAACAGGCCCTCCAATTTGACACACTGAACTCTGAGAAGTAGTTGGTGAACCAGGCAAGGCAGTCATTTGAGAAACCAAGGGTGTTGAGTCTGCCGATAAGAATACAGTGATTGACAGAGTCAAAAGCCTTGGCCAGGTCGATGAAGACGTCTGAACACTACTGTCTTTTATCGATGGCGTTTATGATATTGTTTAGTACCTTGAGCGTGTCTGAGGTGCACCCGTGACCAGCTCGGAAACCGGATTGCACAGCGGAGAAGGTACGTGGGATTCGAAATGGTCAGTGATCTGTTTGTTAACTTGGCTTCGAAGACCTTAGAAAGGCAGGGTAGGCTAGATATAGGTCTGTAACAGTTTGGGTTTAGAGTGTCACCCCCTTTGAAGAGGGGGATGACCGCAGCAGCTTTCCAATCTTTAGTAATCTCGGACGACACGAAAGAGAGTTTGAACAGAGTAGAAATAGGGGTTGCAACAATGGCGGCAGATCATTTTTGAAAGAGAGGGTCAAGATTGTTTAGCCCAGCTGATTTGTATGGGTCCAGGTTTTGCAGCTCTGTTAGAACATCAGCTATCTGGATTTGGGTGAAGGAGAAGCTGGGGAGGCTTGGGCAAGTAGCTGCAGGGGGTGATGAGCTGTTGGCCGGGTTGGGGTAGCCAGGAGGAAAGCATGGCCAGCCGTAGAGAAATGCTTATTGAAATTCTCGATTATCGTAGATTTATTGGTGATGCCAAGAAAATAAGTAACACAATACTAATGTTTTAAATTAGGAAGAGTTCAGATATCAATATTTCGGTGGAATAACCCCGATTTTCACACACACACACACACACACACACACACACACACACACACACACACACACACACACACACACACACACACACACACACATACACACGCCACCAATTGTGCAATTTCTCCCACTTAAAAAGATGAGAGGCCTGTAATTTTCATCATAGGTACACTTCAACTATGACAGACAAAATGAGAAGGAAAAAAAATATATATATATATATATATATATATATAGTACTAATCAAAAGTTTGGACACACCTACTCATGCAAGGGTTTTTCTTAATTTTTACAATTTTCTACATTGTAGAATAATAGTGAAGACATCACAACTATGAAATAACACATGGAATCATGTAGTAACCTATAAAAGAGTTAAACAAATCAAAATATATTTCATATGTTAGACTCTTCAAAGTAGCCAACTTTTGCCTTGATGACAGCTTTGCACACTCTTGGCATTCTCTCAACCAGCTTAATGAGGAATGATTGGCATTATCTCAACCAGCTTAATGAGGAATGCTTTTTCAATAGTCTTGAAAGAGTTCCCACACTTTACCTTCACACTACCTAGTGGTTAGAGCGTTGGGCCAGTAACCGAAAGGTTGCTAGATCAAATCCCCGAGCTGACATGGCAAAAATATGTCATTCAGCCCCTGAACAAGGCAGTTAACGCACTGTTCCTAGGCCGTCATTGTAAATAAGAATTTGTTCTTAACTGACTTGCCTAGTTAAATAAAGGCTTACATTAGTTTTTTTTACTCTGTGGTCCAACTCATCCCAAACCATCTCAATTGGGTTGAGGTCAGGTAATTGTGGAGGCCAGGTCATCTGATGCAGCACTCCATTACTCTCCTTGGTCAAATAGCCCTTACACAGCCTGTTGAAAAACAAATTATAGTCCGACTAAGCACAAAACAGATGGGATGGCGTATCGCTGCAAAATGCTGGGTAGCCATGCTGGTTAAGTGTGCCTTGAATTCTAAATAAATCACTGACAGTGTCACCAGCAAAGCACCCCCACACCATCACACCTCCTCCTCCATGCTTCATGGTGGGAACCACACGTGTAGATCATCCGTTCACCTACTCTGCATCTCACAAAGACACAGCAGTTGGAACCAAAAATTTCAAATTTGGACTCATCAGACCAAAGGACAAATTTCCACAGGTCTAATGTCCATTGCTCATGTTTCTTGGCCCAAGCAAGTCTCTTCTTATTATTGGTGTCCTTTAGCAGTGGTTTCTTTGCAGCAATTCAACCATGAAGGCCTGATTCACAGTCTCTTCTGAACAGTTTATGTTGAGATGTGTCTGTTACTTGAAGCATGTATTTGAGGTGTAGTTAACTCTGATGAACTTATGCTCTGCAGCAGAGGTAACTCTGGGTCTTCCTTTCCTATGGCGGTCCTCATGAAAGCCAGTTCCATCATAGCACTTGATGGTTTTTGGTGCTGCACTTGAAGAAAATGTCTAAGTTATTGACATTTTCCAGATTGACTGACCTTCGTGTCTTAAAGTAATGATGGACTGTCATTTCCCTTTGCTTATTTGAGCTGTTCTTGCCATCATTTGGACTTGGTCTTTTAGCCCTATTTGGTATATTCTATATACAGTACAACCCCTACCTTGTCACAACACAACTGATTGCCTCAAACACATAAAGAAGAAAATAAACTCCACAAATTAACTTTTAACAAGGCACACAAATCAAATCATCAAATCAAATGTATTTATATAGCCCTTCGTACATCAGCTGATATCTCAAAGTGCTGTACAGAAACCCAGCCTAAAACCCCAAACAGCAAGCAATGCAGGTGTAGAAGCACGGTGGCTAAGAAAAACTCCCTAGAAAGGCCAAAACCTAGGAAGAAACCTAGAGAGGAACCAGGCTATGTGGGGTGGCCAGTCCTCTTCTGGCTGTGCCGGGTGGAGATTATAACAGAACATGGCCAAGATGTTCAAATGTTCATGAATGACCAGCATGGTCACAACTGTTAATTGAAATTAATTCCAGGTCACCTCATGAAGCTGGTTGAAAGAATGCAAAGATTGTGCAAAGCTCAAATCAAATCAAATTTTATTTGTCACATACACATGGTTAGCAGATGTTAATGCGAGTGTAGCGAAATGCTTGTGCTTCTAGTTCCGACCATGCAGTAATATCTAACAAGTAATCTAACCTAACAATTTCACAACAACAACCTTATTGTTACACACAAGTGTAAAGGAATGAATTAGAATATGTACATAAAAATACATGAATGAGTGATGGCCGAACAGCATTGGCAAGATGCAGTAGATGGTATAGAGTACGGTATTTACATATGAGATGAGTAATGTGGGGTATGAAAACATTATATAAAGTGGCATTGTTTAAAGTGGCTAGTGATATTACATCAATTTTTCCATTAATAAAGTGACTAGAGTTGAGTCAGTATGTTGGCAGCAGCCACTCAATGTTAGTGATGGCTGTTTAACAGTCAGATGTCCTTGAGATAGAAGCTGTTTTTCAGTCTCTCGGTCCCCGCTTTGATGCACCTGTACTGACCTCGCCTTCTGGATGATAGCAGGGTGAACAGGGACTGGCTTGGGTGGTTGTTGTCCTTGATGATCTTTTTGGCCTTCCTGTGACATCGGGTGGTGTAGGTGTCCTGGAGGGCAGGTAGTTTGCCCCCGGTGATGCGTTGTGCGGACCTCACTACCCTCTGGAGAGCCTTACAGTTGTGGGCAGAGCAGTTGCCGTACCAGACGGTGATACATCCCAACAGGATGCTCTCAATTGTGCATCTGTAAAAGTTTGTGAGTGTTTTTGGTGACAAGCCGAATTTCTTCAGCCTCCTGAGGTTGAAGGCGCTGCTGTGCCTTCTTCACCACGCTGTCTATGTGGGTGGACCATTTCAGTTTGTCCGTGAGGTGTACGCCGAAAAACTTAAAACTTTCCACCTTCTCCACTACTGTCCCGTTGATGTGGATAGGGGGCTGCTCCCTCTGCTGTTTCCTGAAGTCCACGATCATCTCCTTTGTTTTGTTGACATTGAGTGTGAGGTTATTTTCCTGACACCACACTCCGAGGGCCCTCACCTCCTCCCTGTAGGCTGTCTCGTTGTTGTTGGTAATCAAGCCTACCACTTCCTTACCACGGGGAATACCTCTGCAAACTTGATGATTGAGTTGGAGGCGTGCATGGCCACGCGGTCATGGGTGAACAGGGAGTACAGGAGAGGGCTGAGAACGCACCCTTGAGGGGCCCCAGTGTTGAGGATCAGCGGGGTGGAGATGTTGTTTTCTACCCTCACCACCTGGGGGCGGCCCGTCAGGAAGTCCAGGACCCAGTTCCCAAAGCGGGGTCGAGACCCTGGGTCTCGAGCTTAATGATGAATTTGGAGGGTACTACGGTGTTAAATGCTGAGCTGTAGTCGATGAACAGCATTCTTACATAGGTATTCCTCTTGTCCAGATGGGTTAGGGCAGTGTGCAGTGTGATTGCATCGTCTGTGGACCTATTGAGGCGGTAAGGAAATTGGAGTGGGTCTAGGGTGTCAGGTAGGGTGGAGGTGATATGGTCCTTGACTAGTCTCTCAAAGCACTTCATGATGAAGGAAGTAGTAGTCATTTAGCTCAGTTACCTTAGCTTTCTTGGGAACAGGAACAATGGTGGCCCTCTTGAAGCATGTGGGAACAGCAGACTGGGATATGGATTGATTGAATATGTCCGTAAACACACCAGCCAACTGGTCTGCGCATGCTCTGAGGACGCGGCCGGGGATGCCGTCTGGGCCTGCAGCCTTGAGGGTTAACACCTTTAAAAGTTTTACTCACGTCGGCTGCAGTGAAGGAGAGCCCACAGGTTTTGGTAGCGGGCCATGTCAGTGGCACTGTATTGTCCTCAAAGCGAGCAAAGAAGTTGTTTAGTTTGTCTGTGAGCAAGACATCGTGGTTGGTTTTTCTTTTGTAGTCCGTGATTGACTGTAGACCTTGCCACATTCCTCTCGTGTCTGAGCCGTTGAATTGCGACTCTACTTTGTCTCTATACTGAAGCTTAGCTTGTTTGATTGCCTTGCGGGGGGAATAGCTACACTGTTTGTATTCGGTCATGTTTCCGTTCACCTTGCCCTGATTAATAGCAGTGGTTCGCACTTTCAGTATTGCGCGAATGCTGCCATCAATCCACAGTTTCTTGTTGGGGAATGTTTTTAATAGACGCTGTGGGTACAACATCACTGATGCACTTGCTAATAAACTCGCTCACCTAATCAGCGTATTCGTCAATGTTGTTGTTCGACGCTATGCGGAACATATCCCAGTCCACGTGATCAATCTTGAAGCATGGAATCCGATTGGTCGGACTAGCGTTGAACAGACCTGAGCACGGGTGCTTCCTGTTTTAGTTTCTTTCTATGGGCTGGAAGCAACAAAATGGAGTCATGGTCAGCTTTTCCGAAAGGAGGACTGGGGGCTTTATATGCGTCACGAAAGTTAGAATAACAATGATCCAGGGTTTTGCCAGCCCGGGTCACGCAATCAATATGCTGGTAAGATTTTGGGAGCCTTGTTTTCAGATTAGCCTTGTTAAAAATCCCAGCTACAATAAATGCAGCCTCAGGATATGTGGTTTCCAGTTTACATAGTCAAATGAAGTTCTTTCAGGGCCGTCGATGTGTCTGCTTGGAGGGAATATATACGACTGTGATTATGATCGAAGATAATTATCTTGGTAGATAATGCAGTCGGCATTTGATTGTAAGGAATTCTAAGTCAGGTGAACAAAAGGACTTGAGTTCCTATACGTTTTTATGAGCACACCACGTCTCGTTAATCATAAGGCACCCCCGCCCTTCTTCTTACCAGAGAGATGCTTGTTTCTGTCAGCGCGATGTGTGAAGAAACCATGTGGCTGTACCAACTCCAATAGCGTGTCTCGAGTGAGCCATGTTTCCGTGAAACAGAGCACATTACAGTCTCTGATGTCTCTCTGGATGGCAACCCTTGCTCGGATTTCGTCTACCTTGTTGTCAAGAGACTGGACATTGGCGAGTAGTATACTCGGGAGCGGTGCACAATGTGCCCGTCTAAGGAGCCAGACCAGAAGGCCGCTCCGTCTGCCCCTTCTGCGGCGCCGTTGTTTTGGGTCGCCGTCTGGGATCCGATCCATTGTCCTGGGCGGTGGACGAAACAGAGGATCCGCTTTGGGAAAGTTGTATGTGTTTACCAGAATGGTGTGACTTAGATGTGGTCCTGTTGGAAGGCTATTGTGTTTACAGTGAGCTGGGATGGCCTCAGCCCACTGAACTCCAGTTAACAGCAGGTTAATGCAGCTAAATGCCCTAACCAATCAGTCAGCATGTACAGTGCCTTGCGAAAGTATTCGGCCCCCTTGAACTTTGCGACCTTTTGCCACATTTCAGGCTTCAAACATATAGATATAAAACTGTATTTTTTTGTGAAGAATAAACAACAAGTGGGACACAATCATGAAGTGGAACGACATTTATTGGATATTTCAAACTTTTTTAACAAATCAAAAACTGAAAACTTGGGCGTGCAAAATTATTCAGCCCCCTTAAGTTAATACTTTGTAGCGCCACCTTTTGCTGCGATTACAGCTGTAAGTCGCTTGGGGTATGTCTCTATCAGTTTCGCACATCGAGAGACTGAAATTTTTTCCCATTCCTCCTTGCAAAACAGCTCGAGCTCAGTGAGGTTGAATGGAGAGCATTTGTGAACAGCAGTTTTCAGTTCTTTCCACAGATTCTCGATTGGATTCAGGTCTGGACTTTGACTTGGCCATTCTAACACCTGGATATGTTTATTTTTGAACCATTCCATTGTAGATTTTGCTTTATGTTTTGGATCATTGTCTTGTTGGAAGACAAATCTCCGTCCCAGTCTCAGGTCTTTTGCATACTCCATCAGGTTTTCTTCCAGAATGGTCCTGTATTTGGCTCCATCCATCTTCCCATCAATTTTAACCATCTTTCCTGTCCCTGCTGAAGAAAAGCAGGCCCAAACCATGATGCTGCCACCACCATGTTTGACAGTGGGCATGGTGTGTTCAGGGTGATGAGCTGTGTTGCTTTTACGCCAAACATAACGTTTTGCATTGTTGCCAAAAAGTTCAATTTTGGTTTCATCTGACCAGAGCACCTTCTTCCACATGTTTGGTGTGTCTCCCAGGTGGCTTGTGGCAAACTTTAAACGACACTTTTTATGGATATCTTTAAGAAATGGCTTTCTTCTTGCCACTCTTCCATAAAGGCCAGATTTGTGCAATATACGACTGATTGTTGTCCTATGGACAGAGTCTCCCACCTCAGCTGTTGATCTCTGCAGTTCATCCAGAGTGATCATGGGTCTCTTGGCTGCATCTCTGATCAGTCTTCTCCTTGTATGAGCTGAAAGTTTAGAGGGACGGCCAGGTCTTGGTAGATTTGCAGTGGTCTGATACTCCTTCCATTTCAATATTATCGCTTGCACAGTGCTCCTTGGGATGTTTAAAGCTTGGTAAATCTTTTTGTATCCAAATCCGGCTTTAAACTTCTTCACAACAGTATCTCGGACCTGCCTGGTGTGTTCCTTGTTCTTCATGATGCTCTCTGCGCTTTTAACGGACCTCTGAGACTATCACAGTGCAGGTGCATTTATACGGAGACTTGATTACACACAGGTGGATTGTATTTATCATCATTAGTCATTTAGGTCAACATTGGATCATTCAGAGATCCTCACTGAACTTCTGGAGAGAGTTTGCTGCACTGAAAGTAAAGGGGCTGAATAATTTTGCACGCCCAATTTTTCAGTTTTTGATTTGTTAAAAAAGTTTGAAATATCCAATAAATGTCGTTCCACTTCATGATTGTGTCCCACTTGTTGTTAATTCTTCACAAAAAAATACAGTTTTATATCTTTATGTTTGAAGCCTGAAATGTGGCAAAAGGTCGCAAAGTTCAAGGGGGCCGAATACTTTCGCAAGGCACTGTATGTCTGCATGAACATCCGTGCGTATGTATGTGGTATGTATGTGGAAACCAAGACTGTTCTCAGGGCAGGTCTGCCGGTTATGACTAGCAGAAGTGACTTTTCGTAGCAGGTTAGGAGATCTTACGCATTAGGTTAGGATAATTAACATGGCAGGTTAGGAGAGTTAGGTTAAGGTTAGGAAAGGGGTTATTAAAAATAGTCCACGACGCATATCTAGCTACAACCAGGCATGCTCTGAGAACAGTCTTGGTTTCTACTAATGCAATGCACTAATCTGTGTCTATATAGGAAGAGTGAGGATCATCAACCAAAGCTGTGAGGTAGTACTAGCACCCTAGGTCATACTAAGGAAATAATAAGGAAAAATTGACTAACCTGCTTACGTGGGAAACAGATGCAGCCCTGAGTACTGGATTACTGATTAAAAAAATAAGCCATTTTTAGAACAAGGGCATCACTGAGAAAAAAGTGCGCATTTACATATATGCCAACAGTGAGCAACAATGCCAAATGTATCATAACCGTTACAGATAACGAATCCTAATTGTCTAGACAACTAGACACAGTCTAGACAACTATTTTATAGCAAAAAACATGATGTAATATAACATCATAAAATAGAACAGAATAGTGTGAAGTGATTCACATCTCACGACTGAACAGTTATTCTCAGAGTGATCATTTCAAACGGGGCTCAATTTAGCAAGTTGAAAGACATTTTTCATGGTTACGAACCAAAATCGGTCTTCTTTTCGATATACAGATGTTCAATTTAGTTTATTATGCCAGTTCCTTGGAATTTTCTAAAATGATCAACAATTCTACATTAAACACTGCATAGGGATGAGTTATGGCCGGGGCATCTGTTTGGCGAGTAGGCCTAGGTTTAAAGATTCTGATGAAAATATGCTCTTTGTCTTTATCAAACGAATGTTTTTGCATGTTTTAAGTGTGGAACATGTCTATTTTTTAGGAGAGGTAATAGTCTAGACCAGGTATTCCCAAACTGGGGTACCCACAATGCCCTCTGGGGTACGACAAATACAAATATGATTCACATTTTTTTTAAATAATATATTATGTTTTAAATAATATAATTTTTGATTGGTTTTTGAAAAGAAAAAAAATACATTTTCAGACAGTCCATTTATATTTTTCAACGGGGCTTTACATTTGGGTGTTTTTTTTTTCCTTGCCCAAGTAACCTCGTTTCACTGCCCCCAAAAAATTCAACCATCTAGTGTTCAGCAAAATAACAACACAACGTCAAATACGGGTAGCCTAGTCAAATAATTAACATCCAATCACATTAACTGTTACTCTCTCGCAGGAATTCCACTAATGGTCCATATGTAGCTGCTGCTCATGTTGGTATCTGTACTGATGGCTCAAAAGCCATGACAGGGAGACATAGTGGAGTGGTAACGCACATGCAAGCAGTTGCTCCCGAAGCCACTTGGGTACACTGCAGCATCCACCAAGAGGCTCTTGCTGCCAAGGGAATGCCTGACAGCTTGAAAGACGTTTTGGACACTACAATGAAAATTGTTAACTTTGTTAAAGCAAGGCCCCTGAACTCTCGTGTATTTTCTGCACTATGCAATGATATGGGCAGCGACCATATACAGAAGTGTGCTGGTTATTAATGAGCAAAGTATTGACACGTTTTTTTAATTGAGAGACGAGCTTAAAGTTTTCTTTATTGACCATAATTTTCACTTGTCTGACAGCTTGCATGATGACTTGTTTCTCACATGACTGGCCTATCTGGGTGATGTTTTTTCTCGCCTGAATGATCTGAATCTTCGATTACAGGGACTCTCCGCAACTTTATTCAATGTGCAGGACAAAATTGAGGCTATGATTAAGAAGTTGGAGCTCTTCTCTGTCTGCATTATCAAGGACAACACACATCTTTCCATAATTGAATGCTTTTTTGTGTGCAAATTAACTCAAGTTTACGGACAATGTCAAATGTGATATATAGCGAAGCACCTGAGTGAGTTGGGTGCGCAACTACGCAGGTACTTTCCCAAAACAACTGGATTCGTTATCCCTTTCATGCCCTGCCTCCAGTCCACTTACTGATATCTGAACAAGAGGGCCTCATCGAAATTGCAACAAGCGGTTCTGTAAAAATGTAATTTAATCAGAAGCCACTGCCAGATTTCTGGATTGGGCTGTGCTCAGAGTATCCTGCCTTGGCAAATCGTGGTGTTAATTGGCTCCTGTTGCTGTAAGCATGAACATGTGTAACTATACTTGTGGGGACCAAAGGCCCCACAATAATAGTAAATGGGGTTAAGGTTAGGGTAAGGGAAAATAGGATTGTGAATGGGACTGAATTGTGTGTCCCCACAGAGTTACTTATACAAGACTGTGTGTCTCTGTGTGTGTGTGTGCATGCATGTGAGTGTGCTAGTTTGCACATCACTTACACATACTGTATATTTGTGTGTGCTCTGAATGACTGATCACAGCTCGGGATGGACATGAGTACTCGAACTGTCTTCAAAACTCCATCTTTAACCAGAGATCAATGTTTTTTCAAATACTGTAAAACTATTTGGTCAAAATGTTGGCTTGAAGACAACGTTAATTTGCTTTGACTCCAGTGTTCCATTTGTGCATTTGCGGGACACAACAGAAAATAAACCCACCTTGTCTCACTCACTCAATTGCATTCCGACCGCTCCATCTCCAGAAGCCTGCTGTGTGCACCTACAGATGTACAGTCGTATGAAAACGTTTGGGCACCCCTGACCACTTCCATGATTTCCATTTATAAATAATTGGGTGTTTGGATCAGCAATTTCATTTTTGATCTATCAAATAACTGATGGACACAGTAATATTTCAGTAGTGAAATGAGGTTTATTGGATGAACAGAAAATGTGCAATATGAATCAAAACAAAATTAGACAGGTGCATAAACTTGGGCACCCCAATAGAAAAATCACATCAATATTTAGTAGAACCTCTGTTTGCTAAAATAACAGCCACTAGACGCTTCCCATAGCCTCTAATGAGTGTCTGGATTCTGGATGAAGGTATTTTGGACCATTCCTCCTTACAAAACATCTCCAGTTCAGTTAGGTTTGATGGTTGCCGAGCATGGACAGCGCGCTTCAAATCATCCAACAGATTCTCAATGATATTCAGGTCTGGGGACTGGGATGGCCTTTCCAGAACATTGTACTTGTTCCTCTGCATAAATGCCCGGGTAGATTTTGAGCATTGTTTTGGGTCGTTGTCTTGTTGAAATATCCAGCCCCGGCGTAACTTCAACTTTGTGACTGATTCTTCAACATTATTCCCAAGAATCTGCTGATATTGAGTGGAATCCATTTCGAACCTCAACTTTAACAAGATTCCCAGTACCGGCACTGGCCACACAGCCCCACAGCATGATGGAACCCCCACCAAATTTTACTGTGGGTAGCAAGTGTTTTTCTTGGAACGCTGTGTTCTTTTTCCGCCATGCATAACGTCCCTTGTTATGACCAAATAACTCAATCTTTGTTTCATCAGTCCAGAGCACCTTATTCCAAAATTAAGCTGCCTTGTCCAAATGTGCGTTTGCATACCTCAAGCGACTCTGTTTGTGGCGTGTGTGTAGAAAAGGCTTCTTCCGCATCACTCTCCCATACAGCTTCTCCTTGTGCAAAGTGCGCTGAATTGTTGAACGATGCACAGTGACACCATCTGCAGCAAGAGGATGTTGTAGGTCTTTGGAGGTGGTCTGTGGGCTGTTTTTGACTGTTCTCACCATCCTTCGCCTTTGCCTCTCCGATATTTTACTTGGCCTGCCACTTCTGGCCTTAACAAGAACTGTGCCTGTGGCCTTCCATTTCCTCACTCTGTTCCTCACAGTGGACACTGACAGCTTAAATCTTTGTGATAGCTTTTTGTAGCCTTCCTCTAAACCATAATGTTGAATAATCTTTGTTTTCAGGTAATTTGAGAGTTGTTTTGAGGCCCCCATGTTGCCACTCTTCAGAGGGGAGTCAAAGAGAACAACTTGCAATTTTGGAATAATTGGGTAATTTTCTGTGTAGGCTACTTTGCGGGTTTCATTAGTTACCACATGCACAAAGTCATAATGGGCTATATCGTAAAAATGCATGAAAACAAAAATGTAATTCATTTAAGGAGTGCAGTGGTTGAGGTCAGGGTTATTTTGATCTGATTATAAGAAGAGAAGTTGAGGAAACAGGCACGGTTTAGACTTTGTGGCTGTGGTAACTAATGTTAGTGACGATCCTACTTAGCGAACTGCTAGTGGCATTTAGAATTGGTTCGTCTTGGCCAGTGATTCCCAAACTTTAAATAGTCCCGTACCCCTTCAAACATTCAACCTCCAGCTCCATACCTTCTCTAGCACCAGTGTCAGCGCACTCTACAATGTTGTTTTTTGCCATCATTGTAAGCTTGCCACACACGATACGACACATTTATTAAACATAAGAACGAGTTGGAGTTGTTTTCAGAACCCGGCTCGTGGGAAGTGACAAAAGGCTCTTAAAGGACCAGGGCACAAATAATAATATAATAATATTAAATCATTTTGTTCTTTATTTAACCATCTTACATATAAAACTTTATGTGTTCATCAAAAATTGTGAATAACTCACCACAGGTTAATGGGAAGGGTGTGCTTGAAAGGATGCACAAAACTCTGCATGTTGGGGTGTGTTGGAGAGAGTCTCAGTCTTAAATCATTTTCCACACAGAGTCTGTGCCTGTATTTAGTTGTCATGCTAGTGAGGGCAGAGAATCCACTCTCACATAGGTACGTGGTTGCAAAGGGCATCAGTGTCTTACAATTTAATTAATACAAAAGCACACATACATGTACTATGTGATACAGTACAGAAACACACACTCTGTCCCCTCCTTCTGTGTCCATGATGAAGCACGTCTCCAGGCAGGCTGCTGAGGTAATGGGCCATATTCATCTTCTCTCCCTGCTGGCTTTACCACCTAGTACATCTCTCTCTCTCTCTCTCCCTGCAGGCTTTACCACCTAGTCCATCTCTCTCTCTCCCTGCAGGCTTTACCAAATAGTCCATCTCTCTCTCTCCCTGCAGGCTTTACCACCTAGTCCATCTCTCTCTCTCCCTGCAGGCTTTACCACCTAGTCCATCTCTCTCTCCCCCTGCAGGCTTTACCAAATAGTCCATCTCTCTCTCTCTCCCTGCAGGCTTTACCACCTAGTCCATCTCTCTCTCTCTCTCTCCCTGCAGGCTTTACCACCTAGTCCATCTCTCTCCCCCTGCTGGCTTTACCACCTAGTCCATCTCTCTCTCTCTCTCTCCCTACAGGCTTTACCACCTAGTCCATCTCTCTCTCTCTCTCTCTCTCTCTGCAGGCTTTACCACCTAGTCCATCTCTCTCTCTCTCCCTGCAGGCTTTACCACCTAGTCCATCTCTCCCTGCTGGCTTTACCACCTAGTCCAGCTCTCTCCCTCTCCCTGCTGGCTTTACCACTTAGTCCATCTCTCTCTCTCTCTCTCTCTCTCCCTGCAGGCTTTACCACCTAGTCCATCTCTCTCGCTCTCTCTCCCTGCTGGCTTTACCACCTAGTCCATCTCTCTCTCTCTCTCCCTGCAGGCTTTACCACCTAGTCCATCTCTCTCTCTCTCTCTCTCTCTCTCTCTCTCTCTCTGCTGGCTTTACCAACAAGTCCAGCTCTCTCCCTCTCCCTGCTGGCTTTACCACCTAGTCCATCTCTCTCGCTCTCCCTGCTGGCTTTACCACCTAGTCCATCTCTCTCTCTCTCTCTCCCTGCAGGCTTTACCACCTAGTCCATCTCTCTCCCTGCTGGCTTTACCACCTAGTCCATCTCTCTCTCTCTCTCTCCCTGCTGGCTTTACCACCTAGTCCATCTCTCTCTCTCTCCCTGCAGGCTTTACCGCCTAGTCCATCTCTCTCCCTCCCTGCTGGCTTTACCACCTAGTCCATCTCTCTCTCTCCCTGCTGGCTTTACCACCTAGTCCATCTCTCTCTCTCCCTGCTGGCTTTACCACCTAGTCCATCTCTCTCCCTCCCTGCTGGCTTTACCACCTAGTCCATCTCTCTCTCTCTCCTCCCTGCAGGCTTTACCACCTAGTCCATCTCTCTCTCTCCCTGCTGGCTTTACCACCTAGTCCATCTCTCTCTCTGCTGGCTTTACCACCTAGTCCATCTCTCTCTCTCCTCCCTGCAGGCTTTACCACCTAGTCCATCTCTCTCTCTCCTCCCTGCAGGCTTTACCACCTAGTCCATCTCTCTCTCTCTCCCTGCAGGCTTTACCACCTAGTCCATCTCTCTCTCTCTCCCTGCAGACTTTACCACCTAGTCCATCTCTCTCCCTGCTGGCTTTACCACCTAGTCCATCTCTCTCTCTCTCCCTGCAGGCTTTACCACCTAGTCCATCTCTCTCTCTCTCTCTCCCTGCAGGCTTTACCACCTAGTCCATCTCTCTCGCTCTCTCCCTGCAGGCTTTACCACCTAGTCCATCTCTCTCCTCCCTGCAGGCTTTACCACCTAGTCTCTCTCTCTCTCTCTCTCCCTGCAGGCTTTACCACCTAGTCCATCTCTCTCCCTGCTGGCTTTACCACCTAGTCCATCTCTCTCTCTCTCTCTCCCTGCTGGCTTTACCACCTAGTCCATCTCTCTCTCTCTCCCTGCAGGCTTTACCACCTAGTCCATCTCTCTCCCTCCCTGCTGGCTTTACCACCTAGTCCATCTCTCTCTCTCTCCTCCCTGCAGGCTTTACCACCTAGTCCATCTCTCTCTCCTCCCTGCTGGCTTTACCACCTAGTCCATCTCTATCTCTCCCTGCTGGCTTTACCACCTAGTCCATCTCTCTCTCTCCCTGCTGGCTTTACCACCTAGTCCATCTCTCTCCCTCCCTGCTGGCTTTACCACCTAGTCCATCTCTCTCTCTCTCCTCCCTGCAGGCTTTACCACCTAGTCCATCTCTCTCTCTCCCTGCTGGCTTTACCACTTAGTCCATCTCTCTCTCTCCCTGCTGGCTTTACCACCTAGTCCATCTCTCTCTCTGCTGGCTTTACCACCTAGTCCATCTCTCTCTCTCCTCCCTGCAGGCTTTACCACCTAGTCCATCTCTCTCTCTCCTCCCTGCAGGCTTTACCACCTAGTCCATCTCTCTCTCTCTCCCTGCAGGCTTTACCACCTAGTCCATCTCTCTCTCTCTCCCTGCAGGCTTTACCACCTAGTCCATCTCTCTCCCTGCTGGCTTTACCACCTAGTCCATATCTCTCTCTCTCCCTGCAGGCTTTACCACCTAGTCCATCTCTCTCTCTCTCCCTGCAGGCTTTACCACCTAGTCCATCTCTCTCTCTCTCTCCCTGCAGGCTTTACCACCTAGTCCATCTCTCTCCTCCCTGCAGGCTTTACCACCTAGTCCATCTCTCTCTCTCTCCCTGCAGGCTTTACCACCTAGTCCATCTCTCTCCCTGTAGGCTTTAACACCTAGTCCATCTCTCTCTCTCCTCCCTGCAGGCTTTACCACCTAGTCCATCTCTCTCTCTCCTCCCTGCAGGCTTTACCACCTAGTCCATCTCTCTCTCTCTCCCTGCAGGCTTTACCACCTAGTCCATCTCTCCCTGCTGGCTTTACCACCTAGTCCATCTCTCTCTCTCTCCCTGCAGGCTTTACCACCTAGTCCAGCTCTCTCTATCTCTCTCTCTGCTGGCTTTACCACCAAGTCCAGCTCTCTCCCTCTCCCTGCTGGCTTTACCACCTAGTCCATCTCTCTCGCTCTCCCTGCTGGCTTTACCACCTAGTCCAGCTCTCTCGCTCTCTCTCCCTGCAGGCTTTACCACCTAGTCCATCTCTCTCCCTGCCTGCTTTACCACCTAGTCCATCTCTCTCTCTCTCTCACTGCAGGCTTTACCACCTAGTCCATCTCTCTCTCTCCCTGCTGGCTTTACCACTTAGTCCATCTCTCCCTCTCTCTCTCTCCCTGCTGGCTTTACCACCTAGTCCATCTCTCTCCCTGCTGGCTTTACCACCTAGTCCATCTCTCTCTCTCTCTCCCTGCAGGCTTTACCACCTAGTCCATCTCTCTCTCTCTCTCTCCCTGCTGGCTTTACTACCTAGTCCATCTCTCTCTCTCCCTGCTGGCTTTACCACCTAGTCCATCTCTCTCCCTCCCTGCTGGCTTTACCACCTAGTCCATCTCTCTCTCTCTCCTCCCTGCAGGCTTTACCACCTAGTCCATCTCTCTCTCTCCCTGCTGGCTTTACCACTTAGTCCATCTCTCCCTCTCTCTCTCTCCCTGCTGGCTTTACCACCTAGTCCATCTCTCTCTCTGCTGGCTTTACCACCTAGTCAATCTCTCTCTCTCCTCCCTGCAGGCTTTACCACCTAGTCCATCTCTCTCTCTCCTCCCTGCAGGCTTTACCACCTAGTCCATCTATCTCTCTCTCCCTGCAGGCTTTACCACCTAGTCCATCTCTCTATCTCTCTCTCTCTCCCTGCTGGCTTTACCACCTAGTCCACATATGTCAGAGTCAAGGCCCGCGGGCCACATCCGGCCCGCAAGAAGGTTTTTTACGGCCCCTGGGATGATCTTGATTTATTATTAGAACCGGCCCGCAGCAAGCCGGCAGCCCGCAGATCTTTTACACGCACCAATACTACATTTCCCACAATGCAAAGGTGACGCACCGAGCAGTAGGCTGCTTCATTTCAATATTTATTGGCACAGCAGTCGTCAGCATCACAGTAAAATTAACTTTCAGATACCCATCAAAAATGGCAAAACGGAAGGTGGATACTGAGAACCGGGGGTTTCAAACAAGGTGGGAGTCGGAGTATATGTTCACGAAGGTAGCTGGAAAACCTGTGTGTCTTCTGTGTGGAGAAAGTGTGGCGGTACTGAAAGAGTATAATCTGAGACGACATTATGAAACGAAACACGCGGACAAAAACAAGAATATGGACATGGAACAAAGGCTACAAAAGGCAGAGGAATTAAAACGAGGCCTCAAATCTCGACAGGCTCTGTTCAAAAAAGCCAAATCACAAGGCCAGGCTGCTGTCAAGGCCAGTTTTATTTTGGCAGAAGAGATCGCTAAATCAGCCCGGCCATTTACGGAGGGGGATTTCATCAAAAACTGCATGATTAAAGTTTGTGACAAAGTTTGCCCAGAAAAAAGGCAACTCTTTTTAAATGTGAGTCTGAGCAGAAACACCATTGCCGAGAGAGTAGACCAGTTGTCCATCAATCTAAAAGAGCAGCTTGTGAAAAAGGGAAAAGATTTTATTGCATATTCCTTGGCTGTGGATGAGAGCACCGACATTTCTGACATTGCCCAGTTGTCAATTTTCATCCGCGGAGTGGACTCCAGCCTAAGCGTGACAGAGGAGTTTTTGGCTTTACGTCCTATGCATGGCACAACTACGGGGCATGATTTGTATGAAGAGGTGTCAAGATGTGTAAATGAGATGGAGCTGCCTTGGGAAAAACTCGTGGGTTTGACAACCGACGGAGCACCTGCGATGTGTGGACACAGGAGCGGACTGGTGGCGAAGATACGGGAAAAGATGCAAGAGGAAAACGCGACAGGTGAGCTGACAGCTTATCATTGTATCATACACCAGGAAGCGTTGTGCGGTAAAGCCTTGAAAATGGAGCATGTAATGAGCATCATCACGCGCACAGTTAACTTTATCAGAGCCAAAGGTTTGAATCACCGCCAGTTCAAGGCATTTCTGACGGAGTTAGAAACGGAGCATGGTGATTTGCCTTATCACACAGAGGTGCGATGGCTAATCCAGGGAAAGGTGCTTCAAAGATGTTTCGAGCTTCGTGAGGAGATTTGTCTATTCTTGGACAGCAAAGGGAAAGACAAAACACAACTCCGAGACGAAATGTTTCTGTGTGAAATGGCTTTTCTGTGTGACATTACGAGTCATCTGAATGCAATAAACTTGCAGCTGCAGGGTCGGGATCGTGTCATCTCTGATATGTACAGTACAGTGAAGGCATTTAAAACCAAACTGACTCTGTGGGAGACGCAGATGCGGAAAGAAAATTTGAGCCACTTTCCCAGCTGCCAGACCATGAAAGAGAAGCTCTCTACCAGTGCGTTCCCGAGCACACAGTTGGCTGATAAAATAGGTATGCTTACCACTGACTTTCGACGCCGATTTGCTGACTTTGAAGCACAAAAAAGCAGGTTGGAACTGCTCGGTAACCCATTTGCTGTTGACGTGGAAAGCTCACCACCAAACCTCCAAATGGAGTTGATTGACCTCCAATGCAATGATGCACTGAGGGAAAAATATGCGGCAGTGGGTGCTGCGGAGTTTGCCCGTTTCCTCCCCGGCACAATGCCCCAGCTGCGCATCCAGGCTGCTCAAACGTTGTCTATGTTTGGCAGCACATACCTGTGTGAACAACTGTTTTCTTTGATGAACCTGAACAAAACATCACACAGAAGTCGACTTACTGCTGAACACCTCCACTCAATTCTGAGGATTTCTTCAGCTCAGAGCCTTACCCCGAACATTGATGAACTTGTGGAAAAGATGGGACACCACCAAGTATCACCCTCAACCTCAAACAAGTGAACATTACTGTGCAATCACATATTTAGAGTTTTTACTCAGTTCAAGTTTAAAAGTTAAAATTTAATATTTGTTTTCACTGCATGTTACTTCTCCTTAAACAAAGTGTTGTTTTTGATTAATAGATTTTTGCACTTTATTTTTTTGTATTTCAATCCAATTATATTTTAAAAATATTTCAGTTGAGTGGATGATAGAAAATTGCTATTATTGTTTTTTCTTTGAAGTAAATTTAGCCCACTTTTGCTAAAATAGAAAATATAGTCTACTGATGGTGCCTTGAATACCGGTTTCTTTCATTTAATGTTCATGTTATGGGGATATTTATATAAAGGAAATTTGTCTTTTGTGTCTGTTGAAAATTAAAGATTACTGACAGAGCCATAAGAAAATATTGCTTTATTTATCTGATCATATTGTAATATATTTGTTAGGTTTTCAGTAGGTTCAATTAGGTTCACTAGACTATATGCGTCATTTAAAAAATTTTCAATGAACATTCGAACAGTCCGGCCCTCGTCTTGTAGCTGATTTTTTTATTTGGCCCTCCGTCCATTTGACTTTGACACCCCTGACCTAGTCCATCTCTCTCTCTCTCCCTGCAGGCTTTACCACCTAGTCCATCTCTCTCGCTCTCTCTCCCTGCAGGCTTTACCACCTAGTCCATCTCTCTCTCTCTCTCCCTGCAGGCTTTACCACCTAGTCCATCTCTCTCCTCCCTGCAGGCTTTACCACCTAGTCCATCTCTCTCTCCCTCCCTGCAGGCTTTACCACCTAGTCCATCTCTCTCCCTGCAGGCTTTACCACCTAGTCCATCTCTCTCTCTCTCTCCCTGCAGGCTTTACCACCTAGTCCATCTCTCTCTCCCTGCTGGCTTTACCACCTAGTCCATCTCTCTCCCTCTCTCCCTGCAGGCTTTACCACCTAGTCCATCTCTCTCTCTCTCTCCCTGCAGGCTTTACCACCTAGTCCATCTCTCTCTCTCTCTCTCCCTGCTGGCTTTACCACCTAGTCCATCTCTCTCTCTCTCTCTCTCCCTGCAGGCTTTACCACCTAGTCCATCTCTCTCTCTCTCTCTCTCTCTCCCTGCAGGCTTTACCACCTAGTCCATCTCTCTCTCTCTCTCTCCCTGCAGGCTTTACCACCTATTCCATCTCTCTCTCTCTCTCTCTCCCTGCAGGCTTTACCACCTAGTCCATCTCTCTCTCTCTCTCTCTCTCCCTGCAGGCTTTACCACCTAGTCCATCTCTTTCTCTCTCTCTCCCTGCAGGCTTTACCACCTAGTCCATCTCTCTCCCTGCAGGCTTTACCACCTAGTATATCTCTCTCTCTCCTCCCTGCAGGCTTTACCACCTAGTCCATCTCTCTCTCTCTCTCTCCCTGCAGGCTTTACCACCTAGTCCATCTCTCTCTTCCTGCTGGCTTTACCACCTAGTCCATCTCTCTCTCCCTGCTGGCTTTACCACCTAGTCCATCTCTCTCTCCCTGCTGGCTTTACCACCTAGTCCATCTCTCTCTCTCTCTCTCTCTCCCTGCAGGCTTTACCACCTAGTCCATCTCTCTCTCTCTCTCTCTCCCTGCTGGCTTTACCACCTAGTCCATCTCTCTCCCTGCAGGCTTTACCACTTAGTCCATCTCTCTCCCTGCAGGCTTTACCACCTAGTCCATCTCTCTCTCTCTCCCTGCTGGCTTTACCACCTAGTCCATCTCTCTCTCTCTCCTCCCTGCAGGCTTTACCACCTAGTCCATCTCTCTCTCTCTCCCTGCAGGCTTTACCACCTAGTCCATCTCTCTCCCTGCAGGCTTTACCACCTAGTCCATCTCTCTCCCTGCAGGCTTTACCACCTAGTCCATCTCTCTCCCTGCAGGCTTTACCACCTAGTCCATCTCTCTCCCTGCAGGCTTTACCACCTAGTCCATCTCTCTCTCTCTCTCCCTGCAGGCTTTACCACCTAGTCCATCTCTCTCTCTCTCTCTCCCTGCAGGCTTTACCACCTAGTCCATCTCTCTCTCCCTGCTGGCTTTACCACCTAGTCCATCTCTCTCCCTGCAGGCTTTACCACCTAGTCCATCTCTCTCCCTGCAGGCTTTACCACCTAGTCCATCTCTCTCCCTGCAGGCTTTACCACCTAGTCCATCTCTCTCCCTGCAGGCTTTACCACCTAGTCCATCTCTCTCTCCCTGCAGGCTTTACCACCTAGTCCATCTCTCTCTCCCTGCAGGCTTTACCACCTAGTCCATCTCTCTCTCTCTCCCTGCAGGCTTTACCACCTAGTCCATCTCTCTCCCTGCTGGCTTTACCACCTAGTCCATCTCTCTCCCTGCAGGCTTTACCACCTAGTCCATCTCTCTCCCTGCAGCCTTTACCACCTAGTCCATCTCTCTCTCTCCTCCCTGCAGGCTTTACCACCTAGTCCATCTCTCTCTCTCCTCCCTGCAGGCTTTACCACCTAGTCCATCTCTCTCTCTCTCTCCCTGCAGGCTTTACCACCTAGTCCATCTCTCTCTCTCTCTCTCTCTCCCTGCAGGCTTTACCACCTAGTCCATCTCTCTCTCTCCTCCCTGCAGGCTTTACCACTTAGTCCATCTCTCTCTCTCCTCCCTGCAGGCTTTACCACCTAGTCCATCTCTCTCTCTCCCTGCAGGCTTTACCACCTAGTCCATCTCTCTCTCTCTCTCTCTCCCTGCAGGCTTTACCACCTAGTCCATCTCTCTCTCTCTCTCCCTGCAGGCTTTACCACCTAGTCCATCTCTCTCTCTCTCCCTGCAGGCTTTACCACCTAGTCCATCTATCTCTCTCTCCCTGCTGGCTTTACCACCTAGTCCATCTCTCTCTCTCCCTACAGGCTTTACCACCTAGTCCATCTCTCTCTCTCTCTCCCTGCTGGCTTTACCACCTAGTCCATCTCTCCCTCTCTCTCTCCCTGCTGGCTTTACCACCTAGTCCATCTCTCCCTCTCTCTCTCCCTACAGGCTTTACCACCTAGTCCATCTCTCTCTCTCTCTCTCTCCCTGCTGGCTTTACCACCTAGTCCATCTCTCTCTCTCTACCTGCAGGCTTTACCACCTAGTCCATCTCTCTCCTCCCATCAGGCTTTACCACCTAGTGAATCTCTCTCTCTCCTCCCTGCAGGCTTTACCACCTAGTCCATCTCTCTCTCCCTGCAGGCTTTACCACCTAGTCCATCTCTCTCCCTGCAGGCTTTACCACCTAGTCCATCTCTCTCTCTCTCTCCCTGCAGGCTTTACCACCTAGTCCATCTCTCTCTCTCTCCCTGCTGGCTTTACCACCTAGTCCATCTCTCTCTCTCTCCGTGCAGGCTTTACCACCTAGTCCATCTCTCTCTCTCTCTCTCTCTCCCTGCAGGCTTTACCACCTAGTCCATCTCTCTCTCTCTCTCTCCAGGCTTTACCACCTAGTCAATCTCTCTCTCTCTCTCCCTGCAGGCTTTACCACCTAGTCCATCTCTCTCTCTCTCTCTCTCTCCCTGCAGGCTTTACCACCTAGTCCATCTCTTTCTCTCTCTCTCCCTGCAGGCTTTACCACCTAGTCCATCTCTCTCCCTGCAGGCTTTACCACCTAGTCCATCTCTCTCTCTCCTCCCTGCAGGCTTTACCACCTAGTCCATCTCTCTCTCTCTCTCTCCCTGCAGGTTTTACCACCTAGTCCATCTCTCTCTTCCTGCTGGCTTTACCACCTAGTCCATCTCTCTCTCCCTGCTGGCTTTACCACCTAGTCCATCTCTCTCTCACTGCTGGCTTTACCACCTAGTCCATCTCTCTCTCTCTCTCTCTCCCTGCAGGCTTTACCACCTAGTCCATCTCTCTCTCTCTCTCTCTCCCTGCTGGCTTTACCACCTAGTCCATCTCTCTCCCTGCAGGCTTTACCACCTAGTCCATCTCTCTCTCTCTCTCTCTCCCTGCTGGCTTTACCACCTAGTCCATCTCTCTCTCTCTCCTCCCTGCAGGCTTTACCACCTAGTCCATCTCTCTCTCTCTCCCTGCAGGCTTTACCACCTAGTCCATCTCTCTCCCTGCAGGCTTTACCACCTAGTCCATCTCTCTCCCTGCAGGCTTTACCACCTAGTCCATCTCTCTCCCTGCAGGCTTTACCACCTAGTCCATCTCTCTCCCTGCAGGCTTTACCACCTAGTCCATCTCTCTCCCTGCAGGCTTTACCACCTAGTCCATCTCTCTCCCTGCAGGCTTTACCACCTAGTCCATCTCTCTCTCTCTCCTCCCTGCAGGCTTTACCACCTAGTCCATCTCTCTCTCTCCTCCCTGCAGGCTTTACCACCTAGTCCATCTCTCTCTCTCTCTCTCCCTGCAGGCTTTACCACCTAGTCCATCTCTCTCTCCCTGCTGGCTTTACCACCTAGTCCATCTCTCTCTCCCTGCTGGCTTTACCACCTAGTCCATCTCTCTCTCTCTCTCTCTCCCTGCAGGCTTTACCACCTAGTCCATCTCTCTCTCTCTCTCTCTCTCTCCCTGCTGGCTTTACCACCTAGTCCATCTCTCTCCCTGCAGGCTTTACCACCTAGTCCATCTCTCTCTCTCTCTCTCTCCCTGTAGGCTTTACCACCTAGTCCATCTCTCTCTGTCTCTCTCTCTCCCTGCTGGCTTTACCACTTAGTCCATCTCTCTCTCTCTCCTCCCTGCAGGCTTTACCACCTAGTCCATCTCTCTCTCTCTCTCTCTCTCCCTGCTGGCTTTACCACCTAGTCCATCTCTATCTCTCTCCTCCCTGCAGGCTTTACCACCTAGTCCATCTCTCTACCTGCAGGCTTTACCCCCTAGTCCATCTCTCTCCCTGCAGGCTTTACCACCTAGTCCATCTCTCTCCCTGCAGGCTTTACCACCTAGTCCATCTCTCTCTCCCTGCAGGCTTTACCACCTAGTCCATCTCTCTCTCTCTCCCGGCAGGCTTTACCACCTAGTCCATCTCTCTCCCTGCAGGCTTTACCATCTAGTCCATCTCTCTCTCTCTCTCTCTCCCTGCTGGCTTTACCACCTAGTCCATCTCACTCCCTGCAGGCTTTACCACTTAGTCCATCTCTCTCCCTGCAGGCTTTTTCCACCTAGTCCATCTCTCTCTCTCTCTCTCTCCCTGCTGGCTTTACCACCTAGTCCATCTCTCTCTCTCTCCTCCCTGCAGGCTTTACCACCTAGTCCATCTCTCTCTCTCTCCCTGCAGGCTTTACCACCTAGTCCATCTCTCTCCCTGCAGGCTTTACCACCTAGTCCATCTCTCTCCCTGCAGGCTTTACCACCTAGTCCATCTCTCTCCCTGCAGGCTTTACCACCTAGTCCATCTCTCTCCCTGCAGGCTTTACCACCTAGTCCATCTCTCTCCCTGCAGGCTTTACCACCTAGTCCATCTCTCTCTCTCTCCTCCCTGCAGGCTTTACCACCTAGTCCATCTCTCTCTCTCCTCCCTGCAGGCTTTACCACCTAGTCCATCTCTCTCTCTCTCTCTCCCTGCAGGCTTTACCACCTAGTCCATCTCTCTCTCCCTGCTGGCTTTACCACCTAGTCCATCTCTCTCTCCCTGCTGGCTTTACCACCTAGTCCATCTCTCTCTCTCTCTCTCTCCCTGCAGGCTTTACCACCTAGTCCATCTCTCTCTCTCTCTCTCTCTCTCCCTGCTGGCTTTACCACCTAGTCCATCTCTCTCCCTGCAGGCTTTACCACCTAGTCCATCTCTCTCTCTCTCTCTCTCCCTGTAGGCTTTACCACCTAGTCCATCTCTCTCTGTCTCTCTCTCTCCCTGCTGGCTTTACCACTTAGTCCATCTCTCTCTCTCTCCTCCCTGCAGGCTTTACCACCTAGTCCATCTCTCTCTCTCTCCCTGCTGGTTTTACCACCTAGTCCATCTCTCTCTCTCTCCTCCCTGCAGGCTTTACCACCTAGTCCATCTCTCTCCCTGCAGGCTTTACCACCTAGTCCATCTCTCTCCCTGCAGGCTTTACCACCTAGTGCATCTCTCTCCCTGCAGGCTTTACCACCTAGTCCATCTCTCTCTCCCTGCAGGCTTTACCACCTAGTCCATCTCTCTCTCTCTCCCGGCAGGCTTTACCACCTAGTCCATCTCTCTCCCTGCTGGCTTTACCACCTAGTCCATCTCTCTCCCTGCAGGCTTTACCACCTAGTCCATCTCTCTCCCTGCAGGCTTTACCACCTAGTCCATCTCTCTCTCTCCTCCCTGCAGGCTTTACCACCTAGTCCATCTCTCTCTCTCCTCCCTGCAGGCTTTACCACCTAGTCCATCTCTCTCTCTCTCTCCCTGCAGGCTTTACCACCTAGTCCATCTCTCTCTCTCTCTCTCTCTCCCTGCAGGCTTTACCACCTAGTCCATCTCTATCTCTCCTCCCTGCAGGCATAGCCACTTAGTCCATCTCTCTCTCTCCTCCCTGCAGGCTTTACCACCTAGTCCATCTCTCTCTCTCCCTGCAGGCTTTACCACCTAGTCCATCTCTCTATCTCTCTCTCCCTGCAGGCTTTACCACCTAGTCCATCTCTCTCTCTCTCTCCCTGCAGGCTTTACCACCTAGTCCATCTCTCTCTCTCTCCCTGCAGGCTTTACCACCTAGTCCATCTATCTCTCTCTCCCTGCTGGCTTTACCACCTAGTCCATCTCTCTCTCTCCCTACAGGCTTTACCACCTAGTCCATCTCTCTCTCTCTCTCCCTGCTGGCTTTACCACCTAGTCCATCTCTCCCTCTCTCTCTCCCTGCTGGCTTTACCACCTAGTCCATCTCTCTCCCTGCAGGCTTTACCACCTAGTCCATCTCTCTCTCTCCTCCCTGCAGGCTTTACCACCTAGTCCATCTCTCTCTCTCCTCCCTGCAGGCTTTACCACCTAGTCCATCTCTCTCTCTCTCTCCCTGCAGGCTTTACCACCTAGTCCATCTCTCTCTCTCTCTCTCTCTCCCTGCAGGCTTTACCACCTAGTCCATCTCTATCTCTCCTCCCTGCAGGCATAGCCACTTAGTCCATCTCTCTCTCTCCTCCCTGCAGGCTTTACCACCTAGTCCATCTCTCTCTCTCCCTGCAGGCTTTACCACCTAGTCCATCTCTCTATCTCTCTCTCCCTGCAGGCTTTACCACCTAGTCCATCTCTCTCTCTCTCTCCCTGCAGGCTTTACCACCTAGTCCATCTCTCTCTCTCTCCCTGCAGGCTTTACCACCTAGTCCATCTATCTCTCTCTCCCTGCTGGCTTTACCACCTAGTCCATCTCTCTCTCTCCCTACAGGCTTTACCACCTAGTCCATCTCTCTCTCTCTCTCCCTGCTGGCTTTACCACCTAGTCCATCTCTCCCTCTCTCTCTCCCTGCTGGCTTTACCACCTAGTCCATCTCTCCCTCTCTCTCTCCCTACAGGCTTTACCACCTAGTCCATCTCTCTCTCTCTCTCTCCCTGCTGGCTTTACCACCTAGTCCATCTCTTTCTCCCTCTCTCCCTACAGGCTTTACCACCTAGTCCATCTCTCTCTCTCTCTCTCTCTCCCTGCTGGCTTTACCACCTAGTCCATCTCTCTCCCTGCAGGCTTTACCACCTAGTCCATCTCTCTCCCTCTCTAACTGCTGTCTTTACCACCTAGTCCATCTCTCTCTCCCTCTCTCCCTGCAGGCTTTATCATCTAGTCCATCTCTCTCTCCCTGCTGTCTTTACCACCTAGTCCATCTCTCTCTCTCTCTCCCTGCAGGCTTTACCAAATAGTCCAGCTCTCTCTCTGCTGGCTTTACCACCTAGTCCATCTCTCTCTCTGATGGCTTTACCAAATAGTCCAGCTCTCTCTCTGCTGGCTTTACCACCTAGTCCATCTCTCTCTCTGCAGGCTTTACCACCTAGTCCATCTCTCTCTCTCTCCCTGCAGGCTTTACCACCTAGTCCATCTCTCTCTCTCTCTCCCTGCAGGCTTTACCACCTAGTCCATCTCTCTCTCTCTCTCCCTGCTGACTTTACCACCTAGTCCATCTCTCTCTCTGCTGGCTTTACCACCTAGTCCATCTCTCTCTCTCTCTCTCCCTGCAGGCTTTACCACCTAGTCCATCTCTCTCTCTCCTCCCTGCAGGCTTTACCACCTAGTCCATCTCTCCCTCTCTCTCCCTGCAGGCTTTACCACCTAGTCCATCTCTCTCTCTGCTGGCTTTACCACCTAGTCCATCTCTCTCTCTCTCCCTGCAGGCTTTACCACCTAGTCCATCTCTCTCTCTCTCCCTGCAGGCTTTACCACCTAGTCCATCTCTCTCTCTGCTGGCTTTACCACCTAGTCCATCTCTCTCTCTGCTGTCTTTACCACCTAGTCCATCTCTCTCCCTGCAGGCTTTACCACCTAGTCCATCGCTCTCTCTCTCTCTCTGCTGGCTTTACCAACTAGTCCATCTCTCTCCCTCTCTCCCTGCAGGCTTTACCATCTAGTCCATCTCTCTCTCCCTGCTGGCTTTACCACCTAGTCCATCTATCTCCCTCTCTCCCTGCAGGCTTTACCACCTAGTCCATCTCTCTCTCTCTCTCTCTCTCTCTCTCTCTCTCTCCCTGCTGGCTTTACCACCTAGTCCATCTCTCTCTCTCTCCCTCCCTGCTGGCTTTACCACCTAGTCCATCTCTCTCCCTCTCTCCCTGCTGTCTTTACCACCTAGTCCATCTCTCTCTCCCTCTCTCCCTGCAGGCTTTATCATCTAGTCCATCTCTCTCTCCCTGCTGTCTTTACCACCTAGTCCATCTCTCTCTCTCTCTCCCTGCAGGCTTTACCAAATAGTCCAGCTCTCTCTCTGCTGGCTTTACCACCTAGTCCATCTCTCTCTCTGATGGCTTTACCAAATAGTCCATCTCTCTCTCCCTGCTGGCTTTACCACCTTGTCCAGCTCTCCATCACTCCCTGCTGGCTTTGCCACCTAGTCCATCTCTCTCCCTGCAGGCTTTACCACCTAGTCCAGCTCTCTCCCTCTACCTGCTGGCTTTACCACCTAGTCCAGCTCTCTCTCTCTCCATCTCTCCCTGCTGGCTTTACCAGCTAGTCCAGCTCTCTCTCCCTCTCCCTGCAGGCTTTACCACCTAGTCCAGCTCTCTCTCTCTCCATCTCTCCCTGCTGGCTTTACCAGCTAGTCCAGCTCTCTCTCCCTCTCCCTGTAGGCTTTACCACCTTGTCCAGCTCTCTCTCTCTCCATCTCTCCCTGCTGGCTTTACCAGCTAGTCCAGCTCTTTCTCTCTCTCCCTGCTGGCTTTACCACCTAGTCCAGCTCTCTCTCTCCCTGCTGGCTTTACCACCTAGTCCAGCTCTCTCTCTCTCTCTCTCTCTCCCTGCTGGCTTTACCACCTAGTCCAGCTCTCTCTCTCTCCCTCCCTGCTGGCTTTACCACCTAGTCCAGCTCTCTCTCTCCCTGCTGGCTTTACCACCTAGTCCAGCTCTCTCTCTCTCTCCCTGCTGGCTTTACCACCTATTCCAGCTCTCTCTCTCCCCCCTGCTGGCTTTACCACCTAGTCCAGCTCTCTCTCTCTCTCTCTCTCTCCCTGCTGGCTTTACCACCTAGTCCAGCTCTCTCTCTCTCTCCCTGCTGGCTTTACCACCTAGTCCAGCTCTCTCTCTCTCTCTCTCCCTGCTGGCTTTACCACCTAGTCCAGCTCTCTCTCTCTCTCCCTGCTGGCTTTACCACCTAGTCAGCTTTCTCTCTCTCTCTCCCTGCTGGCTTTACCACCTAGTCCAGCTCTCTCTCTCTCTCTCCCCCTGCTGGCTTTACCACCTAGTCCAGCTCTCTCTCTCTCTCTCCCCCTGCTGGCTTTACCACCTAGTCCAGCTCTCTCTCTCCCTTTCCCTGCTGGCTTTACCACCTAGTCCAGCTCTCTCTCTCTCTCTCCCTGCTGGTTTTACCACCTAGTCCAGCTCTCTCTCTCTCCCTGCAGGCTTTACCACCTAGTCCATCTCTCTCTCTCTCTCTCCCTGCTGGCTTTACCACCTAGTCCAGCTCTCTCTCTCTCCCTGCTGGCTTTACCACCTAGTCCAGCTCTCTCTCTCTCTCCCTGCTGGCTTTACCACCTAGTCCAGCTCTCTCTCTCTCCCTGCTGGCTTTACCACCTAGTCCAGCTTTCTCTCTCTCCCTGCTGGCTTTACCACCTAGTCCAGCTCTCTCTCTCTCCCTGCAGGCTTTACCACCTAGTCCAGCTCTCTCTCACTCCCTGCAGGCTTTTCCACCTAGTCCATCTCTCTCTCTCCCTGCAGGCTTTTCCACCTAGTCCATCTCTCTCTCTCCCTGCTGGCTTTACCACCTAGTCCAGCTCTCTCTCTCTCCCTGCAGGCTTTACCACCTAGTCCAGCTCTCTCTCTCTCCCTGCAGGCTTTTACACCTAGTCCATCTCTCTCTCTCCCTGCTGGCTTTTCCACCTAGTCCATCTCTCTCTCTCTCCCTGCTGGCTTTACCACCTAGTCCATCTCTCTCTCTCTCCCTGCAGGCTTTACCACCTTGTCCAGCTCTCTCTCTCTCCCTGCAGGCTTTACCACCTAGTCCAGCTCTCTCTCTCTCCCTGCAGGCTTTTCCACCTAGTCCAGCTCTCGCTCTCTCCCTGCTGGCTTTACCACCTAGTCCAGCTCTCTCTCTCTGCTGGCTTTACCACCTAGTCCTTCTCTCTCTCCATCTCTCCCTGCTGGCTTTACCACCTAGTCCAGCTCTCTCTCTCCCTCTCTCCCTGCAGGCTTTACCATATCTCTCTCTATCTCCCCATGTCTCCATGCCTTGACATCCCCTTTTCTCTCACCCTCTTTACTGACTGACTGGGGCTCCATCACGTTCTCTTTTTCGCTCACGTCCCTCCGTCTTCACTGACTCAAGCGCTCCTCTTCTCTCTCGAAAAGCGCACCACTGTCCAGAGACCACCATAATTCACATTATCCACACTATTGCAGTGTCTTTTAAATAAACAGCAGGGCATGCACATTTCAAGTCAGGCCTCACCCCAGGTTTATTCTGCTGAACAGGTTGCTTTCCTGTCTCTGGGGTGTTTTAGAGGGGCGGACTAGGGAGAGTGCGTTAGCAGTGGTTCCCGTGCCCTTTAACAGACTGAGCCGTGCCCTGTAGGGAGTGTAAAATGGCTTCGTAGTGGCACATTAACGACGAATGGACCCATTCACATTAAGGATGTAATATGATGCATGGGGATTTCAAATGGAGTGAAATGCACAATTGTAAAACAAATCAAATGTTTAGTGAGAGGAAACATAATGTAGCCTACCCCCCTACTTGTTGGTGTTCTGTGCTGCGCTGATGGTGGGACATTTTTACATTTTAGTAATTTAACAGACACTTATCCAGAGCGTCTAGGGTTAAGTGTCTTGCTCAAGGGCACATCGACACATTTTTCAGTCGGCTTAGAGATTCGAACCAGCGACCTTTTGGTTACTGGCCAACACTCTTAACCTCTGGGCAATCTGACACCCAATAAACTTATGGATATATCCCTTCATAGGGATCAAGGTTAAACACAGACACAACAATGTAGACATAGGAAATTGGCCATGTAGCTAGACTAATCTATTACAACCAGCTAGTCAGATGAGGTTGTGTAGTGCATAAATGTGGTGCTGAAAATACACCATTGTGGTTGTAATCCTTGGCCAGGCTGGGTCAGATGTATTGCTAATTAGCGTCTGTTATACAGAGCCCCTAGTCTGGCTGCTATCATCAGGCCATGCTAACTGGCTCTCATTAAGGTTGAGTGTGTGATAGGGCCCACGCTGGCATCAATCTTAGGGGATGCTACTGTAGAACTGTCACATTGAGCTGCATTCAGTCTGGCAGACACTGATGTAGCTTGTCACTGTAATCAATCAGTGTTTAATCAGGGCTGTAATAATCACACAGGGGGAGCATTACATAACACAATCAGAATCACATTCACACATTATAAACACATAAACACACAGACCTTTACAGTTAATTACACACACACACGGCTCCAGCATCACATATAGGCTACACAGACTTTTCAAATATTCAAATGTATTTACATTTAGAATCTGACGCTCACACAAATGCAATCTGTATTCACATGTGTAAATACATTTCAAATGTACACAAATACACATTGACACTATCACTAAAATGGAAAAACACATTTGTGCTTTCTCTTTTGTGTGGTATTCTATTCTGTTCCAGTTCCATCTGTCACATCACACTGACGCTGGTCCCTGTTGTGTCATGGTAATGCTCCAGTGTGTGTGTGTTTCTATTTCTGTGAATCTTTTTGCCTTGGTAGAATGATTTTTTGTTTCTGACAAAGGAAGGGAGAGAGTGGAAAGAGAAAGAGAGAGACCAAGGAAACAGGCAGTGGGCAGAGATGACAGTGCTTTCTCTTGTAGACTGTCAACATGATTCGGATTCAGAGTGTTTAACAGTCACATGTACAGGGTTGCAGGTGTGATTTCAGGGTACAATGAAAATCTTAGGCTCCAAGCTCCAACATTCTCCCTGACACAGGTCAACTGAGAGTCACAAGACAAGAATAACTCAAAAGCCACTGAGAGTATATTACTCGCTAATGTTCAGTCTCTGGACAATAAAGTAGACAAGCTCAGGGCGAGGATCTCCTTCCAGAGAGACATCAGGGAGTGTAACATACTCTGTTTCACGGAATCATGGCTCTCTCCGGATATACTGTCCCCGTCCATACAGCCAGCTGGGTTCTCAGTACATCGCGCAGACAGGAATAAAGAACTCTCCGGGAAGAAGAAAGGCAGGGTTGTATGTTTCATGATTAACTACACACGGTGTGATTGTGATAACGTACAGAAACTCAAGTCCTTTTGTTCATCCGACCTAGAATACCTCAGAATCAAATGCCGACCGTATTACCTCCCAAGATAATTATCTTCGGTTATAGTCACAGCCAAACTGGAACCCACATATCCTGAGGCCGCATTTATAGTAGCTGGGGATTTTAAAAAAGCAAATTTGAGGAAAACACTTCCAAAGTTCTATCAACACTGACTGTAGCACTCGCGCTGCTAAAACACGCAGCTCAGCCTGTCTGTCATATTTCAGTTTCATTTTCCATTGAGAAGATTTTAGTTTCTCTTTCGCCAGCCTTATACAACTTCAACCTAAAACCATTTACATAGTCAATAAGGTTCCGAGGTGGTTCCTCAGGCAAACAACCATCCTGCAACACTGCTAAAGGCCCACGCACCTTATGACCAAACACTAAGTCATTTGGGCTAAACCATGTGCTTTCCTGCACTACTTCACGAGCAGCTAGTAACAGCCAAGGTAACCCCTCCACCCAATCTGCAGACAGTTCTGTACAGTATGCACGAAGCAAGGATTTTAAAGTTTGATGAAAACGTTCCAAAGCTCCCTGTCTCTGGGCATGGAACGCAGTAGACTTGTCGTGTTTAACTTTAAGCTGTTTGAGAACCTGAGGAAATAAATGGGAGGTAAAGTTAGATCCCAGATCTGACTGGATGATTTTTGGAATCCCAAATGTTGAAATAAATTGAGTTAACGCTTTAACTACTGATTTTGAAGGAAAAAGCTGCCGGATATCTAGTTGCTTGACACATAACAGTTAATAAGTAGCTATGACCTGACTTGGACCTTGGTAAAGGCCCCAACACAATCGATAATAAGATGCTCAAAAGGTTGCCCTACGGCTGGTATTGGATACAAAGGTGCTGGCTTTACAACCTGGTTTGGCTTGCTTGTGCGCTGACACGTATCACAAGTTTTAATAAACTGAGCTACATCGCGCTTTTAACCTGGCCAGAAAATATAACGAAGTATGCGATCAGAAGTTTTACGAACACCCATATGACCTGCCACATCACCATGTGAAGTTTGCAACACTTTATTTCACAAAGTAGTAGGTACAACTATTTGAAAGACTGGTTCTCCTAGACCCTGATCATAGAGTGAAACCCATTTCCTGACCAACAGCCCATCAAGAAGAAAATAACACTGAGCACTATTCCTCACCACTGAATCAGGAACAACTTTATCAAACAGATCAGCCAAGGTAGTATCGGCCTTTTGCTCAGCCATCAATGAATCTCTAGAACTAGTCAACTGTTCTGTCTGGAGTTTGACTGGCAACTCAAGACTTTCTGGATAACTCGCAATCTCCTTACGAGAGGCCACGCGGGTAACCGCACAAACTGGAAATACCTCAGGAGACATACAGTTTTGATCCGGAGATTCCCTTGCAGGTGACACTGAAGGTTGCTTCTTACAGATGTTTAGTTTGCTATCTGCCCACACCTTACTACCTGCCAAGTAATTCCCCCAAAATCATGTGGACTCCCTCTACTGGCAACTGGGGTCTAACCCCAACATCTACATCACCCTCTACCAGACCACATTTTAGGGTAACTTCATGTAAAGGACAAGAGAATGGAACTAAACCCATACCACATACCATTACACAACTGCCAGTATCAGACTCTTTAGAGAACGGCAAAACAGATTCCAGAATAAAATAATCTAAAGCTCCAGTGTCTCTTAAGATCTTGATTGAAACATTTTGGTTGCTATCTACCAGGGACACTACACCATCTGAAATAAAGGCTGAAAAATCACAGTGGGAAGACTGAGAATCAAACTCAACGAGTGGCTGAAAAAGCTCACCCTGGTGGTCATAGGCTGTAACAGGCGCTGCCGTCACAGCAGGTTTAACTTGACCTTACTTTTTTTTTTTTAAGCAGAGGACAATCTGTCCTCCAATGTCCTTCAACTAAACAGTAGCGACAGGTATTAGCATTAACTGGTGCTTTAAGTCCTCCAGACCCAAACTTCTGCTGAGGCCTTTGGAAAGAAGCTCCAAAAAAAGGTGACCTACTATTCCTAGGAGTAAAGTTATGTTTATGGTACATGTCACTGTTTGACTCAAAACGGCTTTTATGTGTTAGCCTGTACTCATCTGCAAGGATTGCTGCATCACTTGGAGACTTAACTTTACGTTCATTCATGTATGTAGCAACCTGGCAGGACACAGAATTTTTGAACTGTTCTAACACAATCAAATTAGACAGACCCTCAAAAGTACTAACTCCAGAAGCTGTACACCAACAATTAAATGCAGAAGTCAAATCACGAACAAACTCAGAATAGGTTTGTGAATCTAACTTTTTCCTGTAACGAAAACGTTGACGATATGCCTCTGGCACAGCTCGTAGACCTTCAGAACTGCTGATTTAACTTTAGCAAAAATGTTACTGTCAGCTACACTCAGTGCTGCAAAAGCCTCACGTGCTTTACCTGTAAGTACATATTGCAACAACATAGTCATGTCCAAATCTGACCAAGCTCTAGCTTTCGCAATACGCTCAAATAAAGCAAAGTATGTGTCTGGATCTGACTCATCAAATTTAGGCAACAAACAAAGATTCTGTGTAACATCAAACTGTGTTAGTCCTTCTGGTCTATTAGCATTTCTCAATCGCTCTCTCTCTAACTGCATTTGCAACAGCTCCTTCTGCTGCACAAAAGTTAATGAAGGGCTAGACTGAAAACTTGCACCCTCACTACTAGCAGACTGACCCCAAAAAACACCCATTTCTCTAAGACCCTGCTTTAATCTAGTTTTAACAGTCTCTTTAAAAAAAAAATCCAACCATCTCAATCTGATAATGTTCAGCAATTTCAATTAACTGCTCCTTAGTACACAACTTTAAGGCTACCTCTGAAGGAGCTTGTACAAAACTACTCAGAATGGAAGACATTTTCCTCAACCAATACAACTATTACAAATGCTCCAAAAAAAAAACAACTCACCTGCTGTCAGTCTGGGTTCAAGGACAGGAGCCACACCCCACTATCCTCCAAAAACCACTAACTAACTGGCCCTGGTCTTCGTGCAGTCACATGTGGTGGGGTTTTATGCACACAAAACCAGTGGAGTGGAAAAGACAACCAGAAACTGGCCCAACCAAAACATCCCCTCAAACAAAAAATTTGGCAACCTGAACTAAACTAACCCAAGTTAACTACAAAACAATAATCAAATAAGCCAAATTACAAATAAACAAACGTATCAATAAGACAAAGACAATCTAGACAAAACCTTAACCAACTATAAAAAAATGTTAAACTAAAATACTAAAGTAAGACTAAAGTACAATTAACTTTAACTTACGGACGAGCCCCCACATGTCACAGGCCGGCTCATAGCCTGTGGCAAAAATGAGGGGACACAAACAACAGGTATAGGCCAATCAAAAAGGTTCTTTATTGGAAACCAAAACTATTAACTTTAAACAAAGAAAAATAAATAAGGTGTGAAAGTATCATAATGTAAGGTGTATGTGCAGTGCAGGGATGCATGAGTGTGTGAATGTGAATGACTGAGTGAAAACTATGCAAAACTACAAAGGAACAAACAAAACAGGATCATACCTGGAGGAGCAGAGAGAGAGTGATTGGTGAAGCAGCAGTTTAAACACCCTGAGCCCAGGTGACTCCAATCACTAACGACCCTCCTCTGCCTGCAGGAGGAACTGCCCCCTGCACTGCAGAGGAGGAGCCGTGACACTCCATTTTGCTCATACCTCCCTATAGGCAGAAACTCAAACAGGAAGTACCCGTGCTAAGGTCTATTCAATGCTTCAAGATTGTTTTGATCACGCGGACTGGGATATGTTCCGGGTAGCCTCTGAGAATAACATTGATGTATACACTGACACGGTGACTGAGTTCATCAGGAAGTGTATAGCAGATGTTGTTCCCACTGTGACCATTAAAACCTACCCAAATCAGAAATCGTGGATAGATGGCAGCATTCGCGCAAAACTGAAAGCGCAGACCACTGCATTTAACCATGGCAAGGTGACTGGGAATATGGTTGAATACAAACAGAGTAGTTATTCCCTCCGTAAGGCAATCAAACAGGCTGAACGTCAGTACAGAGACAAAGTGGAGTCGCAATTCAATGGCTCAGAGACAAGACGTAAGTGGCCGGGTCTACAGACAATCACAGATTACAAAGGGAAAATCAGCCACGTTGCGGACACTGACGTCTTCCTCCTGGACAAGCTAAACACCTTCTTT
Organism: Oncorhynchus clarkii lewisi; assembly: GCF_045791955.1. Classification (NCBI taxonomy): domain Eukaryota; kingdom Metazoa; phylum Chordata; class Actinopteri; order Salmoniformes; family Salmonidae; genus Oncorhynchus; species Oncorhynchus clarkii. Next base: position 51,832,618 of record NC_092159.1, on the reverse strand, counting down.
GCCCGCTTTGAGGATAACACAGTGCCACCTGACACGGCACGCTCCCAAGGACTGTGGTCTCTCCTTCTCTGTGGCTGACGTGAGTAAGACATTTCAACTTGTTAACCCTTCTTAAGGCTGCTGGGCCAGACGGCCTCCTTAGCTGCGTCCTCAGAGCATGCGTAGACCAGCTGGCTAGAGTGTTTACGGATATATTCAATCTCTCCCTATCCCAGACTGCTGTCCCCACTTGCTTCAAGATGTCCACCATTGATCCTGTACCCAAGAAAGCAAAGGTAACTGAACTAAATGACTATCGCCCCGTAACTCTCCCTTCTATCATCATGAAGTGCTTTGAGAGGCTAGTTAAGATTAATTTCACCTCTAACTTACACGACACCCTAGACCCACTTCAATTTGCATACATACCCAATAGATCCAGACGATGCAATCGCCATCGCACTGCACACTGCCCTATCCCGCCCCCAGGTGGTGAAGGTAGGAAACAGCACCTCCACATCGCTGATCCTCATCAAAGGAGGAAGGCGGAACAGCATCTCTTCAACCTCAGGAGGCTGAAGAAATTTGGCTTGGTCCCTAAGACCCTCACAAAGTTTTACAGATGCACAATTGAGAGCATCCTGTCGGGCTGTATCACCGCCTGGTACGGTAACTGCACTGCCCGCAACCGCAGGGCTCTCCAGAGGGTGGTGCGGTCTGCCCGACGCATCACCGGGGGCACACGGCCTGCCCTCCAGCACACCTACAGCACCCGATGTCACAGGAAGGCCAAAAAGATAATCAAGGACATCAACTACCCGAGCCACGGCCTGTTCATCCCGCTACCGTCCAGAAGGCGAAAGTGCATCAAAGCTGGGACCGAGAGACTGAAAAACAGCTTCTATCTCAAGGCCATCAGACTAGCCGGCCATCACTAGCCGGCAAACACTCTTTTACTCAACCCTGCACATTAGAGGCTGCTGCCCTATATGCATAGACATGGAATCACTGGCCACTTTAATAATGGAACACTAGTCACCTTAATAATGTTTACATCCTGCCTTACTCAATTCATAGGTATATACTGAATTCTATTCTTCTGTACATTAGTCAATGCCACTCCGACATTGTTCGTCCAAATATTTCTATACAGTACCTGTCAAAAGTTTGGACACACCTATTCATTCAAGGTTTTTGCTTTATTTGGACCTTTTTCTACATTGTAGAATAATAGTGAAGACCTCAAAACTTTGAAATACCACATATGGAATCATGTCGTAACTAAAAAAAGTGTTAAACAAATCAAAATATTTTTCCACGATGACCCAACACACCTCCAGGCTGTGTAAGGGCTATTTGACCAAGAACGAGAGTGATGGAGTGCTGCATCAGATGACCTGGCCTCCACAATCACCTGACCTTAACCCAATTGAGATGGTTTGGGATGATTTGGACTGCAGAGTCAAAGAAAAGTAGCCAACAAGTGCTCAGCATATGTGGGAACTCCTTCAAGACTGTGCAAGGCTGTCATCAAGGCAAAGGGTGGCTACTTTGAAGAAACTCAAATATAAAATATATTTTGATTTGTTTAACACTTTTTTGGTTACTACATGATTCCATATGTGTTATTTTATAGTTTTGATGTCTTCACTATTAATCTACAATGTAAACAACAGTAAAAATAAAGAAAAAGAATGAATGAGTAGGTGTGTCCTAACTTTTGACCGGTACTGGATTTCTTAACTCCATTCTTTTACTTTAGATTTGTATGTATTGTTGTGAACTGTTAGATATTACTGCACTGTTGGAGCTAGGAACACAAGCATTTCGCTAAATCCGCAGTAACATCTGCTAAATATGTGTATATAACCAATGCAACTTGATTTGAAGAAACGTCACTAGTACATAAATCACTACAGGGACTAGCAAGTTTGACTACAGAGCATTCTTAGGTCAATATTTACACCCAAAGATCCAACAGAGTTAACAGGAAATTACATATTTTCCAAACAGAGATTCCCAAAAGATTACTAGGTTACAGATTCACCATTGAAGAATGACTAATTCCTGACAGAATTATAAATGAGTCACTGAGACCACCCCAATGATACCAGGGAAGCTATTACATTACACATCACTGTTGCCTTGCCAGTTAGTCTTTGTGCAGTGACAGTGAGTGTGTCCCGAGATGAAAAACCAAGATATGAATCCATCTGTGACTACAAAACTGGGCGACCTGGAAGCCTCAACTCAGACGATCTACAAGCTGCCAGTATGCTAGTTTAGACAGAGATATTCTCCTTTAATTACAAGAATGATTACACTCCTCAAAGGGAAGCACATCAAAGCAGATCAGAGCCTAAAGGCATGTCTACAGCAGAGCCTGTGTGTGTGCTACGGCTCTATGGCTACAAGACAAAAAGCACAGAGGAAAACTCATTAGCAGCAACCTGTACATATACTACAGCCTGTACATGGTCTGGAGAACTTGTGGGCTACAAACTGTAGCTGGGCAAGAGCTGTAACTGGGCAAGAGCTGTAACTGGGCAAGAGCTGTAACCGAGCAACAAGAGCTATAACTGGGCAAGAGCTATAACTGGGCAAGAGCTATAACTGGGCAAGAGCTGTAACCGAGCAACAAGAGCTGTAACTGGGCAAGAGCTGTAACTGGGCAAGAGCTGTAACTGGGCAAGAGCTGTAACCAGGCAAGAGCTGTAACCGGGCAAGAGCTGTAACCGGGCAAGAGCTGTAACCGAGCAACAAGAGCTATAACTGGGCAAGAGCTGTAACCGAGCAACAAGAGCTGTAACTGGGCAAGAGCTGTAACTGGGCAAGAGCTGTAACTGGGCAAGAGCTGTAACTGGGCAAGGGCTGTAACCGGGCAAGGGCTGTAACCGAGCAACAAGAGCTATAACTGGGCAAGAGCTGTAACTGGGCAAGAGCTGTAACCGGGCAAGAGCTGTAACTGGGCAAGAGCTGTAACTGGGCAAGAGCTGTAACTGGGCAAGAGCTGTAACTGGGCAAGAGCTGTAACCGGGCAAGAGCTGTAACTGAGCAAGAGCTGTAACTGAGCAAGAGCTGTAACTGAGCAACAAGAGTTATAACTGGGCAAGAGCTGTAACTGGGCAAGAGCTGTAACCGGGCAAGAGCTGTAACCGGGCAAGACCTGTAACCGGGCAAGAGCTGTAACCGGGCAAGAGCTGTAACTGGGCAAGAGCTGTAACTGGGCAAGAGCTGTAACTGGGCAAGAGCTGTAACCGAGCAACAAGAGCTATAACTGGGCCACAAAAGCTGTAACTGGCCAACTAGACCTGTATGTGGACAAGAGCAGTAACTGGTCAACAAGAGCTGTTACTGGTCAACAAGAGCTGTTACTGGTCAACAAGAGCTGTTACTGGGCAACTAGAGATGTCCCTGGGCAACTAGAGATGTCCCTGGGCAACTAGAGATGTCCCTGGGCAACTAGACCTGTATGTGGACAAGAGCTGTAACTGGGCAACAACAGCTGTAACTGGGCAACAACAGCTGTAACTGGGCAACAACAGCTGTAACTGGGCAACAACAGCTGTAACTGGGCAACAAGAGATGTAACTGGCCAACTAGAGCTGTATGTGGACAAGAGAAATAACTGGGCAACAACAGCTCTAGCTGGGCAACAACAGCTGTAACTGGGTAACAAGAGTAGTAACTGGCCAACTAGAGTTGTAACTGGGCAACAACAGCTGTAACTGGGTAACAAGAGCTGTTACTGGGCAACTAGAGATGTCCCTGGGCAACTAGAGATGTACGTGGACAAGAGCTGTAACTGGGCAACTAGACCTGTATGTGGACAAGAGCTGTAACTGGGCAACAACAGCTGTAAGTGGACAAGAGCTGTAAGTGGGCAACAACAGCTGTAAGTGGGCAACAACAGCTGTAAGTGGGCAACAACAGCTGTAAGTGGGCAACAATAGCTGTAACTGGGCAACAAGAGATGTAACTGGCCAACTAGAGCTGTATGTGGACAAGAGAAATAACTGGGCAACAACAGCTCTAGCTGGGCAACAACAGCTGTAACTGGGTAACAAGAGCAGTAACTGGGTAACAACAGCTGTAGCTGGGCAACAACAGCTGTAACTGGGTAACAAGAGCAGTAACTGGCCAACTAGAGTTGTAACTGGGCAACAACAGCTGTAACTGGGTAACAAGAGCTGTAGCTGGGTAACAAGAACTGTAGCTGGGTAACAAGAGCTGTCATTCCATGAAATCTGAAATTATATCACATGTGTTCAGCCCAAAGACAAACTACTTATTCCATATTTATGGGGACTATCAAGAGACATGTAGAACAGACTGTCAAAACCCCAAGAGCTATCCTGTGGATGAAATAAAGATAACAATAGCAGGACAGCTGCAGAGTGTGTGCTTGCAGTACACAATCACTAAAAAACAACCTGTAGATGGAAGTACAAAAATATCAAGAGAAATACACAGCAGGGGACCCAGTGCACAGTAGCATCGGAGGAAACAGCATCAGCTCCCAACATACATCAAGTCAACTCAGAGGGAAAAAACCTCTACCGGTCTTTGAAAACTTGTAGACCATATCACAGAACACACATTAACACTTGACAGACAAAGCCTTCTGAGTGAGAGACTCAACTGCGCTGCAGTAGCAGCAGATCTGACCCGTGCCAGACCTGAGCAAAGACAGGGAAACTATGAGTAGACTTACGATTTTGAAGTCTTTGTGGCTGCACTCCTGGCCTTGGTATCGGCAGTAGAGCATCATCTCCTTAAGGTCGTGGCCCACCCTCTCGGTGAACTCACGCATGCTGAAGGGCTTGGGCCTGTAGGCGGTGAAGTTGGCCTTGTCTGTGAGGAAGGCCAGGACGTGGGGCTCGGCCAGCTGGGGCTCAGGGATCCTCAGGTGGACGTCCAGCAGGGCCAGCAGCTCCCCAGCGTGATACAGGTCATTGCGGGACAGGCGGCTGAAGCGGTAGGCGTTGAGGTTGCACACGGTGACGGCAGGGAACACCAAGCTGCCAGACATCACGGCATCCACGCTCGTCACATGGGGGTAGGAGAGGAAGTAGGCCAGGCGCTCGGCACTCTCCAGGGCCAGGAGGCCTAGGCAGGCCAGCAGAGCGACGGCCCAGAGCAGGCGGCGAGGTGTTGGCCGGCCGTAGGGGAAGATGAAGCGCAGGCCGTGGAGCGTGCTGGTGTGGGAGAAGGCCTGCCAGGAGGACGGGTGCTGACTGGAGCTCTCATGGCTCCCCTCACTGCCACAACTCTCCTTTAGGTCCATCCCTCCGGTCCCACAGCCAAGGACGCCCCAATACACAGACACCTACAGAGACACACACACATACACAGAGAAAGAGAGGCAATGCAATGAGAGCCCTGAACTACCACCTAGAAAAGGAACACAATCACACGTTCAGTTCACACAGAGAAAGAGAGAAAGAGGAGAGGGGCATACACACCTGCAGCACAGAAAGAGTGACAAACAGAGACACAGAACAAAATAAAGCAACCCAGAGAGTTAAGCCAAAGACAGACCTACAGACAGAGAGAGAGGAAGAGCACGAGGCAGAGACCTTCACAACCCCCAAGTCCTTACTCCAGATAGAAAAGAGAGCATGAAGAATAGAAAGATGCACCCCCAGGGCATCCCTTCCTTCCGCGCCTCCACTCTTTCTCTGTCCCTAGTTACTCTGGATGCCAGCCTCTCTGTGCCTGAAACCTCCCCCCTCCAATATCCCCCCGCCCTCTCTCCTTCTCTCAGGGACCGTTTTCGTTGTCAGGATCCCAGAGGTAAGTCCACTGTGACACAGAGTGAGAGAGTCATTTAAGCCACGAGCCAATCAAAGCCACATCTGTGTATTCAGTGTCCCCACTTCACACACACACTCAACTCTCTGGATCTCCCTGTGCGACTAATGACAAGCCTAAGCACCTCTTGTTCAGCCTAGCGAGATGACATCCAGCCTGTGTGTGAGTGTGTGTGCACGTGAGAGAGAAAGGGAGAGAAGGGGAGAGAGGGGGGGAAGGGAGGGATGGAGATAGAGCCGCTGATGATCAGCGCCGCCAGTTTGTCGCGCATGCCGATCCAAAGTCCTCCCGTTCTCCCCTGGCCAGACGCATCCGCTGATTCCGCTCTCCCTCCGCTTCCCAGCTCATCCATGGAGCCAGTGAACAACAGTGGAGCCAGAAGAGATGCACACGCTTACACACGCTCGCGCAGAGAGAGAGCAAGGATAGAGCACACACAAACACACTCCTCCTCTCCACAGTGAAGTCTCTTATTGAATCTGCTTCTGTTTTTCTTTCCCTCTTGCTCTCATTTTTCTTTTCCGCCCGCCTGTTTTCATATCCCCCATCTCACCACTAACCGACTGACGGATGGATGCAGGACGCAGATTGTCAGGGAGACGGATGGTTAGGGAAAGGTGGAGGAGAGAGATCACGCATGAGGAGTGGTGGAAATGGATGGTTAGGGAAAGGTGGAGGAGAGAGATCACACATGAGGAGTGGTGGAGAGGGGTGGTTAGGGAAAGGTGGAGGAGAGAGATCACACATGAGGAGTGGTGGAGACGGATGGTTAGGGAAAGGTGGAGGAGAGGGATCACACATGAGGAGTGGTGGAGAGGGGTGGTTAGGGAAAGGTGGAGGAGAGAGATCACACATGAGGAGTGGTGGAGAGGGGTGGTTAGGGAAAGGTGGAGGAGAGGGATCACACATGAGGAGTGGTGGAGAGGGATGGTTAGGGAAAGGTGGAGGAGAGAGATCACACATGAGGAGTGGTGGAGAGGGGTGGTTAGGGAAAGGTGGAGGAGAGAGATCACGCATGAGGAGTGGTGGAGACGGATGGTTAGGGAAAGGTGGAGGAGAGGGATCACACATGAGGAGTGGTGGAGAGGGATGGAGAGAGACAGAAGGAGGGGGGGGCAAGGACAGGGGAAGCAGGATAAAGACAAAGTCTCCACTCCCTTACTGTTAACAAACACTGCATTTTGTGCCCAGCAGGCAAGGATTGCAGAGATATCACACAGAGAGAAGTAATGCAGAGACATAACCCCAAATGTGTGTGTTCTGTGTATCCCTGTGTATGTGTGTTAGTGTGAGTGAGATATATCACAAAGAGTCTGTATGAGAGAACTTGTGTGTTGAAGCTACATTTGACCCAGAGATATGTAACAGTGTGTGTCGGTAGAGGGGGTGGCAGGGGTATAGCGTGGAGAGAGCAGGGCTGCATGTGCCAAGTAATACAAGGAGACAAGGGGAGACCGAGGGGGACTGAGAAGAGAAAGGAGTGTGGCTATGTGTGCAAAAAGAGAAGAAGAGACGATCAAGGGAGAGGAAGAGCATAGTAAATGGAGAGGGCTACAAATTTGATGAAATAGAAACAGACATGGAGTTAGGAGCTTTGGAGTGGTGAGAGCATGTATGGTGCTAGCCAATAAGAAGATAATTATAAACTGGCTGGTTTGAGCCCTGAATGCTGATTGGCTGACAGCCGTGGTATATCAGACCATATACCACGGGTATGACAAAAAATGTATTACATTGGAAACCAGTTTATAATAGCAATAAGGCACCTCAGAGTTTTTTTGTATATGGCCAATATACCACGGCTAAGGGCCGTATCCAGGCACTCTATCATGAATAAGAACAGCTCTTAGCCGTGGCATATTGGCCAGAAACGACACCCCCTTAGGCCTTATTTCTTAAATATAGTCCTCTACACAGGGCTGGTTCCAGGCATAAGCAACATAAGCAGGTTTTGGGAACTCAGTTGGTGTCTCATCTGACTGATGAGAATCAGAATAGTAAAAGTTTGAAACTTGGTCATGCATCATCTGTTTCTCTCTTGTTTTGTCAGTCACTGAGAGTCACACAATTAGCAATGTAAGCTAACAATTTTTACATTTTAATGTCCAGAGTGACTTACAGTTAGTGCATTCACATTAAGTTAGCTAGGTGGGACAACCACATATCACAGTCATAGTAAGTACAGTTCTCTCAATAAAGTAGCTGTCAGAAAAGTCAGAGCTTGTGAGGGGGAAAGAAAGTCAAGTGCAAGTGTTAGTTCATGAACGTTTTTTTGTTGTTGTTGATGTTTTCAGAAGATGGGCAGGGAATCTGCTGTCCTAGGATGGGCAGGGAATCTGCTGTCCTAGGATGGGCAGGGAATCTGCTGTCCTAGGATGGGCAGGGAATCTGCTGTTCTAGGATGGCCAGGGAATCTGCTGTTCTAGGATGGGCAGGGAATCTGCTGTCCTAGGATGGGCAGGGAATCTGCTGTCCTAGGATGGGCAGGGAATCTGCTGTCCTAGGATGGGCAGGGAATCTGCTGTCCTAGGATGGGCAGGGAATCTGCTGTTCTAGGATGGGCAGGGAATCTGCTGTCCTAGTATGGGCAGGGAATCTGCTGTCCTAGGATGGGCAGGGAATCTGCTGTCCTAGGATGGGCAGGGAATCTGCTGTCCTAGTATGGGCAGGGAATCTGCTGTCCTAGGATGGGCAGGGAATCTGCTGTCCTAGGATGGGCAGGGAATCTGCTGTCCTAGGATGGGCAGGGAATCTGCTGTCCTAGGATGGGCAGGGAATCTGCTGTTCTAGGATGGCCAGGGAATCTGCTGTCCTAGGATGGGCAGGGAATCTGCTGTCCTAGTATGGGCAGGGAATCTGCTGTCCTAGGATGGGCAGGGAATCTGCTGTCCTAGGATGGGCAGGGAATCTGCTGTCCTAGGATGGGCAGGGAATCTGCTGTCCTAGGATGGGCAGGGAATCTGCTGTTCTAGGATGGGCAGGGAATCTGCTGTCCTAGGATGGGCAGGGAATCTGCGGTCCTAGGATGGGCAGGGAATCTGCTGTCCTAGGATGGGCAGGGAATCTGCTGTTCTAGGATGGGCAGGGAATCTGCTGTCCTAGGATGGGCAGGGAATCTGCGGTCCTAGGATGGGCAGGGAATCTGCGGTCCTAGGATGGGCAGGGAATCTGCTGTCCTAGGATGGGCAGGGAATCTGCTGTCCTAGGATGGGCAGGGAATCTGCGGTCCTAGGATGGGCAGGGAATCTGCTGTCCTAGGATGGGCAGGGAATCTGCTGTTCTAGGATGGGCAGGGAATCTGCTGTTCTAGGATGGGCAGGGAATCTGCTGTCCTAGGATGGGCAGGGAATCTGCTGTTCTAGGATGGGCAGGGAATCTGATGTTCTAGGATGGGCAGGGAATCTGCTGTCCTAGGATGGGCAGGGAATCTGCTGTCCTAGGATGGGCAGGGAATCTGCTGTCCTAGGATGGGCAGGGAATCTGCCGTCCTAGGATGGGCAGGGAATCTGGGCAGGGAATCTGCTGTCCTAGCTTCAGAGGAAGCTGGTTCCACTATTGGGGTGCCAGGACAGAGGGGAGCTTGGACTGGGCTAAAGGGGAGCTGCCCTACCACAGGGGTGGGAGGTCCAAGAGACCAGAGGTGACAGAACAGAGTACAACGGGTTGGGGTGTAGGGTTTGAGCATAAGCCTGAAGGTAGGGAGGGGCAGTTACTCTAGTTGCTCCGTAGGCAAGTACCATGGTCTTCAAATGGAAGCTTCATATGGAAGCCAGTGGAGAGTGTGAAGGAACGGGGTGACATGGGAGAACTTTTTAGATTGGTAAGTTAGTCTAGTCAGTTATCATGTCCAAATACCGACCGGGCACGCATTCCCAGGGGCCTTGATCTCCAGGTCCAGACCTCCCCATTGATTTTGTTAGTCACGTTCACTCAGATATCATTAACATGGCATAAGTCATGACTGAAAACATTTCTTTCCGCCCCATGGCAAAATTTGTAGAACTGCAGGAAATGTACTTTAAAACATAAATTTCTCTCTCCGCCGTTAAGAGGGGGGCCACTGAAATGTTTTGCGTTGGGGGGGCCCAACCAAATCTTGCTTAGGGCCCCCGAATGCAATGTAACATTCACAGTTTTAATATCTCCATTTTCCTGTTGCCCTCCTACTAAACTAACTAGCCTACTGCGTACATGATCACTATATGGGTGGACAAGGAAGCATTCAATTATCTTTATCTAGAAATCAATAGTCTGTTCAAATATATAGGCTAGGCTATAAAATGTGAGAGAGCATGGCAAAACTGGCCAACCCCTGAATGCTACAGCAGCAGCATGGTTTGTGAACAATGTAGTTGGCGCCAGAGCTAATTTTGACCAAGGGGTCGGCAATTTAGATATCCATTGGCTGTAGGATAGACTTTTGCTCTTCATTTCTGAACAGAAAAACGAGGACTTGCTTGTAGACCACCCCAGGCCTCAATTAGCCTAGTTTGACTAGATTTGGTTTGTAAATCTGGGAATGAGGCAGCAGTCATTTAGACAGATATATTAGAGACACACTTAGCATATTATATATACATATTATATACTAATAAAAGCCGAAGGCTTTTTATCCAAATTGTCTATAGAGACATACCCAAAAGTTGTGATTGTGGTGTGCTTGTTGCAGATTCCTTCCAGCTCTTAACTCTTTCCCTATTGAGAATAAACTTTGCATCCCTCTTTCTTTTTAAACACATCGGTTTTTAAATATACATTCAAGCTCTTTAGGCCTATGCAGCGAAAGTGGTTCAGCGCGTGATGGGTTTACACACTTGAACCACAAATGACGGATTTACACACTTGAACCACAAATGACAGGTTTACACACTTGAACCACAAATGACGGGTTTACACACTTGAACCACAAATGACGGGTTTACACACTTGAACCACAAATGACAGGTTTACACACTTGAACCACAAATGACAGGGGCAGTTACTGTAGTCATTATCTTTGCCTGAACAGAGCAACACAAGTTGCATGCCTGTGTGATTCATTCTCTTTCATGGTAAGTTTGAGTTATTTTACCATATAATAGGTTACCACTAGGACTTTTTTTGCCTATTCACTACAGATACCTGGAAGATTGACCTACCTTTGCACTAGTGCTTTGATGATCGATCCTTGCGTGGTGCATAAAGTGAGTCAAATTCTTTATCAGTAGTCGGTCCCATCACCCCTTGTGGGGTCTGTGTCAGTAACCACTGTCTGTGTCAGTTTCCATCCAACCATTTCATGCGGATGAATTACCTGACGTTTGATGGAAACATGACATTCCAGTACAATTTTAGAAATGCCAACAATGTTCGTTCATGTTGGGATCTTTTTGTGTAGGTAAAATTAATTATGCGAATAATGTTGGTGGAAGTGCCTTTATGAGCAAATATTGATAAAATAACTATCATATAGTTATATAACTTTGAGTGAAGTGATGATACACTATATATACACACTAAAGTATGTGGACACCCCTTCAAATGAGTGGATTCGGCTATTTCAGCCCCACACCGTTGCTGAAAGGTGTATAAAATCGAGCACACAGCCATGCAATCTCCATAGACAAACATTGGCAGTAGAATGGCCTTACTGAAGAGCTCAGTGACTTTCAACGTGGCACCGTCACAGGACGCTACCTTTCCAACAAGTCCGTTCATCACATTTCTGCCCTGCTAGAGCTGCCCCTGTAAGTGCTGTTACTGTGAAGTAAAGTAAAGTAAGTAAAGCTTGCCACAATTGGACTCTGGAGCAGTGGAAACACGTTCTCTGGAGTGATGAATAACGCTTCACCATCTGGCAGTCCAAAACACGAATCTGGGTTTGTCGGATGCCAGGAGAATACTACCTGCCCGAATGCAGTGCCAACTGTAAAGTTTGGTGGATGAGGAATAAATGGTCTGGGGCTGTTTTCATGGTTCGGGCTAGGCCCCTTAGTTCCAGTGAAGGGAAATCTTAAAGCTACAGCATACAATGACATTCTAGACGATTCTATGCTTCCAACTTTGTGGCAACAGTTTGGGGAAGGCCCTATCCTGTTTCAGCATGACAATTACCCTGTGCATAAAACAAAACAGTTTGTCGACATCGGTGTGGAAGAACTTGACTGGCCTGCATAGAGCCCTGACCTCAACGACAATAAAAATGGCTTTGGAATTAATTGGAACTCCGACTGCGAGCCAGGCTTTATTGCCCAACCTCACTAATGCTGTTGTGGCTGAATGGAAGCAAGTCCCCGCAGCAGTGTTCCAGCTGATGAAACTGTGGGTTTGCACAACTGAAGAACTTCTGCACAAACTGTCAGAAACCGTCTCAGGGAAGCTCATCTGCGTGCTCGTCGTCCTCACCAGGGTCTTGACCAGACTGCAGTTTGGCGTCATAACCGACTTTAGTGGGCAAATGCTCGCCTTCGATGGCCACTGGCACGCTGGAGAAGTGTGCTCTACACAGATGAATCCGGTTAACTGTACCGGGCAGATGGCAGACATATGGGTGAGCAGTTTGCTGATGTCAATGTTGTGAACAGAGTGCAGCATGGTGGCGGTGGGGTTATGGTATGGGTAGGCATAAGTAACACAATTGCATTTTATCGATGGCAATTTGACGTGACGAGATCCTGAGGCCCATTGTCGTCCTGCCATTCATCCACCACCATCACCTCATGTTTCAGTATGATAATGCACGGCCCCTTGTCGCAAGGATCTGTACACAATTATTGGAATCTGAAAATGTCCCAGTTCTTCCATAGCCTGCATACTCACCAGACATGTCACCCATTGAGCATGTGTGGGATGCTCTGGATCAACGTGTACAGCGGCGTGTTCCAGTTCACACCAATATCCAGCAACTCTGCACAGCCATTGAAGAGGAGTGGGACAACATTTCACAAGCCACAATCAACAGTCTGATCAACTCTATGTGATGGAGATGTGTCATGTTGCATGAGGCAAACAATGGTCACAACAGGCACTGACTGGTTTTCTGATACACACCCCTACCTTTAAAAAAAAAGGTATCTTTGACCAACAGATGCATATCTCTATTCCCAGTCATGTGAAATCCATAGATTAGAGCCTAATTAATTTACTTCAATTGACTGATTTCGGTATATGAACTGAAACTCAGTCAAATATTTGAAATGATTGAATGTTGCATTTATATTTTTGTTCAGTGTAAAAATGTAAGTCTGTGAGCACTTAAGATACACATACAGCCTGACACACGAAGTGACACAAATATCAGTAGCGGACTAGCCATCTGGAATTTCAGGCAAATGCCAGTGGGCCTGCTTAACTGTAAAAATGATCATTCTCTTGCCTCAAGGGAAAAAATGGTCCAATGTGTTAACAATCCCAAGGCCAATTTCTGGTCCCAGTCCGCCCCTGTATCAGTCAATCACATTTCTCTCAAATGAAATTTGCAGTGGTCCCAAACAGCTGTGGGGTTGCTGGCTCCTTAACGACTTAATTAAGCAAATCTCCCCTTTCCCATTGAAGTAATGAGCATAGTTTTACAGGGATTAGCCGTCTCCTGGGTAGGAGATAAGTCTTTATTATTTACCACCTTTTCTGTACTTAGCAAATGCATCTTGAGTGGATTCATTTTTCTCCATTTAGCCAACTACCAGGGAGATTCTACAGGATGCAGCAGTAGTTTCCTTACCCAAAGTCATATACTAATGCAATTACATAAAACCAACCACTCAGCCAGGATATTGTAGTCTTCCTACAGTATGCATTGTTAGATTTGCACTGCATAATGGAATTCATTTCATCCTCTTGCAGCTGTCTAACTCCTCACACTGGAAAGTGTTGACATCTACCTGAGGGTGTTCATAACCTGCCAATTTAGTGAGGAAAATATATTAAAAAGTTACTATCACACTATAATTTCACTCCCAAGTATCAAATGATTAATTTATTTGCTAGGTTGCGTTAGCTAGAGCTAGTCGGCTGTACTGGCGCTAAAAATTCTGTATTTTTCATCCTATAGCTTGTTCTCCATCTTATTTTTATTTAGTGAGCCATCATGAGTCACCCTGCAAATTACAGAAAGTTAACTTCCTTTTCCACCAGAGATAAAAGGCCTCCTCTACCCCAGGGTTCGAGTGAAAAGAAAACGACCACAGAGGAGAGTATTGTGTTGACATTTGATCAAATAATTAATGAAAGAGTCCCTGATACGCTTGTGGAGAATGAACAAGTAAGTTAATTACTCTTTCATAACATAATGGCTTATGAAAAATAATAAGCTCTTAGTAGAAGATAATTAGGGAGTATTAAACATGGGGAGTGTGAGGGAGTAGGAGAGTGGCACTGGTTCAGTACTACAGCAGGGTTGGGGTGATGAAGATAAAGGGTGAATGTTTCAGCCAATGATAGATATCTATCTATATATTCTATATTACATACACAGTGCCTTCGTAAAGTATTCAGACCCCTTGACTTTTTCCACATTTTGTTATGTTACAGCCTTATTCTAAATGGTTTAAATTTGACCACATAATGACAAAGCAAAATCTGAAATATCACATTAGTACTTTGTTGAAGCACCTTTGGCAGTGATTACAGCCTCGAGTCTTCTTGGGTATGACGCAACAAGCTCGGCACACCTGTATTTGGGGAGTTTCTCCCATTTTCTCTGCAGATCCTCAAGCTCTTTCAGGTTGGACGGGGAGTGTCCCTGCACAGCTATTTTCAGGTTTCTCCAGAGATATTCGATCAGGTTCAAGTCCTGGCTCTGGCTGGGCCACTCAAGGACATTCAGAGACTTGTCCCGAAGCCACTCCTGCATTGTCTTGGCTGCGTACTTAGGGTCTTTGTCCTGTTGGAAGGTGAACCTGGGGCTGGGGCCTGAGGTCCTGAGCAGGTTTTCATTAAGGATCTCTCTTTACTCTGCATTCCCTCGATCCTGACTAGTCTCCCAGTCCCTGGTACTTAAAAACATCCCCACAGCATGATGCTGCCACCATCATGCTTCACTGTAAGGATGGTGCCAGGTTTCCTCCAGAAGTGACGCTTGGCATTCAGGCCAAAGAGTTCAATCTTAGTTTCATCAGACCAGATCATCTTGTTTCTCATGGTCTGAGAGTCTTTAGGTGTCTTTTGGCAAACTCCAAGCGGGCTGTCATGTGCCTTTTACTGAGGAGTGGCTTCCGTCTGGCCACTCTACCATAAAACACCTGATTGGTTGAGTGCTGCATTGATGGTTGTCCTTCTGGAAGGTTATATCCTTCCTGTTTGGCCCTGTCAAGGGGTCTGAATACTTATGTAAATAAGGTATTTCAGTTTCAATTTGTAAACATTTCTAAAAACCTGTTTTCCACTTTGTCATTGTAGGGTATTGTGTGTAGATTGAAGCGGGGGAAAAAAAGTAATTTGATACATTTTAGAACAAGGCTGTCTGAATACTTTCCGAATGCACTGAACAAAAACAAAACGCAACATGTAAAGTGTTGGTCCCAAATTTCATAAGCTTAAATACATTTAAAAAACAGAAATGTTCCATATGCACATAAAGCTTATTTCTCTAAAATGTTGTTCACAAATGTGTTAATATCCCTGTTAGTGAGCATTTCTCTTTTGCCAAAGTAATCCATCCACCTGACAGGTATGGCATATCAAGAAGCTGTTTAAACAGCATGATCATTACACAGGTGCACCTTGTCCTGGGGACAATAAAAGCCCACTAAAAATGTGCAGCTTTGTCACACAACACAATGCCAGAGATGTCTCAGGTTGAGGGAGCGTGCAATCCTGACTGCAGGAATGCCAACCAGAGCTGTTGCAAGATAATTCAAAGTTAATTTCTCTACCATAAGCCGCAAACTACATCGCTTTAGAGAATTTAGCAGTACGTCACCTTCGGCCTCACAACCGCAGACCACATGTAACCATGCCAGCACAGGACCTCCACATCCGGCTTCTTCAGCTGCAGATTCATCAGAGACCATCCACCCGGACAGCTGATGAAACTGAGGAGTATTTCTGTCTGCAGTAAAAACCCTTTTGTGGGAAAAACCCATTATAATTGGCTGGGTCTGGTTCCCCAGTGGGTGGGCCTACTAACCAGGCCCACCCATGGTTACGCCACTGCCCAGTCATGTGAAATCCATAGATTAGGATCTAACAAAATTATTTCAATTGACTGATTTCCTTATATGAACTGTAACTCAGTAAAATCGTTAATTGTTGCGCTTATATTTTTGTTCAGTATATACACTACCATTCAAAAGTTTGGGGTCACTTAGAAATGTTTTTTGTCCATTATAATAACATCAAACTGTTGTGTAGATTAAAGAAGCAACAAAACTGGCCTTCTTTAGACTATTCGAGTATCTGGAGCATCAGCATTTGTGGGTTAAATTACAGGCTCAAAATGGCCAGAAACAAATAACTTTCTTCTGAAACTCGTCAGTCTATTCTTGTTCTGAGAAATTAAGGCTATTCAAATCAGATTGTATTAGTCACGTGCCGAACACAGGTGTAGACCTTACAGTGAAACTCTTACTTACGAGCCCCTAACCAACAATGCAGTTAAAAAAAATACAGATAAGAATAAGTAATAAAAGTAACAAGTAATTAAGTACAGTAGTAAAATAACAAAAGTGAGACTATATACAGGGGGTACCGGTACAGATTCAATGTCACCAGTTAGTTGAGGTAATATGTACAGTGGGGCAAACAAGTATTTAGTCAGCCACCAATTGTGCAAGTTCTCCCACTTAAAAAGATGAGAGAGGCCTGTAATTTTCATCATAGGTACAATTTAACTATGACATACAAAATTAGAAATCTGAGGACCCATGCCAAATCTTTTCAGTCTCCTGAGGGGGAATAGGTTTTGTAATGCCCTCTTCACGACTGCCTTGGTGTGCTTGGATCATGTTAGTTTGTTGGTGATGTGAACACCAAGGAATGTGAAGCTCTCAACCTGCTCCACTGCAGCCCCGTCGATGAGAATGGGGGCGTGCTCTGTCCTCTTTTTCCTGTAGTACACAATCATCTTTGTATTGATCACGTTGAGGGAGAGGTTGTTGTCCCGGCACCACAAAGCCAGGTCTGACCTCTCTATAGGCGGTCTCATCGTTGTCGGTGATCAGGCCTACCACTGTTGTATCATCGGCCAATGCAATGATGGTGTTGGAGTGAAGCCTGGCTGTGCAGTCATGAGTGAACAGGGAGTACAGGAGGGGACTGAGCACGCACCCCTGAGGGGCACCTGGGTTGAGGATCAGCGTGGCGGATGTGTTGTTACCTACCCTTACCACCTGGGGGCGGCCCGTCAGGAAGTCCAGGATCCAGTTGCAGAGGGAAGTGTTCATTCCCAGGGTCCTTAGCTTATTGATGAGCTTTGAGAGCACTATGGTGTGGAACGCTGAGCTGTAGTCAATGAATAGCATTCTCACATGGGTGCTGGAAAGGGCAGTGTGGAGTGCAATAGAGATTGCATCATCTGTGGATCTGTTGGGGCGGTTTGCAAATTGGAGTGGGTCTAGGGTTCCTGGGATAATGGTGATGATGTGAGCCATGTCCAGCCTTTCAAAGAACTTCATGGCTACAGATGTGAGTGCTACGGGTCGGTAGTCATTTAGACAGGTTACCTTATTGTTCTTGGGCACAGGCACTCTGCTGGTCTGCTTAAAACATGTTGGTATTACAGACTCGGAGAGAGGTTGAAAATGTCAATGAAGACACTTGCCAGTTGGTCAGCGCATGCTCGGAGTACACGTCCTGGTAATCTGTCTGGCCCAGCGGCCTTTTGAATGTTGACTTTTTTTAAAGGTCTTACTCACATCGGCTGCGGAGAGCATGATCACACAGTCTCCCAGAACAGCAGGTACTACCATGCATGTTTCAGTGTTATTTGCCTCAAAGCGAGCATAAGTAGTTTAGCTCGCCTAGTAGGCTTGTGTCACTGGGCAGCTCGCGGCTGTGCTTCCGTTTGTAGTCTGTAATGGTTTGCAAGTCCTGCCACATCCGTCGAACGTCAGAGCCGGTGTAGTACGATTCGATCTTAGCCCCGTATTGATGCTTTGCCTGTTTGATGGTTCATCAGAGGGCATAGCGGGATTTCTTATAAGCTTCCAGGTTAGAGTCCCACTCCTTGAAAGCAGCAGCTCTAGCCTTTAGCTCAGTGCGGATGCTGCCTGTAATCCATGGCTTCCGGTTGGGGTATGTATTAGAGGTCGACCGATTATGATTTTTCAACAGCGATACCAATTATTGGAGGACCAAAAAAGCTGATGCCGATTAAATCGGCCGATTAATTTTTTGTTGTTGTAATAATTACAATTACAACAATACTGAACAAACGCTTATTTTAACTTAATACAATACATCAATAAAATCCATTTAGCCTCAAGTAAATAATGAAACATGTTCAATTTGGTTTAAATAATGCAAAAACAAAGTGTTGGAGAAGAAAGTAAAAGTGCAATATGTGCTCTGTAAAAAAAGCTAATGTTTCAGTTCCTTGCTCAGAACATGAGAATATATGAAAGCTGGTGGTTCCTTTTAACATGAGTCTTCAATATTCCCAAGTAAGAAGTTTTAGGTTGTAGTTATTATATGAATATTCCCCTCTATACCATTTGTAGTTCATTAACCTTTTGACTATTGGATGTTGTTATAGGCACTTTAGTATTGCCAGTGTAACAGTTAGCGCGCGCTAACTAGCTAGCCATTTCACTTCGGTTACACCAAACTCATCTTGGGAGTTGATAGGCTTGAAGTCATAAACAGCACAATGCTTGACGCACAACGAAGAGCTGCTGGCAAAACGCACAAAAGTGCTGTTTGAATTTATATTTACACGCCTGCTTCTGCCTACCACCGCTCAGTCAGATACTTGTATGCCCAGTCAGATTATATGCAACGCAGGACAAGCTAGATAATATCTAGTAATATCATCAACCATGTGTAGTTAAAAAACAATCAATCATAATCACTAGTTATAAGATACGTTTAATGCTAGCTAGCAACTTACCTTGGCTTACTGCATTCGCATAACAGGCAGTCAGTCTCCTTGTGGAGTGCAATGAGAGAGAGGCAGGTCGTTATTACGTTGGACTAGTTAACTGTTAGGTTGCAAGATTGGATCCCCCCGAGCTGACAAGGTGAAAATCTGTCGTTCTGCCAATGAACAAGGCAGTTAACCCACCGTTCCTAGGCCGTCATTGAAAATAAGAATGTGTTCTTAACTGACTTGCCTAGTTCAATAAAGTTTTTTAATTTAAAATCGGCCCAAAAATACAGATTTCCGATTGTTATGAAAACTTGAAATCGGCCCCAATTAAATCGGCCATTCCGATTAATCGGTCGACCTCTAGTATGTATGTACGGTCACTGTGGGGCTGACGTTATCAATGCACTTTTTGATGAAGCCAATGACTAATGTGGTGTACTCCTCAATGCCATCGGAGGAATCCCGGAACATATTCCAGTCTGTGCTAGAAAAACAGTCCTGTAGCTTAGCATCTGCTTCATCTGAACACTTTTTTATTGATCTAGCCACGGGTGCTTCCTGCTTTAATTTTTGGTTGTAAGCAGAAATCAGGAGGATAGAATTATGGTCAGATTTTCCAAATGGAGGGCGAGGGAGACCATTGTATGCATCTGTGTGTGTGGAGTAGAGCTGGTCAAGAATTATTTTCTCCTCTGGTTGCACATTTAACATGCTGATAGAAATTTGGTAAAACGGATTTAAGTTTCCCGTGGCGCGCCGCCTCTGCGTGAGCATTTTCCTGTTTGCTTATGGTGGATTACAGCTCATTCAATGCTGTCTTAGTGCCAGCCTCTGACTGTGGTGGTGTGGTCTACAGCTTATCATGAGATACTCGACCTCAGGCGAGCAATAGCTCGAGATTTCCTTAGATATCGTGCACCGGCTGTTATTTACAAAAATACATAGTCCGCCGCCCCTTGTCTTACCAGACGCTGCTGTTCTGTCCTGCCGGTACAGCGTATAACCAGCCAGCTGCATGTTGACAGTGTCGTAGTTCAGCCACGACTCCGTGAAGCATAAGATATAGTTTTTAATGTCCCGTTTGTTGTTTAATCTTCTGCGTAAGTCATCGATTTAATTCTCCAAAGATTGCACGTTTGCTAGCAGAATGTAGGGAAGTGGGGGTTTATTAGATCGCCTACCAATTCTCAGAAGGCAGACCGCCCTTCCGACCCTTTTTCTCCTCTACCTCTTCACGTAAATCACAGGGATCTGGGCCTGTTCCCGAGGAAGCAGTATATCCTTTGAGTCAGGCTCGTCAGAGTGGTGAGTAATCGCAGCCCTGATGTCTAGAAGTTATTTTCGGTTATAAGAGACGTTAGTGGCGACATTATGAACAAAATAAGTCGAAAAATAGGTTAAACAACGCAAATAAATGAACAAAAAAACTATCGGTTGGGGACACTAAAACCTCTGCCTTCCTCACATTTTCCATGCGAGAAATTGCCAAGAAACTGAAGATCTCATACAATGCTGTGTACTACTCCCTTCACAGAACAGCACAAACTGGCTCTAAACAGAATAGAAAGAGGAGTGGGAGGACCCAGTGCACAACTGAGCAAGAGGACAAGTGTATTAGTGTCTAGTTTGAGAAACAGATGCCTCACAAGTCCTCAACTGGCTCCTTCATTAAATAGTACCCGCAAAACACCAGTCTCAACGTCAACAGTGAAGAGGCGACTCCAGAATGCTGGCCTTCAAGTCAGAGTTGCAAAGCAAAAGCCATATCTCAGACTGGCCAATAAAAAGAAAAGATTAAGATGGGCAAAAGAACACAGACACTGGACAGAGGAAGATTGTCCATAACACTTTTTTCCAGACAAATCTAAGTTTGAGGTGTTCGGATCAAAGAAGAACATTTGTGAGAAGCAGAAAAAATGTAAAGATGCTGAAGGAGTGCTTGACGCCATCTGTCAAGCATGGTGGAGGCAATGTGATGGTCTGGGGGTGGTGGTAAAGTGGGATATTTGTACAGAGTAACAGGGATCTTGAAGAACTCCATATTCCAACACCATGCCAACAGGACAATGACAAAGCTCCAAACTATGCAATAACTATTTAGAGAAGAAGCAGTCAGCTGATATTCTGTCTATATTGGAGCGGCCAACACAGTCACCGGATCTCAGCCCTATGGAGCTGTTGTGGGAGCAGCTTGACCGTATGGTACGTAAGAAGTGCCCGTCAAGCCAATCCAACTTGTGGGAGGTGCTTCAGGAAGCATGGGGTGAAATCTCTTCAGATTACCTCAACAATTAAAAAAAAAATTTTTTTTAATAATATGTTTATTTTACAATAAAAAAATCAAAGACAGCAATACTAACAATGATATTCATTTGACAACAAGAATGCCAAAGGTCTGCAAGGCTGTAATTGCTGCAAATGGAGGATTCTTTGACGAAAGCAAAGTTGGAAGGACACCTATTATTTCAATAAAAATTTAAAAAACATTATTTATAAACTTGTCAATGTCTTCATTATATTTCCAATTCTTGATTATATTTCCAATTCATTTTGCAACTCATTTCATGTATGTTTTCATGGAAAACAAGGACATTTCTAAGGGACCCCAAACTTTTGAACAGTAGTATGTATACACACACACACACACACACACACACACACACACATCTGGTTTCAGCATGGGAATACAAAGTACAGCACTGGATCTGAGCCGACTAGATCCACCTTGTTACACCTATATATAATTGGAACACGTGCAAACGACAGTAGGGTTTACCCTCCAACAGCTCAGATCTTACCAGCTGAGACTTTAATAAGTCTTACATACACACCGACACTGCCTATAAGGCAAAACACAGCAGTGGGGGGTGAGCCACTGCCCCCTACTGGTACTACATGTTCAGGTAAGGAAAATGGGATATATGGCCAAAAGTTCCACAGGTAAAAGACCATGGTCATGTTCGAGAGCATCAAAACAGTGATGTATCATGGGAAAATGTTGGCTGACTGGCCAATATTGAGTAGTTAATTAGGATGCAAGGTGATTTGAATTGTAGGTCAGTCTGTCTACAATTGAAGTTTGGAGGGGTGTGTGGGGTAGTACAGAAAGTAAGGCTGATCTGGATGGAGGAGAGAGGTTGGTGGTGGTGAAAGTTTTGGCGTGGGCCTCCCATCCTGCTGGTTTAGCCCAGATAAGACCCCATTTGTCAGGCTGTGACTGTCCCAGCCGCCCAGGGCTCCACCAGACAGAGCTGGATGAATATATTTGGCCCAGCTGGAAAGAAGGATTTAACTCCACAGAGACTAAAACCCCAGAAAATCCCTCCCCTAAAGTCTCTACACAATTGTAATGCATGGTAAACAGGCTGGACCGGAACATAGCCAGAGGAAGGGGATAGGAGAGACAGAGGAAATGGCAATAAGACAGAAATGGAGAAAGAAGAGCATGGCAGAGAATGACAGTCAGAAGGCTCCAGGAGACAATGTTTAAAGTCATTCACTTCAGGCTGATACTTTAGTTCACACCATGTTTCATCAGCGCCATCAATGTTTAAAATAGTGTTAGTTGACTGAAAGACAAGAAAACTGTTTAAAAACGTTGAGAAAAAGATTTGCAGTTCCAATTAATGGACAATGGCTATGAACAGCAGGATACTCTGCCTCTCCAATGAAACCTTGCAACACCGGTGCCTAATTACAGCACACCACCACGATGCAATTAAACCAGAAGTGTGGATCAATCAAGCCAGGGTTTAAATGGACATTTAATTGTAATGTTTGATTTTCCATATACTGTTCCTATTAGTAAGTGCATTCTCATGCATTTTAATTCTCAATCACTCCAAAGACCGCAAATTGGAGACAAGAAAATCAGAGACCATTTCAGTTGTGTATAGTGTATTATTGAACAGAAGTCTTCTTTAATATATATACATGTTTTACAAGACATTATGTGCACATACAGTAGTTAGCTATGATTTAGAGGAGACTGCACTGTGAAGTAAAAAAATATACAAAACATCAGCCAGCAGGTCTTCAAACAGGGGAATGACTGTCTATGGGATGTACCCGTAGCAGTATGGGTAGTGAAGCTTCATTCAAATTCGGGAGACGCGGGAGCGACAGTCCCAGTTCCCAACATCTCAGTTTTTCAACCCACACGGCCAACATGCAATTTATAATGGTGCGATTAACGGTCACAACACACCAAACACAAAATGTGAGGTGTGAGGCATGAGGCATCCAACGTGCGGTCAGAATGCACCAAACTCAAATTCACATGTAAGTGACAGCTTAGTTGTCCTACATCTCCCCTGTATAAATGTACCTTGTCCGTAAGGGGTAGGTGGGCAGGTGTCAGAGGCAGTAGGACTCAACAGGCAACTCCCCAAGAAGCTCATCAAGGTCATCTGCACAACACAGAGACAGACACATGCAATCAAACAAACACACAGGGTGGAGCTGCTGATTGGTTTACCAAGAACATACACTCATATGCATATCCAAGTCCCACCTGCGTCCCAGGACAGGTCCAGTGGTGCAGCAGGCGGGCCCTGTGGAACACTAGAGGAGCCAGCACCAGAGTCTGCAGAGACCTGTGGGGCCCGAACATCCTCTTCATCATCATTATCATAGAACAACTCCATCTGAGACACAGGGGCTCCTGGGACACTGGAGGACTGATCAGGTGATTCTAACATTGGCTCCTACATTCAACAGTAGAGTTAGACAAACAAATACAATACATCTGACAAGACACCAAGTTTTACTCAATGATTTGTCATTGTTACATCAAACTCCCAACAGCCTAGGATAACAACAAGATATCCTCCAGGCCTTGGTAATGGTCTCTCACCAGGGGGAGTGGGAGCAGCTGGCTCTGTGTGGAGGACGGGGTCGAGCCGTCAGGAGGGTAGATCCTCAGGAGGTTGTTGGGTGTCACGTTCAGGTAGTGGTTACGGTGGGACGGAGAGAACACACCCACCTTCATGAAGAGACAACTAATTATGGGTCTACAGCTAACACCAGAAATGATCAACACAATATGTTTTTGTGACTATTGTCAGTGGCTCATCAATCATTTGAAGAATCCAACAAATGATTTGCAATGAAACACTAGTAAATAGTGAGGTGTGTGGCCTGTGGAAGTCCTACCTGTTTGAGCAACAGTAACGCCCCCGTCTTGAGCTCCCCTAGTCTGTCCTCTAGGAGGCGCCGGTGCACTGTGCCCTGCATCTCTCCTACAGTCAGACACACAAATTACTACTGTGTTCTACCAGAGCAAAACAGCATACCTAGCCACTGTGCTTCTGCATTGCTTGCCTTTTAGGGTTTTTAGGCTGGGTTTCTGTATAGCACTCTGTGACAACTGCTGATGTAAAAATGGCTGTATAAAATACATGTGATTGAGTCATTCCACATGGAGCACACTGATCACATTATTCCTGCTAATGACAACAGTGTAGTAATCAGTGCATCCCCTCCAGTGGTAATCTGTTGACAGGTAGCACCATGGGCCACACTTCAGGAGGGAATGCACAGATCATTGAGACTTAATAGTCCGTGGTGATCAGCATGTGCTAATACCCATTCATTTGATGCTCATCCATGATGATAGAATCACTAATAAGCACAACACTAAGGTTACGTAAATACTTTAATAGATCTGCTCAGGAGTCCTCATGCTGGCTCTCCTGAGGCCATGATGACCTGCTAGGTTCAAGCAGTACTCAGAGAGAAATAGAGAGGAACTGCAAGAAAGAGGGCCCTAGGGACAATGAAACCGCCAGCCACAGACTCACTAAAATGGCTGTGTGGCCAGTTCTACCTACAAGCACAACCGTACCACCAGTAGGCCTTACCTGTGGGATCCCTGAACACAGCCTTGGCATCAGCGTGTGTGTGGAGGATGCTCTTTAGTACCACAGCCATGTTGGGGACCTTGTTCTTCACCAGCTGTTTCAGGGCCGCCTGACAGAGAGAGACAGACAGAGACCTTCGTATTAGAGCACTACAAAACAAGTTCAAACAACTTCCAATCATTAACTTTAATTAATTAAACAGCTCAATTACTCATGCAGAGTTGCCATAAGCAGTGGCACATTAAGACTGTGGAAAAACAACAGAATAACCATTAAGATGATTAATGTGTGATCATGTTTGGGTTAATAACTACCAACACCCCAGGCACAGGCCTGTCATTTGTCCTGATTATACTGATAGAGTGCCACCACAGAGACAAGGGCCATTAACATAGAGAAAAACAGCCCATCCACTTCTATCAGGGAGGCTGCCCTGGGTGCAGAAAAACATGCTCATGAAGTCAAATTATGCAAAAAGTGTTACCCAAGTGTTACATTTTTGCACCAGATGATATGGCATTTAAAGCTTCTAACATTAAATATGCTATGTTAAATGATGCATATTGTTGAAGGGTACATAGCCACGCACAGCCTGAACACTGTTAGCCTTTCAGTCACCTTTCATGCCATTTACACTACTATAGGCTGTGTAAATTGGATACCGCTAAATGTGCTGGTCACCTTGCGGAGTACCATGGCCACGCTGTAAGAGTGCAGAAAACAGGAAGAGTTCCTTTCGTCCAATCCCATCTCTGCTTTCATCGCTGCCCACGGACCTCCACTGAAATCCTCTTCCTCAGTCTGAGAGCTGGGAACCTGGACAAGTTTTTTTTACACACACATCACATGTTCATAAAGCAACATGATATAATAAAGAATGGACAAAAAGGTTAACTAATATCATGACACATGATACATTCTGTAAATGTATAGGCTACACATCAGTGTGATAGTACCTGACTGGGCAGTCGAGCCACGGCCCCATGTGCAGGTGTCTGAGGAATGGCCACCACGATGTCATCCAGGCTCTGCCCATGGAGCTGCTTTAAGGAGAGAGAATGGAACCCCGCAGTAGCTTAGAATCACAACCAAGCACATTGCTGACTGCTGAGATTAGTTAGACTACAAATAAACAGATAGAGAGGCAGGTAGGGACAGAAGCAGAAAGAGACACACCTGTTGTGGTAGGATTCCTGCAGGCCCGGGGAAGCGGCGGGTATTGGTCCGGATGTGGTCAGAACCCGGTCTCTGGGGGGTCTTGTTGGAGTTGGACACCAGCTGAATCAAGTGGTTAGTGAAGATGGGCGTGTGGAGGGAACGTGGGGTGAGACTGGGGGAAGGCATGGGTCCACCAAACCTACTAGAGGGGGCTGGGGAGATGGGGTCAAAAAGGCTGCGTCCCTGAGCCAGAGGTGTAGCCCAGGGCCTCTGTACCTGGGAAGGAAGCCCTCTGACTGGCCTGGGGGTCACAGGCCTGGGGAAGGGGCTGGAGGCCATGGTGAGGCCAGGAAACACTGGGCTTTGGGGTGGAGCTAGGAGGAAAGTAGCACTAGGATCAGGGCGGGGAGAGGGGAAAGGACCAGGGAATGAGGACCTGTGGAGTATACTACTACTACTGGGAAGACCAGACGTTTGGTTAGAGGTACTGAATCCTCTCAGACCCACATTGGGCCCGGTTTGAGCACCACCACAGGCTGTGGGCCGTAGTCTTTTGGCTGGGGATACAGAGTCATCGCTGGGCTTGGTTAGATCTGCAGCTGAAGCAGTTTCTCGGACCTGAGCCCAAGTGCTCATCTGTGGGTCACTTTCATCTAGGTCTGCCAGGTCAACATCCCAATCATCAAAGTCATCCTGCGGCGAGGGGGCCTCTTGCTGTCCTGTTGTGTTTGACTTCATCTGTTGAGCTGGTGAGGAGCTATGTTGGGTAACTGTACACAGTCCCCTACTCAGTGTAGGAAGGTGGAGAGGGGGAAGAGGGAATGAGTGCAATGGTTTAGATGTAGAGAGCTGTCTCAAACCCAAAGCAGGAGACTGTCCTACACTGTTCGGTGTTGAATTATCTGACCCTGGGCCATTCGACAGGCCCCTATGGGCAAGTATGCCGTCTGTGGTTGGTTGATGTGAGTTATTCTGACCATAGGGGGCAGCAGGAGTTGATGCTGCAGTTGAACGGAGGAAACAGGACTGTGCTGCAGAGGACACTGTGCTAGCAGACACTGATGGAGCAGACCAGTCCATCTCAAGTAGATCCTAACACACACACACACACACACACACACACACACACACACACACACACACACACACACACACACACACACACACACACACACACACACAATTGTATAACTCATATTCAAAGAAAGCCAGAGGTGTTTAGACTAAATAGTTTCACAACAGTACTCTACATTGCTTGTGATGTCAATGTGAGAATTTATACAGAGGGCTATAATCTGTCATAACTATCATATCAGCAGGTGGTAATCACTGACTGTGTAAATCAGTTTGCAGCACCTCATCATTGAAGTCCTCCCCAACGTTAAATAATCCATTCCACTTGCAAGTCTGTCGAAAAAGAAAGACATCTTCAAATATAGCATCAACTAAGAAAGTGCTAGATGTAAATTACATTTCGCCAACTAGATGGCTGGCTAAGACTGTTAGCTACGTGCCAAGCTAGCTAGAAGCTTCTCTCATTTGTAAACTTGTGGCAGCTACCGACCTGGGGACCAGAGCTAGCAAACAAACATGACTGATTCTTACCATAGCAGCAATGCGATCTCGTGTCGAATGTCTTTTCTAACTGTCTATTTACATTTATACATAAGATCAATCGAAAGTGTAGATGTCATTTAATTCAGCCATTCAGTACTTGCTGCCGTAAAAAAAAGTGTAACTTTTCAAGCAACGCAAGATGTTGTAAATGCGAAATTTTGTGAGATTGGCACCGCCACGTTCAAGTAAAACGTAATTACGTATCTCAATGTTTACGTTGCGTGACGTTCGCGAGATGGGTCGTCACTTGTCGCCACCTGCTGACTATCTCAGTTAATGCAGTTCCCCGAATATCAGATTGCGTTCCCCGTCTATTTATAACAGGCACTAAACTTGTATTGGGGCAACAATATCTTGTGAAAGGACATTTGGACGTGTCTGTAAAACACGTCATGAAGTAGTCGTATGCAAATTACATTATCCACAACAGCAAATGTGCTATATTTTGTATAGTAACTTACTTGAGTTCACATGAAAAAATTCTGAATTCACAGTGGTTACAAGTTCAAGGTGAGTAGAATTCTATATTCACACAACATTGATACTATGTAAATGCAATCTTCAAAGACCAGAGACAAAATAAAGTGTTGTCTCTGTTGTCTCTGTCTGAATTTTCGTTTAGTATTGGCCATAACAGTAGGTTTTTAGTCGGTGTCTAAGTCAACTTTGCTGCACTGCGTCATGTTGTGTCCACTGTAAGCAGCTAAAATTGGAACTGTTTCAAATGTGTTGCTTGAAGACCTCAGTGGGTTGCTTGAGATTCTGCTCCAGCTTTGGGTGTCATGTCCAGGGACACATTTGCCTTCAGCTCAGCCGCCTTGCATTCTCTGAAAGTGGATCAGGAGCTCCAGGAGTGGAAGGATAAGCGGCAGGCATTGGCCCACAGGAGGGCCATGAGCCGGCCACCTGTGTCCCGGGCCTCCAGACCCCCTCCCAGACAGCAGCGGGGCCTCCAGGAGATCTGGGTCTATGAGGCCCGATGCAGAGACACCAACACATTCATGTGTGGGGACATGAAGGGAGTGCACGCTGTGTTAAAGGACCCCTGCATGGTCAACGCACTGATGGAAACAGTACATGAGGAGATGGTGTGGGCTGCAGAGCTGGGTAGGTGTCAAACGCAGATATATAAACTCACTTTTACTGTATGCTTCACTGTTGTCTTTTTGTTAGACCTATCTGTGCCTTTCTTATAGATCTTCCAATCATTCCCCAATCACCGCTCATCGACTCTCTTTATTCTATCCTCTAAACATACCTAAGCCTCTCTGGCTATGAGCATCTGCTAGGTAAATAATGTACATACTCTCTGTCCCTCTGGCAGGGATGTGGACCATGAGCTCCAAGATCAAGCAGACATCTGCATTGCGTCTGGCAGCCAGCAAGGGACACTCAGGCTGTGTGGAGGAGCTGCTGTTTCGAGGGGCGGAGGTGGATGCTGACCCTGGTGGCAGCACAGCCCTGCATGATGCCTGTATAGGTGGCCATGACAGCTGTGTCCAGCTGCTGCTAGCCCACGGAGCAGACCCTGACCTGCTGGCAGAAGACGGCAGTGCACCCCTTCACCTCTGCAGCACAGCCCAGACATTTCAGTGAGTGACAGCGCTCTTAGCCATACTGACACTATGCCTGGTGATCATTTCTATTATTTATAGATAGAGGAATGTTTCAAAAGTTATATGGCAGGTGGGTCTGTTGATGTGGGTGCCAATGAATGATAAGATCATAAGGTTGTGTCTCTACTCTCTTCAGGTGTGCTGAGCTGCTGGTGACGGGTGGGGCAGAGGTCAATGTGTTGACCAGTGAAACAAAGATAACGCCCCTCCATGTGGTGGCTCGTCGGGGTATGGAGGAGCATGTGAAGCTCTTTCTGTCCCATGGAGCTGACGTGTCAGCCAGGAACCGTGAGGGGAGACCCCCCTGAATGCAGCCTGTGGTGGGGCTGAGAGGCCTGCCGAGGCTGGGCGGTACCTCCGCGTGGTCCAGATGCTGCTGGGAGCTGGGGCTGACCCCTGCACTGCAGGCAGGAAACACTACACACCTCTACACAACGCCTGTAGTAACTGCAGCCCACGCATTGCAGAAATGTTACTACAACACGGAGCCAAAGCAGACGTGCAGAACTGTGCAGGATACACACCCATGGACTGTCTGTTACAGGTGGGGTTAAGGGTGGGCCATATGGGGAGGCAGAGGGAGCTACAGAGAGTTATGTGGTCAAAGTGTAAGATCCATTTGGACATAAGGTTATTTAATTATATTCATTATTTTCATAGTCAGTGAGTGGTAGATAAGACATAATTCTTCTCCTTCTCCTGTCTGCAGGTGGTGGAGGACTTTCCAGACCAGCATCCGGAGGCTGTAGCACGCTCCCTCCTAAACCACGGGGCCAAGGCCGGTAAAAGCTTGGTATGTCAGGGTGGGCAATTGGAAAAGTGAGTTGGGCCAAGCTGGGTGTAAAAATGCCAGTTGGAGGCTGCATTTGGGCCCATTTAATTATATTTTATTGGGATGAAATATGTGCACCAGCAAAAGCTTGATTTTATTTCAGTTGGGGGGCGCTATGAAAATGTTTTAAAGTTAATTCCCTGCAATTCTACGTAGACAATACATTTTGGAGGGCATGATAATAATAATAACCCACAGATTTCCTCCATATAGATGCTGAAGCTCTGCCTCCTCTCCCCTGCCACCCTGGAGGTAATGCTGAACTGCTATGCTGTTGTCCCTTCCTGTGAGGAATGGATGCAGTCTATCCCTCTTGAGATACATGAGGTTTGTCCTTTCCACCGTTTTCAGCTCTCTCGTTCACTGCCTGGACCATCTAAGGCCCTTCTTCCATTTCCCTCACCATCTCTCTGTCCCCAGACGCACCAGGGTTTCTTTGACTCTGTGAGGCAGATGACGAGCCAGCCCCGCTCCCTGCAGCACCTGTGCCGCTGTGCTCTGCGCCGCCACTTAGGAAAAGGTATCGACGCAGCTATCGACATCCCCAGCTCTCTGATGGAGTATCTACTACTTCGGAATGACGGGGAGATCCGGTGAATAAAGTGAAACACATGGGACAGAAGCCAAGAGAGAGAATGATTGGCATTTACAATAACTAAAATAATGGTTGCAATAATTTGTGTTTTCTGTATTAATTTATTAATATATCAACTTTTTATTTTGCCTATGAAAATGTGATACTATTTTTCTGAACTAATTTATGTTCTTGTATGAATTGCATTTGTATGGACGAACCACCCACTACAGGTACACTATTGCTTTCATCTGTACTCTATGTTCAGCACATGAAGGAGAGAGAATGCGAGGAGAGGAAGCCACTTTTTAGTATTTATATTTATACCATTATTTGTTTCCTTGCTTGTGCCCGTTTGCGTGCCAGCTACACAAGAGTTGGACGTCCCAAGGATCCCTGAAAGCACTAACCGACCTACGTGCTGGTGGCGTAACGTCATCTGTGTTTATGTGGCCCTCTACTCCAGTTTTATTATCGGGGCTGTGGCTAAATTAGCATGGTAGCATGCCGTCAAACATGATTTGACTACATAGCAGGTAAGCGCACCTCTTATATTCAAATGCGCACATAACTAGTGTGTGCATTTAATAAGAACATCTATAGAAAGCATTTTGGCAATGTAGTGAAAGTTAGCAAACGAAGGTCGTCCTTGTTGCTATGACTAGCTAGCTAGCTTACCTAATACCTAGCTAGTAACCTACCAATATGTATTTTAACGTTAGCATAAACATTGAAAAACCTTTTTCTTCTGTATCTAGCTAGTTCTCCAACGAATGCACAATGTAGTAGTAAACACATTAGTGACGTGTTTTAACTGGGTTGTCATTATCTGGTTTGCTAGCTAACTTTTGTGACAATATTGCCAGGCCATCACTTACGAAACTATAGACGGTTGCTTTGAAGTAGCACTTAATCTCTGTCCCTGACAGATGTAATACAGGTCTCTGTCACTGACAGATGTAATACAGGTCTCTGTCCCTGACAGTTGTAATACAGGTCTCTGTCAGTTGTAATACAGGTCTCTGTCCCTGACAGTTGTAATACAGATCTCTGTCCCTGACAGTTGTAATACAGATCTCTGTCCCTGACAGTTGTAATACAGATCTCTGTCCCTGACAGTTGTAATACAGATCTCTGTCCCTGACAGTTGTAATACAGATCTCTGTCCCTGACAGTTGTAATACAGGTCTCTGTCCCTGACAGTTGTAATACAGGTCTCTGTCCCTGACAGTTGTAATACAGGTCTCTGTCCCTGACAGTTGTAATACAGGTCTCTGTCCCTGACAGTTGTAATACAGGGCTCTGTCCCTGACAGTTGTAATACAGGTCTCTGTCCCTGACAGTTGTAATACAGGTCTCTGTCCCTGACAGTTGTAATACAGATCTCTGTCCCTGACAGTTGTAATACATGTCTCTGTCCCTGACAGTTGTAATACAGGTCTCTGTCCCTGACAGTTGTAATACAGGGCTCTGTCCCTGACAGTTGTAATACAGGGCTCTGTCCCTGACAGTTGTAATACAGGTCTCTGTCCCTGACAGTTGTAATACAGGTCTCTGTCCCTGACAGTTGTAATACAGATCTCTGTCCCTGACAGTTGTAATACATGTCTCTGTCCCTGACAGTTGTAATACAGGTCTCTGTCCCTGACAGTTGTAATGCAGGTCTCTGTCAGTTGTAATGCAGGTCTCTGTCCCTGACAGTGACAGTCGCAATACAGGTCTCTGCTCATAGGCTTTCTACTCATATGTATCTATGCACTTCTTTCACTTCTCTTTTACTTTTCAACAGACACAAAGGACAGAGATGGCGGTGTGTGCACTGACAATGGACGGGATGGGAGACGAGGTGGCTGCAGTAAGCGGTGTGTTACTCCTGGTCTTGGCCTTGGTCCTGGCTTGGCTCTCCACGCAAGTGGCAGATCGGGGAGACCACATCCTGAGCACCATCCTTACAGTCGGTGCCCACGCCTCTCTAATCGGGCTGGGGGGCCATGAGAGTTACAGTGGAGGGCCACCCAGTGCAGACACCCCAGAGCAGCAAACACCTCCACCCTCCCAGGAGAACAAGCCAGAGGAGGGGGAGCCTGGGTCTGAGAGGGAAGATGGGGAGATAACAGGAGAGGGGACTGCAGGGGCTGGAGTTGACATGCTGTTGAATATCCAGGGGAAGAAACCTCAGACATACCAGCCTGATGATGATGATGATGATGAAGATGATGAGGAAGAGGATGACTATGAGGAAGAAGATCAAGTTCAGAAGCTGAGCCCAGTGGTCTCCTGCACCAGCATCACGGTTCGTTTGAAGTTCCTGAATGACACAGAAGAGGTGGCAGTCCTGAGTCCCCAGGATACAGTGGGTCTACTGAAGAGGTTAGTATGATATGGCAGCTCTCATTATACATTTTCTGTGTTTAACCTTCTTTTTTGATTTATTGAACATGCATATCTCTCCCATACAGTCTTACAGAGACATTTATTTCTCCCCTCTAGTAAGCACTTCTCAGGGCGGGAGCGTCAGATCAAGTTGATCTACCAGGGCCAGCTGCTTCAGGATCCCAAACGGACTCTGCTCTCCCTCAACATCTCTCACAACAGTGTGATCCACTGCCACGTGTCCCAGGTGCTGCGGGAGGCCAGCCCAGAGGAGGCAGCTCGCTCTGGGGCTAGTGGGGGAATCAGGGCTGCAGGCCTGGCTCTGAGCACCAGCAGCCTGGTGGTGCCTGTGTTTGTGGTGATGTTAGCCGTGGTCTGGTACTTCCGCATCAACTACCGTCAGTTCTTCACCGCCCCTGCTACCATCTCCCTGGTGGGAGTCACTGTGTTCTTCAGCTTCCTCATCTTTGGAATGCACAGCCGGTGAGCAGGAGAGGAGGCAGAATGGAAGGGCCCTCATCTGGGCAGGAGAATGAGAGGGAAAAACAACTGTGTCAGGAGGATGAATGGAGTCAGGGGGCCTCTGTGCCTTAGACACCATAGAGCTCAACTGGAATCCTAAGAGTGGGTGTGCCTCTGTTTGTGCATGCACCAGCAAATAGCATAATATGAGATTGATTGTATGTGCTGAGATTCAAGTTATCTGGAATGTGTGTTTGTTAGTATGAAGCAGAGATAATACTGAGCGGTAATTTTGCTTCTCAGAAAAACATTGAGTGGGTCCAGCTCCTGTTGGTCCTTTATAGGGCAGAACCATCAGCATCACACCCAGGACCACAGGCTGCTTGGTCCACTGTGTCAGCAACATCTTCTGGCCAGTTTGGCTTCACATAACCTGGTCTGTGTTAGGTTGCTCTCAGAAATTAGGGTCTCTATTCAATCAGATCCGCTTTAGCCGACATCCGTATAGAAGTTGTGTGGGAGGTGGAACTGTGTTAGTGCTGTCAATCCACTGAGGTATAAGAACTGGAGACTGTGTCAAATGTTATGTTATGTTATGTTTTCAAGGTTATCTACTCACGTTCGCATACGCCAATTCATGTCCGTCTATATCCGGGTTGAATCCAGTTTATACAGATCAACATCACATGCACACTAGCACTCAGTGTGCACAGGGAGCAGCGCAGACATCATCCAAAAACATGGCAGACTGATGAATATAAAATGTTGGCATCAGCTACAAATATTTGAATAATTCAATGGATGATTTGTGCACAAAGGTGATGACCTAAGTGTCTTATTATGAATTTTGAAATCTGACTTATCTATGTGGCCGTGTATGGAAATTCTCCTTCTAGGCTGAGCGTCAGTTAAACTGCAAAACTGTAGCAGTCGAAACCGTGCTCTGCTTTAAGTAAATACCACGGAGCCTTGTTTACAAGTTTGAACAATGGAATGTGAGATGTAATCTACACCTCGATGTGGCTGATTAGAAATCTTTATTTGAATTATTTTCAATTTGAGCGTCATTTCTATCTAGCCTACACGTTCTCGTTCTGAACTTCTAATGCAAGTAGGACAGGTGTGGCTTTGTGATAAAGAGCAGCCACTCACCGATTTGACAGCTCCAACGCAGGTGCACCGCCAGAAATCAGCTATCGCCGGCTAACACTTGATCTGATTGAATCTAGACCTAGGATAATGCATCTCTTCACATCATGGCCACATACTCTTTTCATTATATACACGTTAACGTTCCAGAAATGTTTAGTCTTTTTGTAGTACGTGTTTGAACGAGCAATTCATTTCCTCATTTGCAACGGAAACAAAATTAAGATTATACAACTAGACTTGACTCTAGAGCAACTTTGAAACCACTCACCATGGAGTGGTGGTTATATTTCTACTTTCTTTCCAGTTCTTTGGAAATGAGCTTTCACCTTAGTTATTGTGGACTGTAACGACTGCCTTATTGCAAGGCAAAACAGTGTAAGGATTTTTGTTGCTTGAATTACTCTACGCTAATATCATTAGTTATTTTAAACCATGTAAGTTCATGCATGAAAATAAGCAATATGTTTGGTTTAGAAAATACTGTAAATATGTATTTACTGTACATAGAATGAATGGGATGAAACCACATCGGACACATCAGGACTTCTGTTGGGGAATTTAACACAGATGAGAGGGAAAATCTCTTTATCCCTTAAGTTTGATTGTTTTCCTCTGGCTTCAGATTTAAAGACATTCAAACCAATCAGTCCCTGTGTAAAGAGGGAGTATGTCTGATATTGGACAAAATGACAGAATGCAAGAAATCTGAATGACACTTAATTTTACTCAGACAAAGAAACCTCTGTACACTTGGGAAACTGAGATATAAAGAAAACCTAGCTGTGCGTCACAATATACAATTGACATATTTGCACATGCACACACACGTGCATGAAAAAAGTTGTTTTTGTTTTGTGAAGACACTTTCTATTGCGTCATTTGTCCACACTCATATTGTTCAGAGACACACTGATACACACAAATAAACAGTTACGCAGCATTAGTAATACAGGACATTCTTTACCCTGTCAGTAAAGAGGAACAAATTAAATGATCCATACCCAAAATAGGTGTTTTTTCACTTGATGGTTGATTCTTTTAGTGCACATTAAAGTGATGTCATACTTAATCACTGGCTGAATGTTCTAAATGAAAGCTCAGGGTATATAAGATTCTCAGCGAGTATAGTCTGATGGGCCTCTCAAACAGGAATGAATAACATATATCAAACTTAACTCGTTAGCTAGAGTAAAACTGAAAATGGCAAGAATAACAGTCTGAAATATCCCATGCAACAGCCATGGCACTTCTGTTGCAAGTGGCAGCGGATTTGAATTCCTTCAAGCGCATAGACACTGCACACAAGCAGAGACAGACTTTTAAATCAAGTCAAGTGATGCAGATTGACCTAGAGTATTATTGGGGGAAAAAGCAGGTTGACTCCACTATAGCATTATTCAACAGGAAGCAATGCGAGATCTACAACTTGTATAGAGTGATATTGTGATTTGCAGCTGAAGCAGATTAGAGCAACTTCAGACTATATGAGTATGAAACAGTAAAGATAGACAGGGAAGAAGCACTGTTTAGCATGAAGCTGTGTATGGTAGAGAGGTTACCGTGTATGTATACAGTATCCAATTAAATCATGATTATTTTACATAGGTCATCATACCACATGTATCGGTATACAAAAACACACTGGCTCACTCCATGATACATGTCAACATCTGCATTTACAATTTACTGAGTGCAGACATTAAATACACATTCTCACTTGACACAGTCAATGTAAACCAAACAAGTTAAATTTACAAAATAACACATATACTGACTCAACCACAATGGCACATTCAGATATGCATAGTAATCTGAAAACAACTTAAATCACACACAACACGGAAAACAGTCAACTTCACACAACAAACATTCATACACACATGCAACCACACATACACCACTGTGCAATACAATGCTAGTACGGATAAAGCCACCATCAAGTACCCCAATACTGGTGAAACAACAAGATGGCACTGACATCCTCCACCACAATAACAACGCTGTAGTCGTAAGGTGATGCAATTAGTCCACAAGTCCCCTCCTAAACAGAGACAGAGTCAAAAATAAAGCAATGTTTTGTTTTCAGGAGAAAACAAGATCAGAGTGCAAAAAAGCGGAGTGTGATTGGTCCATGTCTGAAGCCTAAATCACTGATTAACAAAAACATAATTAAAGTGAACAATCCATGTTTCTTTATAACTGGAATTGCAAAATATTGTATTCAACAACAAACAAATAAGAATGGCGTTCAAATGAAGAGGTGCTGTGTCCAGTTATGAAAAAAGAGAAGTTACAACCCCTGGGCTAATCAGAGCTGATATTAAAGTGAGTGAGTGGATGTGAGTTAATGGGTTATCATCTTTGCCTCTGAGAGGACATGGGTATCTGTACCTCTGTTAGGTATGAGACCATGACTTGACAGGCTGGGGAGCTGGATGAGTGGATGAAGCCTGGTTCAGAATTCCATGTCACCCTCCAGTCACCTTCCTGGGGGTGGGGGCAGACTGGGACTACCCTAGTTTAGGTTGTCATAGATACTGGGTGCAGGGGGAACAGGAAGCTTGGGCTTCTTCTTTCTGTTGGATAGGCCTACTAGACTAGTCTGGGAGCTACTGCCCCCTCCACTCCCACTGCCGCCCCCTCCTCCTGTGCTGTTTAGGCCAAGAGACTTCTTCTTCTTCTTGGGCTTCTTAGAATCGGAGTTGTTGGTGCCTGAGAGAGAGATCGAGAGCAGGGGATGAGATGAGACCGACCACTGTATGAATGTACAGAATGTGGACTTGAATTCGGTTCTCTTACTAGCTTTGGAGGAGGCTGAATCGGAGGGGGAGATGTCTGAGGATCCGTCCCACTGTAGGCGACTCATGAGAACCTGTCCGTCTGAGGCGTCGTAGCAGT
This sequence comes from Oncorhynchus clarkii lewisi, assembly GCF_045791955.1. Taxonomy (NCBI): domain Eukaryota; kingdom Metazoa; phylum Chordata; class Actinopteri; order Salmoniformes; family Salmonidae; genus Oncorhynchus; species Oncorhynchus clarkii. The sequence continues at coordinate 51,795,279 of NC_092159.1, read as the reverse complement.
CACTCTCCACCATCGTGTCTGCATCGGGCAGAGACGACCTGACAGAGACAACAGCCGCTCAGATCAGACCAGCCACAGACAGCAACACATGGTGGAGCCATTCAATCTGCCATACAGCACACCTACTGTAGTACACATCCAGGCCATACAGTTGGCCCCATGAGTGCTCATACAGTAGCTAACTAACATAGTCCACCCTCAATGATAAGGCCTGTCCATCTAACAACTGGCACAAAACATCCACAATAAATACATAGTCATTCAATACAACTCCTCAAGCAAACACCTGTACATTTAGGGACACCACAGGCACCAGTCAAGATCGAATATATCAGTTCTAGGAATAAACCAGTCGGAACCAATGGAGGTCTGAGGGGCGGGGGAGGGGCACACTCACGCGGACAGCCCCAGGAGGAACACCCTGACGGCCCTCCTCTGTTCGTCCGTGTGCTGGGGGCACCGCTGGGACCTGGCAGGGACACAACGTGGCATTACAAACACCTGAGAAACACCTGCCCACAATGCACAGTGGCCCCGCCTACCCAGGGCCACGGCAGAGACAAGAGTGGGAGAGAGACAGACACTGCCAGTGACCAATCAGATGATGGGTCAGGTGTCAGAGTTTGGAGGTTAGAGATCAATGTTTGCTCACTGACAGCGTCCAGTTAGTCTCTCACCACATACGGCAGGCAGTGTCCAATCAGGGTCTTACATAGTCCAATTGGAAAATATATGTTGTTTAGTCCAATCAAATATGAATTGTTTCACTAATTTTACACAATTTGGTATTATACTGAACAAAAATATAAAATGCAACATGCAACAACTTCAAAGGTTTTACCGAGTTACAGTTCATGGAAGGAAATCAGGCCCTAATCTATGGATTTCACATGACTGGGCAGGGGCGCAGCCATGGGTGGGCATACTGTAGGTCCACCCACTGGGGAGCCAGAATGAGTTTTATCCCCACAAAAGGGCTTTATTACAGACAGAAATACTTTTCACTACCCCCCCTCCCACTCCTCAAATTACCCCGCCGGTGAAGAAGCCGGATGTGGAGGTCTTGGGCTGACGTGGTTACACGTGGTCTGCGGTTGTGAGGCCGGTTGGATGTACTGCCAAATTCTCTAAAATGACGTTGGGAGGTAGCTTATTGTAGAGAAATAAATATTAAAGTCTCTGGCAATTACACGCTCCCTCAAAACTAGAGACATCTGTGGAATTGTATTGTGTGACTAATCTTCTATTGTCCCCAGCACAAGGTGCACCTGTGTAATGATCATGCTGTTTAATCATCTTCTTGATATGCCACACCTGTCAGGTGGATGGATTATCTTGGCAAAGGAGAAATGCCCACTAACAGGGATGTACACATTAATACACACAATTTTTGTTCATATGGAACATTTCTAGGATCTTTTATTTCAGCTCATGAAAAATGGGACCAACACTTTAGATGTTTAGTTTATATTTTTGTTCAGTATACATTTAAAGAAAATTTGCCAATAACTGAGCCCGATCATCTAATAAATACTGTATGTTAAAGGAAATGGAAAATAATTGAGAATCATATAGAGTTGCCACTTGTGTTCCCCAGAAATCAGTCCCAACTACACATGATCACAACACACCAATGAAACTGATCATGTTAAAGGTCTCACAGAAACAACATGCAGAACAGTAACCATAAGTGTCTGTTGGCAGCCTCCATAATGGAGTTGGGCCACAGGTTTACCACTTGTCCGGAACACACGTCATTCAAGTCACGGAAGACCTTCCTGACTAGCTAGTTTAACAAACACCTCTGAGAACCTGGTAAGGTCCATACTAAAGGGCAGGCTGAGGGATGGACACAAGACGTACTGACATTGACATCAAACTTCCAGGAAGATGTCGGTCTGACACAGTACAACCCTGAATGGCTCATCATGATCATAATCAGCAACTTTGACTTAAGCTAACATCTCGTGCCAGCGCTTGAGAAACAAAAAGTATTGAGTTTGTGTGATAAAGGTTTGTGTGTGCACTCCGTGTAGCTGATAGGACATTAGGTGGAAATGACAAGACTATTAGAGGTGCATGTGCTGTGTTTGCGTGCAGAGTAATCCCTACCTGGTGCACATCTTCTTGGTGTGCTCTGAGATCACTCCACATTGCTGCAGACAGGGGGCAGTGTAGTTAGAGACAAGCCAGTCATACACACTGCTGATAAATGTCTTGAGATTTTAGATATGATCCAATACAGTTAGACTTGTGGATGGATGGTAGAATAGATAAATGAAAATGACTCACTGTTGTCAACAGAGACCTCAGTTCGTCAGGGCCTAAAGTTTCGTAATTGATGCCAGTGTTATAGTTGTACTGCAGTGAGGGAGAGAGAACGATAACAGACATCAACACACTAATAGATACGTAGGTGTGAACCATCAGAAAAATGGATTCTGGTTACCTTGTATGGATCTGCATTGACACTATTACTAAGCTCCCCTGAAAAAGAGAACAGCATATGATCTATCAGTCTACTTGCCAGACTCCCAAGGACACAGATGATGCACACAACCACCACCAACTATGAAATAAAGCAGTGATTACATTTAGTGCGATATCCACAATATTACATGTCACAAACAATTGAGTCCTATGTCTAAGAAAACATACGTAAAATGTACAGTTTATGATGGGATGAAGGAAAGGTCTCTCTAGCTATTGACCAGTGAGGTAAGAGAACATAATTGATTATTATGTACGTGCTGCAATAGCAAGCATATGGCAAAATATATTTGAATGGTTTAATCAATCTGTGATTGAAATTGAGCAGCACTTTAAGGGCCAAAACCACAAATGACAGGTCGATCAAACTGGTGTGGATTGAGTTCAGGTCATTTATTACATAGGAACATCCTTGACGCTCCATAGAAGATAGCAGCACCGTTTCATTTCAGCTCCATTTAAAGAAACAGGGACAATCAAGAATCAATAAAGACATGATACAAACAACAAAAACAAAAATAAATGCAAACAAAAGCATGAATATGTCAAGTAGATAATGGAGAGGATAATGCACAAAGAGGACTTGTTGAGTCACCTGAGAAACTAAGAGATAAACAGCTGGTCTGCTTTAGAGACATGACTGTAGTCTATCATTACTGGGACCAGGCTATCATCTGACATTATTTTTTTCACTCAAGTGTTGAACTAGTTAAACAATATATAACACAATACAGAAAAGAAATTGATATATTACATACAAAGAACTGAAAACTGGTGGCTGAACTGTGATTTATTGCACACAATTGTCAGCTTCCTGTAAGTCATTCTCAGCTCATTAACTTTGCACCATGATCCATGTCAAATTAAAATCATCAAGCAAACAGGAGACTGTGGAGCATGAAGTCGGCCTTTGCCTTATATCTTAATTGCTTATCCTCATCGTCAATGCTGTTTCTGATCCTTTTCATACTGCACTACGTCTGTATTCTGCCATCATTGCGATCCTTTTCATACTGCACTACGTCTGTATTCTGCCATCATTGCGATCCTTTTCATACTGCACTACGTCTGTATTCTGCTAACATTGCGATCCTTTTCATACTGCACTACGTCTGTATTCTGCCATCATTGCGATCCTTTTCATACTGCACTACGTCTGTATTCTGCTAACATTGCGATCCTTTTCATACTGCACTACGTCTGTATTCTGCCATCATTGCGATCCTTTTCATACTGTACTACGTCTGTATTCTGCCATCATTGCGATCCTTTTCATACTGTACTACGTCTGTATTCTGCCATCATTGCGATCCTTTTCATACTGCACTACGTCTGTATTCTGCCAACATTGTGCATTTGACCTGGATTTAAGCAGCAGATTCCGTCAATGGCCATCTATCATGAAGAATCCAGAAGGCCACATTAACATTCTCAATAGAGGATTTGAGACACCCTGGGTCTCTGCTAAGGTTCATTTCCCAGATTCTTCCCGGGTTGACCTTTGACCCTTCATTGAAGTGGGGGAGGGCATTATAGAGCTGGCCTGGCAGTAATCAGCCCCTTCCGATCACTGAGGAAATGCATCATCTCTCAACAGCACGCATGGAGCTTCCTGATCTGCAACAAGGCTTTGGCCCCAGCAATGCTGAAACGACCAGAGTGTAAAACATCCCCAACCATTCAACCAACTACTCTAAAACTTTCACACACACAAACACACACAAAGTTGGGCAATAAATTGGGTGTATTCAGGAGTGGGCTCTATGTTCGACTTCACCAACACACTTCCATTTCAAGGCTACAGAGTCTGGACTCTAGAACATTCCCACAACTCCCAACAAACAAAATACCATGAGACCACATAATATTCTGTATATCAGAATGCATGTAATTTAGTATGAATATCAGTAAAATGAATGCTGATTGAGAAATGATATTGACAAATGACATTTTAAAAAATCAAATAAAAAGGGGGCAATCTGCAGTTGCTACATCCATTTTAGGATTTATAAATGAATGATATGTACCCATTGATTCTTGAAGAATATAACTTAAACTGTTATACCCCATCAGAACTTGTTGTACTCCAATGTTTGTTAACAAAACACTATACAGCCTCAAAACTATAACTTTGATATCACGATGGTCAGTCCTTGTATCCATAGCTCTTTCTATTAATTTGAGTGGTAAAAATTTCTAGCACAATCCCTCAGCTTTTTACAGAATAAGGGGCGGGGACGATGCCTTGTTATTGTTTTAACTGCCGATTGCCACTAAGACTAAAAAAAGAAAAATGCCATTCTAATCATGTGTTTCAATTGGAAAATATTTACATTCCAGATGGGAAATGTAAACGACACACAGCTTATAGTTTGTCACTTAACCTCCATCTTACATGGGTACGAAGAGGTAATGTTATACTCACCATTTTTATGCTTTACAGATTTTGATCTTCTGGGTGAATTTGGATTCTAAGGAAATAATACACAAAAAGAGAAGAACTGTCAATTTAGATTCACACTGATCTAGATGAACATATCACAAACAACTAGTGAAGCATGCAACAGGAAAAGTGAAGCACACACCCCTTGATACAATTGAATTTGTAAAAAATGTTTTTTAAATGTTCATCCTTGCCATGCTTGTAAGCAGAAAGTAGGGCTGTGACAATACCAGTATGGCAAAAAAAAATCAATGGGAAAAATTCACACAAAGCAGAGCAAACTATTTGGTCCTTTAAAAAGCTGCCGTTAGTAAAATTTGCACTATAGCTTATAAAATAAATAAATGTGACTGGATAACAACTTAATGATGTTTGTTTCCAACATTGGGGCTGTTTTCCTAAACAAGTTTCCTTGCCACGATACTAACGAGTAACGTGATACTGGTATCATCCTGGCCCTAGCAGAAAGGGATACCAGAAATCCTTAAGGTTATTTTTTTAAATCTATTGGCCCCCTTGCAATTACATGTGGACAAAAACATAACACACAAAACATGAATAAATATCTCCACAGCAATGAAACTTACCAAAGGTATATGTTGTTTCAAAGAATGTAAAAATACCTTATCTGACTTTCTCTTCTTAGCTGTAGAGGGAAAATAGAGGGGTGTAAGACAAGCAGATGTGCTTGTTCAGCTAAAGTCACAAAAAAACATTCAGAAAAGGATTCACACTTGTTTTATTCTCACCTTTTTTTTCTGAGCCATACGACCAGTCATTGTCATTGACGTCATCATTGTCTTCCTGATCACTCTCTGATTTGTTGTTCATGTTGTTACTGCTTGCTATTCTGTAGACCAATATCAAGAAAATTATCCGAATTGCCCATTCACTTGAGGAATGTATTGGTTTGTTTTCTAGGTTACATTGTAGTGTAGTGTCCACTGTCCATGTCCAGTACCCCTTGCTGACCTGCGGTTGGCGATGCGGCTGCTGTTGCGCCCCATGCCCAAGCATTTCTCCAGATGAGGGGCAAAGCGGGACGCAGCAATGCTCCGGTTGCAGTTGGGACACACACACTCCTTGTTTTTCCACTGATTGTACACTTGCCCGAAAATGTCCACTCCTGGTTGGTCAACGATTTCTACGGAGCAAGGCAAGAACATACATGAAAGATAAACTAACACATTAAAGGCAGATAAATTAACCAGATAACCAGACCCAGGAGAAAGCACTCTGGTCCTAACCGAAGTCCTTCATGCTTTCTTGGTCCGTGTCATCCAGGAAGAAGTAGCCCTGTTTGACAGCACGATGCACCTCGAAACACAGGCCCAAACAGGCGTCCTCCACCAGGTCCGAGTAGATGTCCTGAGCCAAGGCCTGTGGAGGGTAGCAAAAAATTAAGCAGAGTCACAAAGGAAAGGAAACTACATGAGCAACTTCCTGTTTTAAAGCAGGACAACTACCACCAAACATGATAGGATGGTGAAAGTGTAGTCCACTACTCACCTCTAGCTTGGTGTTGTCCAGGCCCGACAGAGACATATCCTCCATTTTCATTTGCAAAAGTTTAAGGGCGAATCACTGCCTTCTACATGGCACAGCTATGGGGGACAACATAGCTGAAAACAGGAAATACACACATTTAGTGATTTAAAATAACCCAGTCATTCAAACAATAAAAAAATAAGTGATGAGACAAGAGATTATCAATTTGTTGGACAAAACCCAACAAAAGTCCCAGAGTGAGACTGAATCAACACTTACAAAGGAGCACCGATACTCAGTTGAGACCTCTTCTTCGCTAATAGTTGGCAGAGGTGACTGCCTGATATTGTTTTGGTTAGCTGTTGAAACAAATAAACAAATACATTTCACTGAATTAGTAAATGTGATGTTGCGGCTACACAAAACAGAACCAGAACAAAAACGAAAGTAAAACCAGAACAGTTGTATTGTCTAGACACTAGAGTGAGCATTAAGACACGGCTACTACGTGCTAGCTTGCGCTAACATTCGATATTAGCTAGGATAGAACGCTGTAACAACTGATAGACAGCTAACTAGCTATCTAGTTAGCAAAACAAATATTTTCCTAATCTGCAACCGATATAATCTGCTACCGATATCAAAAATATAGCTAGCTAACAAATCAGCTCATTGCACATAATCTTACTAATACGGGTACGTACAATTATTTCAATGATTTCTTTACAGAGAATATCATACTGGTCAGCTCGCACTCACCATCAACGACCAATCTATGATTGAACCGTGAACCGTAAACCGTTAGCTGGACATTGACAATATATTATTTTGCTACATTGTATCTAGCTAGGATGATACATGTTGTAGCTATTAGCTAGTGATTTAAATGTGATTCCACGGAGCAGTCAAAGGGAAATAAGAAAATGTAAAAAGAGGCTGCCATTTTCCTTCCTAACAGACCTCACTAAACGATCACCGAGGTACTCCGTGCCGTTTTACTTGGCCTAAAGTAGGGGGAAATGGCAGAGAAAGGGAATTAACTTCTAATCAACTCGAGTGTACTTAAGTGTATACATTTCATTTATAATTGGATATGCAATAATTAAATAGAAAAAAACCTCGGCTGTCTGGATCCGCCCCCTCTCGCGAGTGCCCATTTATGTTATTGACGGAAAGGGAAGAGGTGAAATAATCACGGTTATCGTTTATCGATTAGTTCTCATGAAACAACCAAATCACAGATTAGGTTATATATATATATCTAGTTGTAAATATCTGACGAAATTCTAATTTATCAATTTATTTAGGACACTATTGTTTGGTCGGCATTTCGAACATATTTGAGGTGGTCCATTATCATTAGGCAATTGTCTTCAACATCCATCACATAACACCTACAATCATTTGTAAAAAAGAATGAATGCAATATGTATACTTTATTAAAGACCAAGTTTATTTGCCAAATGCTTAAATAGCAGGGACATAACACCCTCCGCTATAGAAAACATCAAAAATGTGTCAAATGATCAGCAGTACAAATCTGTAAAGCCGTTCTCATTTAGTCATTTATACAAAGAAACCAACATGGGGAGAGATAATAACTAAAACGGACAAACACAATCCAAAACGTTTCCCCTGCAAGCAATGGACTCACACCTCCGACGGAGCCACTGACAAGACTTGGCCAAATAAATCAAACTACAAATCAAAGTAATTCCACACAATACAAAAAAAGCAATATTTACAAATACCATACAACATGTTTCCCCATTGGCAACACCTTTCCCCAAATCCCTTTCCCGAATCCAGTATCCCACCCTCCATAACATTTCCCACATTCCCTTCACCAAATCATATATAGCCCACCATGCTGGTGTTATTCAGTCAACAATTATGAGATTTAGAAATGGACTAACTCAGTCCCATTTAAAATTGGGGCCATTGTTAACCCATTGTACTGCCCTGGAAACAAGTTAAACTTATGACATAACCTGTCCAGTGGGTCGTCTAACATCTGTCCTTGTGCTGGTAACCAACAGGACCACACATAACTCAGCTTGAATCATTTTGAGAAAAGGGCATTTAAAAAATCTACATCAAAGTGTTTGTGTTGTAATGGGATGAGAAGTGCCTCCTACACCACACAGGCACATACATCCTTCACAGATTGCAGTCGGGTTCTGTACCCTTCTCCCCTAAGTGCAAACTCGTTCACTGCCCCTCAAGGATTTAAAAGCATGCAACTGGTGTAAGAAACATTTTTAGGAACACAGTCTAGCCCATTCTCTCACCAAGCAAATGTTTTTAATCCTTGGGCAGTGGAGAAGTACACACACGGAGAAGAGTAGATAATCGAAGCCACAGTCAAACACAGGATGCAGACAGCACACACCAATGCAGTCGCTCTCACAAACACATGAAGGGGCTGAACAGTTGACTGTTGACCACAGTAAGCATGGGACAGGCTTACATTAAGTGCAAAGCTTTTTTGGGATACTTCGACTAAAAGAATATCAGGGTTGGGGTCAATTTTATTTAATTTAAAATAACTAAATGGATCCATTTCAATCTATCCCTGATTTCAAATGGAACTGACCACAGCCCTCGACATTATTAAAACAAATTCATTAAATCAGCTTTAGATCAAATAGAAGTGTAAAACAGTGGTTCAAGGAAGAAATCAAAACCAATATTAAATTGTACAACATAGTCTGTTTGGAATTAAATCTCATATCTGCAGTCCGGGCAAAAATAACTACTCTGTAAGAGTGGCAAGCAAAAACTCTTAATCGATAAACGATATATTCCTTTGATACCACTAAGAAACATTCATTATTTATTCTGTTCAACAGGCCAGTGGATGAACAAATCTAAACTGAAAAATCAACATGAGAACCAACATGAGTCAAACAGAATTGTCTTGGACTTGCTCCACAAAGACCCTTGAAATTGTCCCCCAAAAAAGCTTGGACGCATTTCTATGTAGCATAAATAAATACACTGTCAGTCACCTTTGAACTTGAACACCTGTCAAAGACAGGTAAAAGCCATTTTTCTAAATGCATCAAAATCTAACTAAAACTGTGGATGAATACATCTCCTCTAAATTTCCAGCAACAACAATAGACATTCATAATGGCTTAATTTTTCCTGAAGATACCACCTCGTTAAGAACCTAATAATTAAAACATACACATTGAGAGCAGGAAGAAAGTTGAGAGGCGCTGAAGAACAAAAGACTAAAGGAAACATTCTCAAGAGTGCAATTATTTGGTCCCCTGCACCCCCCACCCCAAAATAATCCCACAGACAAATAGGTTCTTTGGCTCTCGGAGGCCTGTTCACAACTCCCCGCTCCCCCCTTCACAACCGTGGCCTCTAGCATCTGACAGACAGACAAAACAGGATGGCGCCAAAATCAAGTCACACCAAAAAAAGCTAATAGAAACCTATTAGTCACAGAATATAGAAAGGAAGCCAAATGTCCCCACCTGAACCCAGCGCTGTGTGGGCTGGGCAGGGGAGCAGGTCAAGGCAGGGTTGGAGGAATAACAGATGAAGGACATGATGTGGTGGTGTTAGGGTCTTCACCCTCCTTGTACAGAACAACAATGAAGAAACACAGAAGAGAGAAAGCGAGTGAGAAATGGACATGGTGGGGCAGGGGCTCCCTCTGGTAGTGGGTTGTGAGGAGAGCAGGGCCAGCACAGTAGCAGCGCTCCCTGAACTCTTGGCTCAGCGCTGCTCAGTCTCTCTTGGGTCACCATGGACCAGTTTCAGTCTGAATCAGAGTCCGATGTCTCCACTGAGCTCGAGTCACTGCTGCTACTCCCCTCTGACTTGTTCTCTTTATCCTCCGCCTCCTCATCATCATCATCGTCGTCTTCCTCATTCTACAAGAAGAGGTGTCGCACAACAAGAACATTAGCCTCATGTCATGTCAGTCAAGGGCACCATTATAATTTCCAACAGCAATGATGAATTTCACACAAGTCTGAAAACTAACATCGTCATCATCATCTTCCTCCTCACTGTCCTCGGCACTGGACGAATCGTTATCTGATGAGGCAGCCTCCTTCTCTAACTCCTCGTCATCATCATCCTCGTCCTCTGTGTCCTGGGGGAAGATTGATTGTCAGAGATGAATGATGTTTGACTTAGAGCAGAGTAGTAAAATTAAAAGTAGAGTGGTAAACAGAGCTGGGACTTACAGACTTCTTGGTTACCTTGGCCTTAACTTTGGCTGCAGTGCCTCCTGGTTTCACTGGGGTTTTTCTTTTCTGAGGAAGACAATAGGAGATTAAGATTAACACTCAGTTTGTTTACATGTTAATTTGCCAGCAACTACAGGGAGAGTTTGTCATAACGGGGTGGCAGGGTAGCCTAGTGGTTAGAGCGTTGGACTAGTAACCGGAAGGTTGCGAGTTCAAACCCCCGAGCTGACAAGGTACAAATCTGTCGTTCTGCCCCTGAACAGGCAGTTAACCCACTGTTCCCAGGCCGTCATTGAAAATAAGAATTTGTTCTTAACTGACTTGCCTGGTTAAATAAAGGTAAAATAAATAAAAATAACACTCACTCTAAGGCATAATAGAATAGCACGGACGACTTACTTGTGAGTTGTACTCCTTGTACACATTTCTTTCTTGTGAGGACAAGCTCTGTGAAAGCAGGGACATTTAAATTCGTCAGGTCATTACAGGCACACAATTTCTAGGATGTTCAATGCACTTAGTGTCTGCAACAAATCAAAGATGGCGTACCGCCAGCCACCGCTCCAGCTCTACTTTGTACAGCTTCTGTTTCTCCTCAGCGATCTTTTTGTAGCGGTCCTTCTCCTTCTGGGGCTGCCTCTGCCAGCGGCCCCCGATCTCCCCCATGCGTTCCTTCATAGGGAGGTGGTTCAGCTCTCCGTTGGACAGCATCTCCTGAGAGAACTTCTGGTAGCCATTCCTGAAAGGTACGTTTACAAATCCTAGATCAATATATAGTTATAGAAGAACACAGTAAAGTACGTTTAGCAAAAACACAGACAGAAGCACTCCATCAGAAATACACTCACGATGGGGGTTTCTTGGGTTCACCGTCAAATTTCATCTTCTTCCCTGAGGCAATGATGGTTGCAGGAGAGCGCATCTCACTCAGCTCCCTCTGTCAGCAAAAAGAGTGCCAGTAAGTCTCAATGGACACTTAAATGTCTGGGGCCTCTGCCTTTGACACATTGGATTCCACTTACCTCGTATCGTTTCTGGTCCTCAGCTGCCTTCTTAATCCACATGATTTTCTCCTTCTTCTCCATGGTGTTCCAAGTGGCTTCCATGGCTTTCTGGGCTTTTGGCCGGTCGTTCTGTAAAGCACAGGAGGAATGAGGTAGATAGTCAGGACAAGGGGAGAAGCAGTTGACATGCTTTAAAAGGCAGTCCTGATCCAAGGTCATAGTTGTGTCACCCACCTTGAACCTGGCCAGGTAGTCTCCTATGACGCTCTGCTGCCAGATGTCCTGTGCAGTCTTGGGGGTGTCTGGCAGCTGGCTGCGCTCCTCTTGTCCTTTCTTCACAGACTCTGCCTTCAGGACCGTCTCAAGGCGCTTGTACTTCTCCTACAGGGGGAAGACAACGTCAATTATTTAGATAACAATCACAGGTAGAGGCTGAAACCAGAAATCCCCTTTCAGCGACACAAGCCGATGCAGTCATGCATTGTACTGCATTTTATTCTATACCATAGTTATTTATATACTGCTTCTTACTGCTCAGAACCCTCCCTCAACTGCACTATGGTAGTGTGTATTAAACTGGGATGTGTACCTTCTTCTTATCTGAGAGCTCGTTCCACATGCGTGCCAGCAGCCTGGTGAGCTCACTGTCAGACAGGTCTGGTCGCTCTTGCTGCAGCTTGGGACGTTTCTCTTCAGAGAAGATGAACATGGCCGAGATGGGCCTTTTGGGCTTCTCTGGGCTAGGCTGCAATGTAAGCGATGGGAGCTTTTTTCAATTCAATACAACTTTATTGATCCCCTCTGAAATAATGCATACTACAGTCAATATCTATTTTGTCTGAGATTGATAAAATTACAGTCATCTCCATTTCATACTTCCTTATGATTGTTATTGTGAAATATGTGGAGCTGATGAGGTGAGTGATACTGACGCATTGTGGGACTTACCTTTGCTCTGCTCTTCTTTTTGCTGCCCCCGCTGCCCTTCTTAAAGCCAATCATCTTCTGCTCCCCCAGCACACGCTGCTGCTCCTCCTCTGATATACTCTGCAGACAGACACTGAGTAAATAACATACATACTGCCTCTGCTCTCATTCACTAGAAACAGTTGAAGTTGGATGTTTACATACACCTTAGCCAAATACATTTAAACTCAGTTTTTCACAATTCCTGACATTTAATCCCAGTAAAAATTCCCTGTTTTAGGTCAGTTAGGATCAACACGTTATTTTAAGAATGTGAAATGTCAGAATAATAGTAGAGAGAATGATTTATTTCAGCTTTTATTTCTTTCATCACATTCCAAGTGGGTCAGAAGTTTACATACACTCAATTAGTATTTGGTAGCATTGCCTTTAAATTGTTTAACTTGGGTCAAATGTTTTGGATAGCCTTCCATAAGCTTCCCACAATAAGTTGGGTGAATTTTGGCCCATTCCTCCTGACAGAGCTGGTGTAGCTGAGTCAGGTTTGCAGGCCTCCTTGCTCGCACACGCTATTTCAGTTCTGCCCACAAATTTTCTATAGGAGGTCAGGGCTTTGTTATGGCCACTCCCATACCTTGACTTTATTGTCCTTAAGCCATTTTGCCACAACTTTGGAAGCATGCTTGGTATCATTGATTTGGAAGACCCATTTGCGACCAAGTTTTAACTGATGTCTTGAGATGTTGCTTCAAAATATCCACATAATTTTCCAGCCTCATGATTCCATCTATTTTGTGAAGTGCACCAGTCCCTCCTGCAGCAAAGCACCCCCACAACATCATGCTGCCACCCCCGTGCTTCACGGTTGGGATGGTGTTCTTCGGCTTGCAAGCCTCCCCCTGTTTCTTCCAAACATAACGATGGTCATTGTGGCCAAACAGTTTGGTTTCATCAGACCAGCGGACATTTCTCCAAAAAGTACGATCTTTGTCCCCATGTGCAGTTGCAAACCAGAGTCTGGCTTTGTTATGGCGGATTTGGAGTAGTGGCTTCTTCCTTGCTGAGCAGCCTTTCAGGTTATGTCAATATAGGACTTGTTTTACTGTGGATATACATACATTTGTACCGGTTTCCTCCAGCATCTTCACACGGTCCTTTGCTGTTGTTCCGGAATTGATTTGCACTTTTCGCAACAAAGTACGTTCATCTCTAAGAGACAGAACGCGTCTCCTTCCTGAGCGGTTTGATGGCTGCGTGGTCCCTTGGTGTTTATACTTGCGTACTATTGTTTGTACAGATGAATGTGGTACCTTCAGGCATTTGGAAATTGCTCCGAAGGATGAACCAGACTTGTGGAAGTCTACACATTTTTTTCTGAGGTCTTGGCTGATTTCTTTTGATTCTCCCATGATGTCAAGCAAAGAGGCACTGAGTTTGAAGGTAGGCCTTGAAATACATCCACAGGTACAACTTCCAATTGACTCAAATGATGTCAAATAGCCTACCAGAAGCTTCTAAAGCCATGAATTCTCCAAGCGGTTTAAAGTCACAGTCAACTTAGTGTATGTACATTTCTGAACCACTGGAATTGTGATAGTGAATTTATAAGTGAAATAATCTATCTGTAAACAATTGTTGGAAAAATTACTTGTGTCATGCGCAAAGTAGATGTCCTAACAGACTTGCCAAAACTATAGTTTGTTAACAAGAAATTTGTGGAGTGGTTGAAAAACAAGTTAATGAGTCCAACCTAATACCCTGACTACACCGCAAGTGTCGCGTGCGCGAGCGTTGCTAAATAAATGTAGAAATCTATGTTATTTAATTATTGCGCGTCAACGAGCGTTTCCGTTGCCACGGGCTAAAATAGAAGTCCTTTCTATTTCTGACGCAGCTCGCGCTGAAAGTCCTGCATCTCCTTGTTTAAAAAAAAATATATACAGTGGGGAGAACAAGTATTTGATAACCTGCAAAATCGTCAGTGTTTCCTACTTACAAAGCATGTAGAGGTCTGTCATTTTTATCATAGGTACACTTCAACTGTGAGACGGAATCTAAAACAAAAATCCAGAAGATCACATTGTATGATTTTTAAGTAATTAATTTGCATTTTATTGCATGACATAAGTATTTGATACATCAGAAAAGCAGAACTTAATATTTGGTCCAGAAACCTTTGTTTGCAATTACAGAGATCATACGTTTCCTGTAGTTCTTGACCAGGTTTGCACACACTGCAGCAGGGATTTTGGCCCACTCCTCCATACAGACCTTCTCCAGATCCTTCAGGTTTTGGGGCTGTCGCTGGGCAATACGGACTTTCAGCTCCCTCCAAAGATGTTCTATTGGGTTCAGGTCTGGAGACTGGCTAGGCCACTCCAGGACCTCGAGATGCTTCTTACGGAGCCACTCCTTAGTTGCCCTGGCTGTGTGTTTCGGGTCGTTGTCATGCTGGAAGACCCAGCCACAACCCATCTTCAATGCTCTTACTGAGGGAAGGAGGTCGTTGGCCAAGATCTCGTGATACATGGCCCCATCCATCCTCCCCTCAATACGGTGCAGTCGTCCTGTCCCCTTTGCAGAAAAGCATCCCCAAAGAATGATGTTTCCACCTCCATGCTTCATGGTTGGGATGGTGTTCTTGGGGTTGTAACTCATCCTCCTTTTTCCTCCAAACACAGCGAGTGGAGTCTAGACCAAAAAGCTCTATTTTTGTCTCATCAGACCACATGACCTTCTCCCATTCCTCTTCTGGATCATCCAGATGGTCATTGGCAAACTTCAGATGGGCCTGGACATGCGCTGGCTTGAGCAGGGGGACCGTGCGTGCGCTGCAGGATTTTAATCCATGACTGCGTAGAGTCTTACGAATGGTTTTCTTTGAGACTGTGGTCCCAGCTCTCTTCAGGTCATTGACCAGGTCCTGCCGTGTAGTTCTGGGCTGATCACTCACCTTCCTCATGATCATTGATGCCCCACAAGGTGAGATCTTGCATGGAGCCCCAGACAGAGGGTGATTGACCGTCATCTTGAACTTCTTCCATTTTCTAATAATTGCGCCAACAGTTGTTGCCTTCTCACCAAGCTGCTTGACTATTGTCCTGTAGCCCACCGCAGCCTTGTGCAGGTCTACAATTTTATCCCTGATGTCCTTACACAGCTCTCTAGTCTTGGCCATTGTGGAGAGGTTGGAGTCTGTTTGATTGAGTGTGTGGACAGGTGTCTTTTATACAGGTAACGAGTTCAAACAGGTGCAGTTAATACAGGTAATGAGTGGAGAACAGGAGGGCTTCTTAAAGAAAAACTAACAGGTCTGTGAGAGCCGGAATTCTTACTGGTTGGAAGGTGATCAAATACTTATGTCATGCAATAAAATGCAAATGAATTACTTAAAAATCATACAATGTGATTTTCTGGATTTTTGTTTTAGATTTCGTCTAACAGTTCAAGTGTACCTATGATAAAAAAAATTACAGACCTCAACATGCTTTGTAAGTAGGGAAACCTGCAAAATCGGCTGTGTATCAAATACTTGTTCTCCCCACTGTATATATTGTACCAGGTAAGTTGACTGAGAACACATTCTCATTTACAGCAACGACCTGGGGGAATAGTTACAGGGGAGAGGAGGGGGATGAATGAGCCAATTGTAAGCTGGGGATGATTAGGTGACCATGATGGTATGAGGGACAGCTTGGGTATTTAGCCAGGACACCGGGGTTAACACCCCTACTCTTACGATAAGTGCCATGGGACCTTTAATGATCTCAGAGAGTCAGGACACCCATTTAACGTCCCATCCGAAAGACAGCACCCTACACAGAGCAGTGTCCCCAATCACTGCCCTGGGGCATTGGAATATTTTTTAGACCAGAGGAAAGAGTGCCCCCTACTGGCCCTCCAACACCACTTCCAGCAGCATCTGGTCTCCCATCCAGGGACCAAACCTGGTTAGCTTCAGAAGCAAGCCAGCAGTGGGATGCAGGGTAGAATGCTGCTGGCTTATAGAAGCAGGTACCCACATGCCATCTCCTCATTGGTTATACCCACGTGGGTGATTGAAAGACGAACTGTGTTGCCGGTCGCCGTGGTAACACGATAATAATAGATGCCAATCACCATATAAGTTTAAAGACGAAAAAGACTGAAAGGAGGAGAGATGACTAGAAATGATTCAGTTGACCGTTTTATGTGTGGATTAATTGTCGGAGTGGCGGACCTTGTGCATTTATGAATAAATTACTCAATGTTTATATCCCTGGACAAATTAGCTAGTAACAGTAAGCTAGCTAAATAGGACAAATTAGCTAGCAAGTGCAAGCTAGCTAAATTGCCATACATGTTTTATGCTTTTCGACCTGTCCCCAAATTAATGTAATTGGTTCAGAGTTTGTTTTGATATTTTAACCTGCGTGTCGTGATCACGTTTGGTGTGGGGGGACAAAATTCATTTATGCACGATCGCACACGCGCGCAGCCAGTTTGGGTTCTGTGTCAGTGTATGTAAACGTCCAAATTCAACTGTATACAGACACACACATACATGTAGAAAAACAAACTTACACAAAGAAACCGGTTCATCTCGACTTCGTATTCTTTCTTTCTCTGAAAAACAGAATTGTGAAAAGTTGAGCACTTAGGACTTCTGACAGTATGTCCAAAAAGTCAACATTGGAGGGAACAGTCCACCTGCTAGTGAAGTACAGACCTGCTCGCAGCGTTTCTGGTAGCCGTCCTTCTCGTTCTGTTTCAGCAGCTTCCACTGCTGGCTGCACATGACCATGCGCTCTGTACTGGGCACGTCCTTCATACTAGACATCAACTCAGCACAGAACATGGAGTAACCATTCCTAAAACACACACAGAATACACAACACGGTCACAACCCTCGTCACCATGTCCAGTTAACAGTGTGATCAGCCAGTGGTAAGATTAAAAGTGTGCTGGTGTGGATTAGTACTCACGGGGGTGGTTTGTCTGGCCTGCCATCAGATTTGTCCTTCAGATGTCTCTCAGCCTTGGTAAGGGTGGACTTGACGATGTCCTCGTTGCTCATGTTGAGCTCTGGGTGAGTCTCAATGAAGCCCTTCATCACCTCCTGTGGAAAACAAACAGGGGTCACGGGTTAAAAATCAATTAACACTCTTGGAAATACCCAAGTCAGGCAGTAATTTGGCTATCTTCAGAGTCTTGTGCCTCATATTTGAGGATGCTCTCACCTCATATGCTTTGTGCATCTCCAGGGACTTGGCAATCCACTTGAGTCTCTTTTTGTCTGACAGCTGTGTCCACTGCTTCCCAAGACTGTCTTTAATGTCTTTGGTGGTCGCCTAGTAACAGATATTATAGTTTCAAGAACATATACGTTGCTTCAGATGGACATAGTTCAACTTCAGCATGTTAGCTTTGAGTGTCAACATTGTGGTTTTGAAGGTGCTAACAAACGGTCCTGAAAAGCGTAACTCACGTCTGCGTGTGTTTTGAGGAAGGCCTTCTTCTCGTGACTGTACCATAGCTGCTGAGGCGTCCTGGGTTTCTCTGGCACATTAGAACCTTTCTTTGCCATGCTCTCCACCAGGTCAGGATGGTCCTCCCTATAGTCACACAGAAACCCAATGACTACTGTGAGAGAGAGAGACAGCTGCATGTGAGCTCTCACATTTTCAACATGTTTTTTTTTAACAAAAGGATAGACTTGGAGTTAGATAAACTTTGACTTTTCGGCAGGGACATATGCAGGATGCTACCCTCCACAGCATGGTCTTCGAACCGAAACCCTAACACCTACTCCCGTTGCCTGCTGCACTGCTGCTTGGATTCCACCTGGCGATCTGTTCACCGTCTGCCCTGGCCTGTCTCCCCCTGTCCTGTCTCCCCCTGTCTGGTACAGGTACCCCCACCACACTCCCCTCTCTCCTGAGATTTCGCTCGCCTCCAGCACACACGCACTGTTGGGGCGAGTGACTCTGAACTTACAATGGCAAATTTTTTATCTTGTGCATTTTTCTATTTGCCTCATGACTCCTGCATGCTTTGTTGATTACAAACTTTCTTTACCAAACCGTGGGACAGACTGTTTGTTCCCACACTCGGGACTCTGACTATTGGTTACACTGACTTTTGACCTTCCATCCTATTCTAACCACCTCTCGCCGGCTTTGCATTCATGTTACCTGATGAAATTGCTGTACAATAGGATCTTGTTGCCATCTGATGCACATTCAGATGTCATAAATCAGCACTGCAGAGCTCTCCCTGTGCCATGCCTTGATTGTATTACTGTTGATGACATCTGGAAATGTGCATGTACACACTGGCCCATCTACTGTTGCTAGACCCAATTCTGACTTGTGCTCTGATATCTGCTTCACTGATTTCTGCTCGTAAAAGCCTGGGTTTTCTGCACGTTAACACTAGAAGCTTATTACCTAAAATGGATCAATTGAAAGTTTGGGTTCACAGCTCCAGATGTGTTGGTCATTACTGATACCTGGTTAAGGAAGAGTGTTTTGAATACTGATGTTAACCTTTCTGCTTATAACCTTTTTGGGCAATACAGATCATCCAAAGGTGGGGGAATGGCAATCTTTACCAAGGATCACCTTCAGTGCTTGGTTGTCTGTCTCCGAACAATTTGATTTGCTGGTTTTAAGCATTAAAACTTTCAAATAGCTTTTTTTGGACTGTTGCTGGGTGCTATCATCCTCCATCTGCACCGGCCTGTACCCTAACTGCCCTAAGACATGCTTAAACCACCTGACCATGTCCTAAAGCAATGAGACTCCCTAAATCTTTCTCAGATTATTACCAATCCCACAAGGTATGACTCCAAACACCCAGAAAAGGCTACTCTCCTCAATGTTATCCTCACAAATAATCCTGATAGGTATCAGTCTGGTGTTTTCTGTAATGACCTTAATGAACACAGCCTTAATGTTAATGTTTTACAGCCTGTGTTCGTAATGACTGGTCAGTGAAACAACCTGTCCTGATGTGTCATAGACGCTTGCTAAAAAACTTTAAATGAGCAAGTCTTCATGCACTGGCCCCTATATAATCTGCTTGATCACCTGTCGAAGACGCTTGGACCTTCTTTTTTGATATTTTCAGTGGTATTGTTAATAAACACGCACACAAAGAAAATTAGAATTAAAAACAGGTTCAGCACCTGGTCCAAACGTGATCTTGCAGTTACTCCACCTCAAGAATTGCATTAGGCGAAAGGCTCGGCACACGCATACTCAGGCTGACGGGCTCTCGTTCAGGCAAATGAGAAATAAGTGCACTCAGGCTATCTGGAAGGCCAAAGTTAGTTACTTTAAGGAGCAGTTCTCTCTCTATGGGTCTAACCCCCAAGAAGCTCTGGAAAACAGTTAAAGATATGGAGAATAAACCCTCCTCCTCACAGCTGCCCATGTCCCTTAATGTTGATGATGTGGTTGTTACTGACAAGACGCACATGGCTGAGCTCTTTAATCACCACTTCATTAGGTCAGAATTCCTATGACTCAGCCATGCCTCCTTGCCCGTCCAACATTTCCTCATCTCCCACCCCTTCTAATGCGACTATCTCTGATGTGTCTCCCTTTTTCCTCTGCCCCACAACAAAGTTTCTCCATGCAGGCAGTCACGGAGTCCGAGGTGCTGAAGGAGCTCCTTAAACTTGACCCCAAAAATCATCTGGGTCAGATGGTTTCGACCCTTTCTTCTTTAGGCCTGCTGCCCCTATCATCGCCAAGCCTGTCTCTCTTTTCACGGTTCATCCTTTATTTAAAGGGGAGATCAATCTGATCCAAACTGTTATAGGCCTATTTCTATTTTGCCCTGTTTATCAAAAGTGTTGGGAAAACTATAATAATCAACTGACTGGCTTTCTTAATGTCTATAGTATTCTCTCGGGTATGCAATCTGGTTTCAGCTCAGGTTATGGATGTGTCACTGCAACCATAAAAAGGTCCTCAATGTCGTCACCATAGCCCTTAATTATAAGCAATGTTGTGCTGCTATTTTTATTGACTTGGCCAAAGCTTTGATACGGTAGACCATTCCATTCTTGTGGGCTGGCTAAGTAGTATTGGTGTCTCTGAGGGGTCTTTGGCCTGGTTTGCTAACTTTGTCTCTCAAAGAGTGCAGTGTATAAAAGTTACAAAATCTGCTCTCTCAGCCACTGCCTGTCACCAAGGGAGTACCCCAAGGCTCGATCCTAGGCCCCACGCTCTTCTCAATTTACATCAACAACATAGCTCAGGCAGTAAGAAGCTCTCTCATCCATTTATATGCAGATGATAGTCTTATACTCCGCTGGCCTCTCCCCAGATTTTGTGTTAAATGCTCTAGGCTCTAATGCTCTCCTTTAGTTTCCAACAAGCTCTCTAGAGGTCGACCGATTTTTCAACGCCGATACCGATTATTGGAGGACCCAAAAAAGCCGATACCAATTATTGGAGGACCAAAAAAAGCAGATACATATATATATATATATATACACACACATATACACACACAGTGGGGAGAACAATTATTTGATAACCTGCAAAACCAGTAGTGTTTCCTACTTAAAAAGCATGTAGAGGTCTGTCATTTTATCATAGTTACACTTGAACTGTGAGAGACGGAATCGAAGGCAAAAAAAAATAAAAATCACATTGTATGATTTTTAAGTAATTAATTTGCATTTTTTTGCATGACATAAGTATTTGATCACCTACCAACCAGTAAGAATTCCGGCTCTCACAGACCTGTTAGGTTTTCTTTAAGAAGCCCTCCTGTTCTCCACTCATTACCTGTATTAACTGCGCCTGTTTGAACGTGTTACCTGTATAAAAGACACCTGTCCACACACTCAATCAAACAGACTCCAACCTCTCCACAATGGCCAAGACCATTGTGTAAGGACATCAGGGATAAAATTGTAGACCTGCACAAGGCTGGGATGAGCTACAGGACAATAGGCAAGCAGCTTGGTGAGAAGGCAACAACTGTTGACGCAGTTATTAGAAAATGGAAGAAGTTCAAGATGACGGTCAATCACCCTCGGCCTGGGGCTCCATGCAAGATCTCACCTCGTGGGGCATCAATGCTCATGAGGAAGGTGAGGGATCAGCCCAGAACTACACGGTAGGACCTAGTCAATGACCTGGAGAGAGCTGGGACCACAGTCTCAAAGAAAACCATTCGTAAGACTCTACGCAGTCATGGATTCAAATCCTGCAGCACACACACACAAGGTCCCCCTGCGCAAGCCAGCGCATGTCCAGGCCCGTCTGAAGTTTGCCAATGACCATCTGGATGATCCAGAGGAGGAATGGGAGAAGGTCATGTGGTCTGATGAGACAAAACTAGAGCTTTTTGGTCTAAACTCCGCTCGCCGTGTTTGGAGGAAGAAGAAGGATGAGTACAACACCAAGAACACCATCCCAACCGTGAAGCACGTGGTGGAAACATCATTCTTTGGGGATGCTTATCTGCAAAGAGGACAGGATGACTGCACCGTATTGAGGGGAGGATGGATGGGCCATGTATCGCGAGATCTTGGCCAACAACCTCTTTCCCTCAGTAAGAGCATTGAAGATGGGTCGTGGCTGGGTCTTCCAGCATGACAACGACCCGAAACACACAGCCAGGGCAACTAAGGAGTGGCTCCGTAAGAAGCATCTGAAGGTCCTGGAGTGGCCTAGCCAGTCTCCAGACCTGAACCCAATAGAAAATCTTTGGAGGGAGCTGAAAGTCCGTATTGCCCAGCGACAGCCCCGAAACCTGAAGGATCTGGAGAAGGGGGTCAAAATCCCTGCTGCAGTGTGTGCAAACCTGGTCAAGAACTACAGGAAACGTATGATCTCTGTAATTGCAAACAAAGGTTTCTGGACCAAATATTAAGTTCTGCTTTTCTGATGTATCAAATACTTATGTCATGCAATAAAATGCTAATTAATTACTAAAAAATCATAGTGTGATTTTCTGGATTTTTGTTTTAGATTCCGTCTCTCACAGTTGAAGTGGTACCTATGATAAAAAATTACAGACCTCTACATGCTTTGTAAGTAGGGAAACCTGCAAAATCAGCAGTGTATCAAATACTTGTTCTCCCCACTGTGTGTGTGTGTGTATGTATATATATAAAAATGCAATAATGACCATTACAACAATACTGAATGAACACTTATTTTTAACTTAATACATCAATAAAATCTATTTAGTCTCAAATAAATAATGAAACATGGTCAATTTGGTTTAAATAATGCAAAAACAGTGTTGGAGAGGAAAGTAAAAGTGCAATATGTGCCATGTAAAAAAGCTAACGTTTAAGATCCTTGCTCCGAACATATGAAAGCTGGTGGTTCCTTTTAACATGTCTTCAATATTCCCAGGTAAGAGGTTTTAGGTTGTAGTTATAGTTATTATAGGACTATTTCTCTCTATACCATTTGTATTTAATATACCTTTGACTATTGGATGTTCTAATAGGTACTTTAGTATTGCCAGCCTAATCTCGGGAGTTGATAGGCTTGAAGTCAAAAACAGCGCAATGCTTGAAGAACAGCAAAGAGCTGCTGGCAAATGCACGAACCTGCTGCTGCTGCCTACCACCACTCAGTCAGACTGCTCTATCAAATCATAGACTTAATTATAATATAATAACACAGAAATACGAGCCGTAGGTCATTAACATGGTCAAATCCGGAAACTATCATTTAGAAAACAAAATGTAATTTTTCCCCAGTGAAATACGGAACTGTTCCGTATGTTATCAAACGGGTGGCATCCCTAAGTGTAAATATTGCTGTTACATTGCACAACCTTCAGTGTTAAGTCATTATGTACAATTCTGGCAAATTAATGACGTTCTTTGTTAGGAAGAAATGGTCTTCACACAGTTCGCAACGAGCCAGGCGGCCCAAACTGCTGCATATACCCTGACTCTGCTTGCACAGAACGCAAGAGAAGTGACACAATTTCCCTAGTTAAAATAAATTCATGTTAGCAGGAAATATTAACTAAATATGCAGGTTTAAAAATATATCCTTGAATATATACTTGTGTATTGATTTTAAGAAAGGCATTGATGTTTATGGTACACATTGGTGCAACGACAGTGCTTTTTTCACAAATGCGCTTTTCACGAATGCGTTAAATCACCCGTTTGGCGAAGTAGGCTGTGATTCAATGATAAATTAACAGGCACCGCATTGATTATATGCAACGCAGGACAAGCTAGATAAACTAATAATATCATCAACCATGTGTAGTTAACTAGTGATTATGTTAAGATTTATTGTTTTTTATAAGATAGGTTTAATGCTAGCTAGCACCTTACCTTGGCTCCTTGCTGCACTCACATAACAGGTAGTCAGCCTGCCACGCAGTCTCCTCATGGAGGGCAATGTAATCGGCCATAATCGGTGTCCAAAAATGCATATTACCGATTGTTATGAAAACTTGAAAATCGGCCCTAATTAAACCTCTACTCTCTACCTTGTTCTGAACACCTCCAAAACAAAGATTATGTGGTTTGGTAAGAAGAATGCCCCTCTTCCCACAGGTATTATTACTACCTCTGAGGGTTTAGAGCTTGAGGTAGTCACCTCATACGAGTACTTGGGAGTATGGCTAGATGGTACACTGTCCTTATCGCAGCACATATCAAATCTGCAGGCTGGTTTCCTCGATCATAATCGTCCCTCTTTCGCACCCAGCGACCAAACTAACCCTGATTCAGAGGACCATGCTAGATTACAGAGACATAATTTATAGATCGGCAGGTAAGGGTGCTCTCGAGCGGCTAGATTTTTTAAAAATCATTCAGCCATCAGATTTGCCACCAATTATTTAACTAGGCAAGTCAGTTATGAACTAATTCTTATTTACAATGACGGCCTAGGAACAGTGGGTTAACTGCCTTGTTCAGGGGCAGAACGACAGATTTTCACCTTGTCAGCTCAGGGATTCGATCTAGCAATCTTTCGGTTACTAGCCCAACGCTCTAACCACCAGTCTACCTTCCCCCAACACCACTTTCCATCAATTTGTATAGCAGACCCACATGCCGAATTGAGTCGAAGGCTCTTTTGAAATCAACATGGTATGAGAAGACTTTGCCTTTGTTTTGGTTTGTTTGTCAATTAGGGTGTGCAAGGTGAATACGTGGTCTGTCGTACAATAATAATGGTAAGAAGCCAATTTGACATTTGCTCAGTACATTGTTTTCACTGAGGAAACGTACGAGTCTGCTGTTAATGATAACGCAGAGGATTTACCCAAGGTTTCTGTTGATGCATATCCCACGGTAGTTATTGGGGTGAAATTTGTCTCCACTTTTGTGGATTGGGGTGATCCGTAGAACACATCACTGCACTCTATACTCCTCTGTAAACTGGTCATCTCTGTATACCCATCGCAAGACCCACTGTTTGATGCTTATTTATTAAACCCTCTTAAGCCTCACTCCCCCTATCTGAGATATCTACTGCAGCCCTCATCCTCCACATACAACACCCGTTCTGCCAGTCACATTCTGTTAAAGGTCCCCAAAGAACACACATCCTTGGGTTGCTCCTCTTCTCAGTTCACTGTAACTAGCGACTGGAACGAGCTGCAGCAAACACTTAAATTGGACAGTTTATTCTCAAACTCTTCATTCAAAGACTCAATCACGGACACTCTTACTGACAGTTGTGGCTGCTTTGTGTGATGTATTATTGTCTCTACCTTCATGCCGTTCGCGCTGTTGTCGGTGCCCAATGTTTGTACCATGTTGTTATAATGTTGTGTTGCTACCATGCTGTGTTGTCATGTGTTGCTGCCCTGCTATGTTGTGGTCTTAGGTCTCTCTTTATGTAGTGTTATTTTGTCTCCTGTCGTGATGTGTGTTTTGTCCTATATTTATATTTTATTTTTAATCCCAGCAGGAGGCCTTTTGCCTTTTGGTAGGCCGTCATTGTAAATAAGAATTTGTTCTTGACTGACTTTCCTAGTTAAATAAAGGTTAAATAAAAATAAACATACTCATCAAGCAAATTAAAACACATTCAACACAATGGAGAAATCCCCCCTTCAAATATAGATTTACTCCAGTTGCAGATAACCTAAATTTGAACCTTACCTGAACTTTGACATGCTGTGCCCAAACGTTTCTTTGTCTTTCTGGAAGTCTTCTAGATATTTTTTCTGTTGTAAAAAAAACAAGTCAGTCGACCATGAGCAACATCAGCAAATTACTCAGTTCAAATAAATTGTATCTACCAGGGAGAACATATTTACCCCCCCCATCCCAAACGGCACTATATCCCTCCCTTTAACTGCATCTCTTCCTTTCCTTCCCACTCTCTCCCTGCTTCTGACCTTCTTTTTGTCAGGCAGCCCTCTGTACTTCATGGAGAGGATCTTGGTGAGGTCTAGGTTGCTCATCTCAGGGTGCAGCTTGGCATACTTGGCCCTCTTCTCAATGAAGAAGCGGAAATATGGCGTCAGGGGCTTTTTAGGGAAGTCTGGATGCTTCTGTTCAGTGAAAAATAAAAAATAAGATCATTTGAAAGAATAATACCAAATATGAGTAAAATTACACACAAAAAGACAGTCAAATCAGTCATCAGATGACTGAATTTGCTAAGAAAATAATGTGTCACCTGTGAAAGTATCAACTGATAGTGTCTATCATAAAGAGAGGATATGCAGCTCACCTTCAGCTTCTTGCCCTTATAAGGGTTTTTGATGAAGTCTTGGGCATCAAAAATCAGCTCTGTTAATGTGCGAAATTTACGGATCTGAACCAAAGACACAGAACAACATAAAACGCATTGCAAAGGCAAGACGCAGTATGTATATATTGAACTGACAAGAGTTGGAAATCCACTTTTATTCTCAAATGCACAATACACCAGTCCACAGTATAGCATGATAGAGACATGGCGTACCACTTTGGAGACCTCGTTCCACTTCTGTTTGCACATCTCTCCTGTGAATGAGTTGAAGGCCACCTTCTCCCAGTCCAGATGGGACTCCGACGTCTTGTACTTGGCCAGGTCCTTCTGGGGAAGATTTACTTTCATAGCCTCTAGCAGATTCAGAAGGTCGTCCTGCGTCCACACTATAGCCACACAAGGACACACACATCAGCTTGTCTGTCCTGCAACCATTATCCTGGCTGAAGTTTTTTTAAATCATGAATCTCTCCATTTTGCACAATAATCTGAAGGGGATGGAAGGAAGAAGCTCCATGTTGTGACTATATCTCACCTTGATTGACTACTATGATCTCACGTTGATTGACTATGATCTCACCTTGGTCTTTAGTGGACGCGTCCATTTCTCCATTCATCTGTACTTTCTTTAACCTGCACATAAACAAAACAGATCGCAATAAAACACTATCCCTTTCTTTTAATGGCTGTGAATAATATACAAGGTGCAGTGAGTCATTGTTAATCTTACCAACAATTTACTCTCACTACTGTGCCAGCAAAAAAAATCTACACAGTATACATAATAGTTACCTATGCATACACCTAATGCATGCAAATGTGAGAAAGTAACAGAAAACTACTTTGGCCAATATACCTTGTGATATTAGGAAAAATATATGTTGAAAAAATTATGCTTGGACACATTTGAAATGGCATAGGTAGAGGTTAAAAATGTATATCATTCTACTAGTATATCGACTTGCATATTAAAATAAGTGTGTAAAAGTGATACTGAAAACAAGATTTATTGGACAGAGATTATTCGACTGCTTTTAATCATTCCAAACATGCTATTAGGTAAGAAATTCCAGCCTTTAAAAATCCTGGAAATTAAAATCGACCTCGACATGATGGTTATTAATGTTTATTACACCGCCCCTAAACGTTTACGCTACACGGTGAGACAGGCTATAGCTTGTGACGGTTTCACATCTCAAATAACTCCGCAGAAGGCTACGACTGGTAATGTTCTTTATGTCGATTTGGAAAATAGGCTAGCTTATTCTACATTAAAGTAGCAACTCATTTTGCTTTCTGTCGACCATGTCTTCTGTCGGTCGGTAATGGAGGATTTTCCCGGAGTGGTGGTGGGGAGGTTCCACAGAAGGAGGAAGCGAACGTTTAGAGGCAGCTGTAAGCAACCAGCTGACTATGGACGGGAGATCTGCTTTCGGTCTCCAACGAAGGGGAATGGTGGCCAGGGAACATTACTACCAAATGAACCACTCGACAAAGCCACACTACCAACATTGAGCTGAAATTGAAACCTGCCTCCGCCTTGAATCTCTATCGGCCGACTATTGTGAGGGGCCAAAGAGGGATACATATTACGCTTTATAATAAATTAAATTGTTGGGCATAGCCCTCAGAGACCCGTTTCTATGCTTTAATCGTTTTAGTATCGAAGCGGGCAACCATAATCAAACCGAAAAAGACTCGAAAAAGCAGGACATTCTTGCGCGAGGCGTAACCGATCTCGGATATGTGTTGTCGACTCTGCAGTCAGCACCCCGCCTGTTGTTTACCCGTTCTTGGTGATATAGTACGCACGAAAGGGGGATACAATTATCGCTGGTCTAATGATGCGTTTAAAACAGTGGTTGGACATAGTTAGCTAGTGTCCCAATAAATCAACGCAGTTTATGGGAAATTTAAAAGTAATATCCTGGTATGATAAGATGGTTTGGGGGGTCCACAAACTCCAACCAAGCCAACGACCGCGCTAGCTAGCTGCAACCGCACTACGTTGGTTCAATGCAATGGTTAGCTAGCTGCTAACTCGCTAGCTAGCTATATTATGTTAACAACCATCAGATTTCCATTAATTTACAACTATATGTTAGCCAACACGGTGGCCACCTGCGAAAATAGTCTAATGACAATCTATACATTTTAAGGTTAAAAAAGTTATAGTAGCTAGCTACTGTAAATTTAAAATATGAAAACCACCACCAGACCAGTCAACTTTTATGCTAGCTAGCTAAAGCTTGGCTAACTTCAGGGGATTCACCATGGATCATGATTTACGTTTTTATTTTGTATATACATTTACATCAATATTGCAGGTAACGTTAACTAGATAAATGTATTTGTAATTGATCGTCCAAAAGATTACGTATCGGCATAACGTTACTAGTTTTGCATAACCCCAAAAATCCAGTTCCAAACGACTGCGACCCGAACACTTACCTCGTCTCCATGAAAGAGAATCATGTTTAGAAAATCATTTATCTCAGACAGACAAATTGTGTTTCTTGAAAAACAACGATTTAAATGAACAAACTCACCGTGAAACGGTTCTATCCACCCCGACTTTTCTTACAGCTGTTGTTGAACACGGGGTAAACCAGGTTTCGTAGCCGTGTGGCGAGGATGAGTTGAAGACTGAGGCACACGAATGAAGAAAAAGGGAAATAAATGGTAACAATCTTCGCTAATCTTCAGAATTGAAATGAGGATACATAACTACAATCTATCATCATTCACAAGGTTTCAATCCGCGGTTACATTGTATCAAATTTACACCACACAGAATGAAATATTTGTACATCCGAGATTGCAAATGGTTCACTGGCGCGAGGATGGTTCCAGAGCCGCCATGCTACAGGCAAAGCGCGAGTCAGTTAGGATACCGACCGTGACAAGTTCAGATGGCGCACTACATGCTTAGCAAGAAATGGGGTTTAAAGTAAGCCTGGGTGTGCAACTAACCTGCCCCGCACCAGGATCATAGGCAACTATAACAGTACCAAAGACTGGTTTTCGCAGGTTGGCAATGATGGTTGTCAAGCGAGATAGAGGGCGAGCCCACACGGTGAGATATTAAACTGAGATCCATGATGGCTAACCAGAGAGGCGGCTGGTTCTGTCAACAACCGCATGGAGGTCTCGGCGCGGAAATAGTAAATTCTTAGCAGAAAATAAGATACATTGGTGAATTAAATTCCAAATTGACGGTGGTCCATAATCAATGCAAATGATCAATTTATACCATATTATTTAGACCCTATAATTCGCATTTCTTACCCGTGGTAAAGGAAAGGAAATTCGGGTATGGCGACCTCGGAATGGTCTACCCTACAGCAGTCAGTGTTTTGCTAACACAAGGCATTCGAGATGAGGTGTTCTTTAAAAATTACTCAAGGGAGAAAATAAACCATACTGAGCGTAAATTGTTTGTGGAAATAATTTTGTTTTATATAGCTTTTGAGCAGTCGAATTGACGGAGGTGGCTGTGAGCCTTACCTGTCTCAGCGTGAGTCGAGCTCGTTGTGGAACAAGGGTTGGGTTGAATGTTAGCCAGCACTGCGCCGCCGGTCCAGGGCACAGGCGCTCCAGTCCCCGCAGAGACGGGAACTTCCCCCCGCCTCCATCTCACTTGCTTTCTCCTTCCACTCAACGCGTAGCTCTCTCGATCCGACCATTTCTCTTAGCAAAGACATCCGCATTTTCGATCTCTCCCCCGCTGCCGAACGCATCACCCACAGCCATACTATTTTTCCACATTTAGCACTCAGACCCGCCATTGCCAACCGAGGACAATGAGCGAGTGCAAATCTTTTAGACTACCGATACTTTAGTCAAAGTTATTTGTCCCAGTCAGCTGCCTATATCTAAGTGGAACTTTAGTCAGCTGTTGTTACATCAAAGTAATTTCACAAATTATAGCATAATAACTAACATTTTAATAACAATCTGCAGTGTTAAGGCCTATTGAACATTTTGAGAAAAAAAAGTGTCATAAACATATATTCATGCCAGCGCTAACTCTGTTGACAGATTGCGAAAACGATACTGGAATTGTATTCCATGGATAGGCCTATACTTTTAGTGGTGCTCCTATTTGCAAAGTCGAGTAGCCTATTTGACGGTTTCATTTTCTCACTCATGTAATTTCTTCCAACTCCACCTTGTCAGTTTGGGGGCGTAAATCCAGCCATCCAATCCAGACAGCCAGATCCATTGGAAACAAATGACTTTCCAATGAGCTCACAGCGTCGTTAAACCGCGTTGGAGTGGTGCTCCTGTGGACCAGCACTGTCAGCCCTCCTACCATTGATGAATAAAGTGATGGAATGTCTCAAATTAAGAAATGAAAGGGTTTAAAATGTCTTTAATTGGTTGGGTGACAATCAAAACAGCAGTTGTACAGTGAATCAAACACACATCAACATACAATAAACCAAATATACAGCTGTCCTTTCAATGAAAAAAATGGTGCAATAGGCCTACTATAGTCAGATCTTATTGCTGTGATTCATTTGTCATATTTACACATTTCTCTCCCACATCATCATTATATTGTTACAATTCATTCAGTGATTAATATATTTTCCTATATGTATCCCTCTCACCTTTGCAATCCCGAAAGCATTACATCCTGAAGTAAATATGTATTTAGGTATAAGAACTGAATGAGTGACACCACTGGACACCCCAAAATAGAACTAAGATGATCTGAACTCCATACTCACACGTTAGCTTGCAACTAAACAAAACAGCAAGAACAAAAGGTGATCTACATAAGACTTTCATTCAATAAGCTCACAATGAAGCATAAAACCAAACTGTAACAAAGGAGAGTAATGTAACTAGGGTATAAAATAGGCTATAGAACCAAGGCTAAAATAACAGTCCCATAGAAAAGCATTTTTGTGTGATTTATAATATTGCATTTATCTATTTATCTGCCTAATACAGATGGGATTATATTTTTGGCATTATTTGGGTATTTGAGAGACAAATGTTAATTGTCATATAAATAGTGTCGAATATTAGGCAACCTGTCATTAAAAAGGTTTGAATGCTTACCCGAGACCTTCATTTTAGCTTGGCACACAAACATACCCAATTGCAATGACGTTTAAGGACAGTTGGCTAAAAATACATTTTCCTAAAGAATATTTCTGATGGCACATACTAATAAATGTGTTAGACTCTATTAAAGCATTGTTTGAGTTCACTGGATCCTCGCAGCGAGTTGAGAAGTGAAAGGTCGTGTCCAGGTGTTCATGGCAACGGGGACTCGTACATATCCTCTCCTGGCTCCTCTTCGAACTTTACCTTGCCGTCAGAGGCATCCAGCTGCAACAGGACACACAGTCTCATTAGAGAAACACACACAGTTTAGTTGAGTCGCACTGATTTAGGAGAGGCCAAATTTATTCTAAACCTCCTGAAATCATTTGAAATATAGCATTTCCAATAGAAATGAAACTGAACCCAATATGTAGAAAATGAATAGCGACACTGACATTCTATTGATCAACAGCTGAATGGGTATTTTGAAAATGTTCTCTGCAGATTCCATTAGGTCCATACTGTTCTCATGTGTATGTGATTTAGCTAAATCTTCTGACCACTCATCGGCATGACAACATAAGGTACTGACCTGGGACCAGGCTCCTAACCCAAAACATATGCACGTGTTGTGATTGTAGTTAACCACAGTAAAACATTTGTGTGCCACTTACACATTTCATTTCCTTGTCAGTGAAGAGTGTTCCAGTGATGGCCATGCGCAGGGGGATGGTGAGGATGAGGACAAAGGGCAGAGCCAGGGAGAAGGCACTCATCTTCACCATCCAGAGAGCTCCCAAACACACCATCTGGATCAGAGTGAACAAGTGCATCTTCATAGTAGTTACCTGCATTAAGGAGATGAGAGAAGGAGGGTTAAGACAGGGGCAACACATTGGATATATACTTATGTTTACCAGGGGCATAACTTTCACTGGGGACGGGTACATTCTGAAATAGCATTTTTGTCCCCCCAAGTTTTATCATTGGAATGTGATACAAAACAAGGCAATGGTGTGCTTTAGGACCACAAGGACGCCTCCGAGCGGTCGGGTAGGCTGTTTGGAGCGTTTATCCGATTGTATAAAAATTAAATACAAAATTATGTCACTTCTAAAACCAAAGTTGCGCTCCTGATATTTACTATGGTGTAAAACTTGTAAGTGCAAAGGAAATGTATGATTTTTCAGATAATGACGCTGTGATTGCCACAGTGTGTTATTGTGTAGGAATTGTCTGGTATGTTTCGTAAATTAAATAATGATATAAAACGATGAAACAGAAAGGAGGACAATTGAGGGGTGGAGAGAGGCAGCATACCCTTTGTGCGTAGGCGTCAGCAGGATAGTATTTCCTGGGTACAATAAGCAGAAGCATTCGGTCCCACATCTGGATCCCACTGAGTGAGGTTATACCCATGTAGAGGAAGATTCCAAACAGAGCCGTCATGGGAATCATCTTCAGGATAGGCTCCAAGAGAATAGACACACCTGGGAATAGCAGGAACAACAAACATTTCTCAGACATTTTTAGGAACTCAAGACTGACTGTGCTGAACTTTTCTTTAGACACCCAGTGTTCTGTCTGTTCGTCGGGATCGACTGCATCAGCTAAATCTCAGTAGCCTATATGGTAGCACTTACCGACCATGGCGGCCACAAGCATGCCGCTGATCCTTTGCTCCAGCACCTTCTCGATCTCAGGCTTGGGTCCCTTGCTCATGACAGTGAGGGCGTTGGCATGGGTGACAGAACGCACGGTGGCGGCACTCAGCCAGGGCACCCCAAACAGGGAGGCGATGCCACCCATGGTGACCAGGATGAGCAGGTCCAGATGGAAACCAGAGCCCTTCACCATCTTCCTCTCTGGTTTGCTCACAATCAGCCTAGAAAGGTCAGAGGTCAAACAATGAGAGGAGGCTTGGTGGTTGTGGAGGGACTATGGACATGAAGATTTGATTTTACTAACGTGGTGATCTGGGACTCGAGGAAGATGAGGATGAAGACCAGCAGGGCTGGCACGCAACACGCCCCCATCATCCAGGCAGGGAAAGGCTTCTTCTCTCCCAGGGGGTTGATGAACCAGCCTCTGGCATTGGGGTTGGACACCATAAGACCCTTGGGCACCACAAGTTTCTGCCAGGTGACACACAAAATACATATGCTGTATTTAATCTATTACTAGACATCCCTTTTTACATGAAACAGTTTAAGGAGTAATATGTTATACACTGAGATCACCTTTTAGTCAAGGCAACACAAACCTATAAATCACTAACCTGAGTGTAGGCATCCTCAATGGTGATATCCACAGCGATCATGAAGAAAATGGCAATGGGAACACCAAAATCTCCAATCATCCGACGAATCTGGTGATAGGAAAAACATGTGTAGTGAAGGCTATCACACACAGAACACAGAGGGGGCTCTCCAGCGCTAAAATACCCTATCCTGATTCATCTCTCTTCAATACTGTCCAGCAGTAACATACTGTGTAAGCACCAGGTTGTTAAAAGTTCGCTTTGCTCACAGACATACGGTAGTCATCACTGTTGAAAACAGCTGTAGCTCTTACCGGTCCAGGGAGGAAGTGGCCATTTTTGAACTGACGGAGGAAGTATGCGATGAAGAAACACCCGAACATAAGACACATGGAAAGCAGGGCGGTGTTGGGGTAGGCCCTCTCATGTATGACCTCGTGCACTGTCTTGTTGCCATCATCATGATACTCTATGTGCTCCTTGACCACCGGGTGGAAAGGGTTGTCCAGGCTGTCGTTCAAGTGCTCATAATTCAGAACCAGAGGGTGAGCTTTGAAGATCTGAACAACGAGAAGAAAAGTAGGTATGTAGATGAATTAGCAGCGGAGGACAGGAGGGGTGTGAAGGAAAGGAGAAAGACAGGTTTTATTTTTGTATTTACAGTTGAGGTATAAAAAAGTGCTTAGGATGGTGGATGGATGTAAATGTTGGGATGGATGTGAGGAGATGAGGTGGAGTGATGTGTGGTACCTTGCCGAGCTTGCTGAAGGTCTCGTAGATGAAGATGAGGGAGATGAGGATGGAGAAGATCTCCTGCGTGAAGCGGGAGATGAATTTGACCAGGAAGCTGCCCTCCACAGCCACGATAACCACCACGATGATCACCAGCCACAGGCCTACCCAGATACGGCCCACAATGTACTCAATCTCCTGGGACTTGCAGAACTAGACAATGGGATTTATAAAAATAAGTTGTTAATGTTAATGATGTACTTGCATTGTAACTTTGAAATTCATAGTTATCATAATAGCCAAAGCAAATCATGTCTAATATGATTGACATCCCGAGGACATGAAGCAGTGATGGCTCAGCATACTGTCATCAGGGGTCAGAGCTAGGGCTCACTGAGCTGTTATGTGAAAGTGCTATGATACATACCGCAAAGAAGGCCTCCTCAAACACCAGCAGTGGTCCAGAGAAGCCAATGACCAGTGTAGGCTGGGCTGCGATGAAGGCGAAGATGATGCCCTGGACGCAGGTGGAGATCATCAGCTCAGACACGCCCATCATGTGCTCCGTCTTATCAGCTGGAGGCAGAGGTCAGGGGGATGAAGGTCATGATTATAACCGCTGTTATGTAGGCCTACCCACAAATCCCATATAGAGTCAGCAGTGCTCCTGTCCTCTTTGATACTAGGTGGGTCCCTCCTTCAGACATGAACTCACCCAGCAGGCCTCCGAAGGTGATGGCAGGGGACAGGGCAGCGAAGTAGATGAAGATGACAGCAGCCAGGACCTGGGGGTCGAGGGCGTCTGTGAAGTCACTGATGTAATGGCGGTACCGCCGCTTCATGTCCTTTATCATCCCGCCGAAGGGAATGCCTGTCCGGGCCAGCGGGTCTTCTCTTGGCTCCTCATCGGCCTCATCAGCTGGATACAAAAACAAAACAAATAATGACTCAAAATGAGCACAGACAGAGCAAGTGTTTTGGATGGGTTTAGACTAGAATCTCCAGAATCTCTGCACGTCAATTTTATTTGGAAAATCATATTAGAAGGAAATGTAGGCCAAACGTAAACAATCCCTAATTTGGAAATTGAATTAACAAGTTATATATAGATTTAGATTAGTTGTAACTACAGGGTTAGTCTGTGTAACTACAGGGTTAGTCCGTGTGACTGACCTTTGGCCCCGCCATCAAATATGATTCGGGTGTCAGAGGGGCGGAGTCTGTCCTTCAGCATTTTCTTCTGGAAGTCAATGATTGGCTGGAGCATGCCCTCGTCCTGGATCTCAGTGGGCGGGATGACGATGCTGCAGTCCATAAAATCAGCGATGGCATTGGTCAATTCCTTGTTAGTCTGGGCTAGGTAAGCCTCCAGACTAAAGACCTGTAGGACCGGAGACATGGGGAGAGCATGGTTAGCTATTGTAAAACACTGAAAAGATTCATCTAGATACTATGAAGCATCTCCTCATTCTTCCCCTCCCCCTTTGCGCTCCTTGGCCTTAATAAGTCCCATCCCTCTTTCCACTCCTATTTTCTCACCCAATCAGCCATAAGGGCAGCCATGGCACGGCCACTCTCATGGTAATCCACTCCTCCCTGGCTGGGGCCCACCAGCACAAAGACGAAGCGCAGCGGCACAGGGGCCTCCAGGGCCCCCTCTATCACCACAGACTCCCCCAGCCTGACGAAGGCCACGGCAGGCTTCTCCAGGGAGTCCATCACCCCTGGAACAAACACACACACATAGAGTTTAGATTACAGTTGAATAGACAAATCAGGCAGAGTATCCAGTTGGTCTCCCGAGTGGCGCAGCGGTTTAAGGCACAGCATCTCAGTACTAGAGGCGTCACTACAGACACCCTGATTCGATTTCAGGCGGTATCACAACAGGCCGTGATTAAGAGTCCCATAGGGTGGCGCATAATTGGCCCAGCGTCGTCCGGGTTTGGCCGGTGTAGGCCGCCATTGTAAATAAGAATTTGTTCTTAACTGACTTGCCTAGTTAAATAAAATAAATGTAAAAAGTTGGTGGTGAGTTGTATTTCACTTTTCACACACGACTTACCTGAGAGGACAATGGAGGCTTCCACACTATCAGTTGTATCTCTCTGAAAAGCGAAGGGAGGAAGGTCAGTTAGTGAGATATCGGGAGAGAAAGATAGATTTATCAAAGAAAGAGGAAGAGAGGTTGAATGAAGTCATGAAGTGCTGGAATGATATTTAGATTTAGCGGTGGGATTTAGATCCTAAGCCTAGTGTTACCTGCTTGGTGACAGAGAAGGTCTGCATCTCGATGTCTCCTCCCAGGGGTTGAGCTACAGCTCCCTCAGACTGACTGCGTCTCTGCAGTAGAGCCCTCAGCAGGCCATCTCTATCAGTGGCACGGATCTCACCCTTGCTCCGCAATTCATCCACCACCTTCTCAGCCACAGCAGACAGACTGCTGGCTTGCAGGTCCAGAATGATCGCACCTGAACACACAGACAAAGTTTTGGGATAGGTCAAACATGGCCTGTTGCTGCCTGCCATCTATTTTTGGAAATACGGTTTCATGTGGTGGCTCTGAGAAAATATTAAATTGCTAATAACCTCATGAAATTATCCAGATTACGTTAAGAAATTATTTTAGATTGAGTGATAAACACAGTGAATTTGTTCCAGATAGTCACCTGTGCTCATGATCTTGCGAAGCTGGATCAGACTCTTGAAGGTGAGGTAGGAGACGTGGGAGGGGCCCCACTTGCCCGTTGCTTGGTTCAAATTCTCCTCATAGCCCACCCAGCGGCCAGTCTCCTGCCAGCTGTTGCCCATGAGCTCATTCAGCTCTACATAGGCCTGAGACACACACACACAACATCATGCTCAGGTTCAAAATGGCAACTTCCTTGTCAATATACTAGGTACCCGTTTATTTTAAGCTATACCCCAAATGGGGCTTACCTGAGCATCCCCTCTGGTGTTGGCGTTGGTGTTCAGGTTCAGATAGGCTGAAATACAGAGAGGTAGTGTTCAGTCCTAGCACTTCATTGGAGGTGTACTTGTGAGGGTGAGACATACAGAGGGGAGTAGAGAGAATGTGTTGATGGGCGTTTAGTGCTCACCCTCTGGGTCGGTGTGAACGACGATGCTCTGGATGGCCTGGTTGCTGTCCTCTTCCTGCCTGCTCTGCTCCAGATCATAGTTGCCACTGTGGCCCGGTGGGGTCCTGGGGAGGGAGGGGTAGGGGGGCGAACCCGGTTAGTGAGGGGGGGGGGCACGAGACGCAGGTGTGCTGCTCCTCAACACCTGTCCATGTCTCACCAGATCTTACAGACAACAGGCCAGGTTGTGCTCCTTTCTTTCATGAAGTACCTGCAGCTCCTGGTGTTTGGTGTTCTGGCCA
Source organism: Oncorhynchus clarkii lewisi (assembly GCF_045791955.1). Lineage (NCBI taxonomy): Eukaryota > Metazoa > Chordata > Actinopteri > Salmoniformes > Salmonidae > Oncorhynchus > Oncorhynchus clarkii. The sequence continues at coordinate 51,757,581 of NC_092159.1, read as the reverse complement.
AAAGGGGCAGCAAAAGCCTGTATGACGTCTGTATATTCTGGAGGCTCAGAATCATTCGCTGGTTGTGTTACCAGAGATTGGTGACTTCAGTGAGAGACTTGGGCAAGCTCTGCAATATCAGTCCTGCCTTCTCAGATAAGGACGTCATGCTGGCTTAGACCAGTGGGGGGTGGTATTGTATAATCATTTACAGTAGGCCTACTTCTGATCACTCTCACTGACAATCTAGACAACCACTTGAAGTAGCTGCATTCACAAAACCTTGTTTTCGACTCTTTCACCCATTCATTTAATTCCTTCTAATATTGTTCAGGTTGGACTTCTTGTATGAGGAAATGCTAATTAGACTTAATTAGACCTAATTATAACTTTTAAGAGGGGAGAGCACTCACGGTCTGATCGGAGATGGGAAAGCAGAGTCACTCTCCTCCTCATAGGACATGACATCCTGGATGGAATCAGAGAGAGAGGGGGGGGGGGGGTCAAAGTAAAATATGTAAATAAAATGTTACAAATACTTTGAATTGACAATTCATATTTCCCCATCCCATTATTGCAATAACAATGTGTTTTATCCACCTCTCCAAAAGACAGGTCGTTCTCCATTGGAGTGTGTCAGTGCTTGCTTCGTCTGTCCTTAAACTTTCAGCAACGTTTGTGCATACCCTGTAATGTGAATGCACATTGACATAAATTAATAAACACAAACACACTAGAATTAGACACATGAAATACAGACATGCATTTGACCTTTATTTTACCATTGAAATGAACAATCTCTTACAAGAGAGACCTGGCCAAAAAAGCAAAACACTACAGTTTAAAAAGATAAATGTACACATTGAGCAACAACATGGTTTAGGGAAGTGTCGTGCAACTAAGGGTCAAAACACAGACAGCCCCTCACTTCATTTTATATCATAGTGTTGACCCTTGCTTTAAACACATTTAAATGTAGGAGCTATTGTAATTTCCAGGACTTCTTGAAGCTTGTTCCAAATGGAAGGGGCAGAGAACCCTCCCCGGATTTTGTGTTAAATGCTCTACAACAAAGCTTTCTTAGTGTCCAACAAGCTTTCTCTACCCTTAACTTTGTTCTGAACACCTCCAAAACAAAGGTAATGTGGTTTGGTAAGAAGAATGCCCCTCTTCCCAAGGGTGTGATTACTACCTCTGAGGGTTTAGATCTTGAGGTAGTCACCTCATACAAGTACTTGGGAGTATGGCTAGACAATATACTGTCCTTCTTTCAGCACATATCAAAGCTGCAGGCTAAAGTTAAATCTAGACTTGGTTTCCTCTATCGTAATCGCTCCTCTTTCACCCCAGCTGCCATACTAACCCTGATTCAGATGACCATCCTACCCATTCTAGATTACAGAGACATAATTTATAGATTGTCAGGCCAGGGTGCTCTCGAGAGGCTAGATGTTCTTTACCATTCGGCTATCAGATTTTCCACCAATGCTCCTTATAGGACACATCACTGCACTCTATACTCCTCTGTAAACTGGTCATCTCTGTATACCCGTCGCAAGACCCACTGGTTGATGCTTATTTATAAAACCCTCTTAGGCCTCACTCCCCCCTATCTGAGATATTTACTGCAGCCCTCATCCTCCACATACAACACCCGTTCTGCCAGTCACATTCTGTTAAAGGTCCCCAAAGCACACACATCCCTAGGTCGCTCCTCTTTTCAATTCGCTGCAACTAGCAACTGGAACGAGCTGCAACAAACACTCAAACTGGACAGTTTTATCTCAATCTCTTCATTCAAAGACTCAATCATGGACACTCTTACTGACAGTTGTGGCTGCTTTATATGGTGTATTGTTGTCGCTACCTTCTTGACCTTTGTGCTGTTGTCTGTGCCTAATAATGTTTCTACCACGTTTTTGTGCTGCTACCATGTTGTGTTGCTACCATGTTGTTGTCATGTTATGTTGCTACCATGCCGTGTTGTCATGTTTTGCTGCCTTCTTATGTTGTTGTCTTAGGTCTCTCATGTTGTGATGTGTGTTTTGTCCTATATTTATATTGTATTTTTAATTTATTTTTTATTATCCCAGGCCCCTTCCCCGAAGGAGGCTATTTGCCTTTTGGTAGGCCGTCATTGTAAATAAGAATTTGTTCTTAACTGACTTGCCTAGTTAAATAAAGGTTAAATAAAACAAATATTTAAAAAACAATGAACCTTTTTCCCCCAGGTCTGTACAGGCCTAAGGCACAGTCAACAATGCACATGTGAGCGCAGGCGATAGTTGTCATTTTTCTGCTGGACAATGTAGGTACACAGATGAAAAGGAAGCTGTCTCAGTATGGCCTTATAAATATAAACATACCAATGATGTAGTCTCCGAAGAGCTAAGGAATGCCAGCCCGCTCTCATATAGAGGGGGGATATTAGGGGATTCCCTCTAATGTCACAATCAATGTTTCAGCAGTGATATCGAATAAGACCTTGCTCTAGTCTAGACCTCTCAGCTCTACCTTGACTATTTTGGAGGAGGGGGAAGGGGAGGGGTTTATGGCATTGAAGAATAATTCTGGGAATACCTGAGACTCAACTGCCCCTGCATCAGTTATATAACTGGGGTAATCTGGGTTAAACTCCAACTGTGGTAATCTGGGGTAAACTCTGACTGGGGTAATCTGGGGTAAACTCTAATTGGGGTAAACTCTAATGGTGGTAATCTGGGGTAAACTCTGACTGGGTTAATATGGGGTAACCTCTAATTGGGTTAATGTGGGGTAAACTCTGACTGGGTTAATCTGGGGTAAATTCTAACTGGGATAATCTGGGGTAAACTCTGACTTGGTTAATCTGGGGTAAACTCTGACTGGGTTAATCTGGGGTAACCTCTAATTGGGTTAATCTGGGGTAAACTCTAATTGGGGTAAACTGGGGTAAACTCTGACTGGGTTAATCTGGGGTAAATTCTAACTGGGCTAATCTGGGGTATACTTTATCTGGGATAATCTGGTGTCAACTCTAAATGGACTGTTTTTGTCGTATTTTCATGGGCTACTCATACACACAGTGAACCCAAATTGGTCACAATGTGTCACAAGCCCAACCAACAGGGCATATGAACCTCTACACACTTATGACACATTTTGAGGCCCATTTAATCAAGATAGCACATGTCACAGCCCCTGTCACAGCCCCACCAGCGCATGTCACAGCCCCTATGAGCTGTGCTCCTAACCATGAGTCAGCCGTTGAGACAGTGTGGCCCTTCCAGTGGTTTGAGTAGGAGACTCATAGAGTTTTATCTCTGGGTTACGCCTTCCCCAGGCCAGACAGACACCCTAGTGCTCTAGTCATCCATTACAGTAACTTACAATATTACAACTCATACTGTAACAACTATTTGTACAGTAACTTGTAATTTAACAGATCTACTCTACTCCAGAAACAGTAAAGATTAAAAGAAAAGGCTGGTGGTAACACGTGGTACAATGACAGGCAATACAAATTGTATTGTACAGTGAGAAGTAGAATATTTTAATGTGTATTAACTTAAAATTGTGTCTTCATTTATCTGGTTACACAATGAATATGTAGTGCTCCAAATACACATTAAACAATGCTGATTAGAAATACTATGCAAATGTGTTTAACATTGAAACAACAGAGGCTGATGGACAGATAAGAAGACACTGTTCACTACCGCCATCGTCTCTCAAACCTTGTGACCCTGAGCTTTTTAAACCTCCGTCGACCACTAAATGAAGGTGAGCGGGAAAACTTAAAAAAGTCAACATTCTTCACATATACCATCACTAATTAAACTTATGAAGAGAAGTGTGATGTTAGCTGTTATTTGAAACATCACGGGCCACAACCAAACACTACAGACCTTAAATTGTACTATACAACTCCTACATAATGCTGGTTAGATTTTACAGTCATTTTTGTACCAATTTCAAACAAGAAATAAAGCACCTGGATCATTGTACGGTTAGTTAGCAACAGACTAATCGAGAGACTTGGGTTGTAGAAAGACAAACTCCAACTTGCAGCTATGTCATTCCAAAAATGTATTCTCACTGATAGGCATATATGATACAATTTTAGTATAAACCTCAGATACATGGAAAGTTAGATAAAGTTGTCTGTCGCATGTTTCATTCAAATCCCCACCTTTTCTCATCTGTACTCCACTCAATACCACTGACCCCAAAGCCCCCTCAATGACAGACCCCAGTAAAGGACCCCCGGCCTGGGAGGCCACACCCTTACCTGCACCAAGGTGATCCAGCCTAGTCTGTGGCAGTAGAAATAGGTTGATCGCCACGATGCTAACGTAAACGTACCCAATGATAGAGTGATCTGGGGCGGATGGAGAGGCAGAGAGAGAGAGAGAGAGAAAATGGAGGGAACACCCATTTGAAAGTACGCCGGGGCAAGAAACGCTGTACTACGTTCAGCACCAAAGGGGATAGAGAGATAAGGCCTGTGTGACAGACAAACAGCCCTATCGATGTGGCCCACCTTGGGCCAGGGATATCCCAACCCTCCTCTCTCCCCTCCGCCCTCTCTGTTTGGAATGCTGCCAAGTCAGGACACAGGGTGCCAGAGAGACCAAACCTGTATGGACCAACAGGACCAGCTTCACCCTGCACGGAGGGGAAAGGGGGTATGGAAGGGGGGCACTCTATCAGAACGTGAGCATCTTGACTTCTGACGTCATCTTGTTAACATACTAGGGATTCCCTTCTATGAAGGGAGGGATTCCCCCTCATGATGACCTCGAGTGGGTTTTCTTATTAAATTATTATTACATTTTTCCATTAAGAGCTGCCAAACTTATAAGCAGGCCTCGGTCACACTTTATTTGGATAGTCCGGATTTTCCATCAGTAGATGGTCTACAGATGGTCATACTATCAACAATCTGTTAGGGTTAGGTTAAGAATAAGGGTCAGAGTAAGGTTAGGGTTAGAGTTAAGTTTAGGGTTAGAATAACGGTTAAGGTTAGGGTTAGAGCTATGGTTAGTAGATAGTTAGTTGAAATGTTACTGATAGTCTGTAGATAGTCGGTATAGCATCTACAAATGGACTATCCAAATAAAGTGTTACCAGGCCCCCACTGACACATGTCATACTGTATGACCTACTGTAACTCCCCCATCACCCCGTGGCTTAACGTTCACACCATCAGGTCGACCTTGATCCATTTAGGGTCTTGATTGGGTCTTGTTTCTCAAACACTAGAAACTGATGACAGCAACATACGAGGAAACAAGTAAATATATCTTGTGTATCCAAATATAGAGAGTGCCTGATGGTGGGGGTCTGTGGGTGACCTGTACCGTACCTCTATGAGACAGGAGAGGGACATCCATCCTGGCTTTTAATGAGATGAACAGAGATTGAAATATTTAGCTATATTTCCATTTGCTCTGATTCTACAAAACACACAACATTCTGTATCTGTATTTGTATCTAAATACCTGTATGAACAATCTCTCCAGCTTTGCATGAGGAACTTTGTGCACCTCCTGTAAGGGAAATAACAAAATGTTTATACTACTGTAAATGCCGGCCCTTGTAATTGAAAAACCGTATAGCCTGGTAAAAAAAAAATAATAATATTAACTGTCTCAATGCTCGTTGGAACTTTCTTTTATTTTGGGAGGTAACTTTGAGGAAATCAATAACATCCCCTGTTACCACTCAACAAATGTTGTTACTTTAAACGCAAATGTTATTGATGCACCACCACCATTCTTGCCAGTAGTCAATTAATGCTGAATCAATCTGTGAAAAGCATGAATTGGACATTAGAAATATGACAGTGTGTTCATCCATGCTCATGACAGAGGGGTTACTAGATAAGCAGTGGACCACACCCATGTGTTTACTTTAGAGCAGGGGTACTCAACTCTTACCCTATGAGAGCCGGAGCCTGATGGTTTTCTGTTCTACCTGATAATTAATTGCACCCACCTGGTGTCCCAGGTCTTAATCGGTCCCTTATTAGAGGGGAACAATGAAAAAATGGAGTGGAACTGTCTTCAAGGCTTCAAGTTGAATTTTAGGGCTCTCACTGCACTTGGGCTTTTGCATTCATAATTTTTCCCCATTTACTATAGCGCCTATGCTATTTCCCATTCAATTTATGGCACCTGTCTCAGAGCTAAACGGTATTGTAATGTAGTCATTGTGAACATGTGATCAGCCTTTTATGTTATGTATATGTAAATTAAATGTTATAAGCAGGAACTGAAGCATTCTGGGAATGATAATAGCTCTTGTTGAGGGAGTATCAAAGTTATTGAATTACTGAGAAAACAATAAATAATAGGACAAATCAAAAGGAGAGAAGCCTGAGAGAGAGAGAGACGGACAGGGATAGAGAAAATAGCGATTTTGCTGGGGCACAGGACAGTTATCATTAATAGTAGAGGTCCATCTGCTGTGTCCATATGCCCCTGTACTGTACCTCTTTAGCATTACCGTACGTAATATGCAGAACGTAGATGAGGACGTTATTCTCTTGGGGTTGTTTGTCTTGGGAGTCATGGTGTCCTCGGTTCAATCCCCGCAAGGAACACTGTATTCCCGGCATTAGCTACAATATTGACAAACTAAAGAGGCTGTTGGTTGCATCCTTCTTGTGACATACAGTCACTTACCAGCTTCAAAATTGATCAAAACCGATGCAGGAGGGAATATCCTCTAACAAATCATATGACAAACCAATAACACCATTAAAATTCATACTTCACAGAGTTGAGAAATTACTGTTGACTGGTATGGAGGGGCCTCTTGCAAAAATGATCATGGCATCCCAATCATATATGAATTACACAATGCTAATGTTGAATGCTTCAATTCATAAAGTTCTGATGGGGGAATTGTGTGGCACAAAATGGGCGGCAGACGGTGACAGTACTATGGAGCTCATAGACTGAGACGATAGGCTCTATCAGGCATAGAGCAAGCAGGCTTGCATGAATTATCACTCCTTACCAGAGCCTGTACCCACCTAGCCAGTGTCAGCCACTTACCACCCAAAGAGCAGAAACTCATAAAGGGCCAAAGTGCAAAACCATCAACCAAGCAAAAGGAATTCAACAGACAGTACACTGCGCAGAACATACTGTAGAAGTCAGATAAATGTGAAAACTAATTCAACAAATATCACTTTACAGAATAGGACTTTTTAACACTGAGTTGAGTATGGCATGTGATATAAAACTGTAGGCAAAGGATTTTGCCTGTGTCACCCTCTAGTGTACAAATGTGCCTCAGTGAAAACAAGTGTCTGTATGGGTTGCGGCCTCCTCTTTCCTCCTGTGTTGCCAGTAAAGCCTGGGTTCTGAACATGACAACAATTAAGAAGAAAACAAACAATGTAATTTTATTTTATTTTGAGATTGAAGTCCTCCCAGTGGGTATCAAACATTGTCATCAGCAATCAATAACAGTATTCAGCAATGATAATTCAAATGGCGTGTGATGATCATGGGCTGATGTCTCGTTAGTGTAGCAGACAGACCAGTGGGTGGTGGCCTATATTACCATAACTAGCAATTCATCTACTCACTTGACCATCTCTACTTAAAGCTAATTGCAAAGCATCAGTTGCAATGTGGGAGATCAATACACAGTAACACAACGCGAGACAGGCTTCAGCAGCTCAAATTTATTGTTTATCTGGCTGATGATGGTGCTGTAAACAGATAGGCATAGAAGATCTGGAATAAGGAAGTTCCACCCAACCAGTCTTCCCATGTCCTCCCTTTCTCTGATCCCATAACATAGGAGCTGCCAGGACTGGGGTCATCATACTATAAACCTTTCAGCTTTGGTCTACAGTAATCATATAAAGTCCTGGAACACTGCAATGGGAGCAGAGAGAGAGAACAGAAAGGAGTCTCTGCTGTGTGAGTGGTGACAGACAGCAGCATTGGTCTGAGTGATAACTGTTGGAGGATGGAGGGAATTGAGATCTACAGGATGACACAAGGTGGGCGATTTCTGGTCCACTTTTCCACTTGCTTGCCATCATAGGTGTTCTGGAAAGCGTCCCTGACCTGAAGGGGCATACACATTGTTGAGACCATTTGTGTCAATTTCAAAACATGTGTTTCAGTGATGTAAACAAACTGGCTGAAGTTGACAGTTCTGCAACTTCAGAGGAGAAAGCTTCCAGTACTCACATCCTTTTCCATGGGGAAGCCACCTGTTTCCAGCTTGGAGAAGACCAGCTCACCGTTGATCTCCAACTCAAAACTGCCTGCAGAAACAACAGCATCACACCTCTCTTCAAAACAAATGTAGGTTTAACCTTGATGGATACATACACAAAACAGGCATGAAAACTGGTATTTTACCAAAAAGAATAGGTAAACATTACAACATATATTACAATACATTTCACTGTAGCCACTGTGCTTCTACATCTGCATTGCTTGGTTTTTGGGGTTTTAGGCTGGGTTTCTGTATAGCACTTTGTGACAACTGCTGATGTAAAAAGGGCTTTATAAAATAAATGTGATTGGTTATCCAGCCGACCTTTTCGTCCTACAAAGCCTGACACCTCCACCTCAGGAAACTCCACAGCGACAGCCTGCTGAAGTTTCTTGTAGCGGGGCTCGTACCCTCATTGGCCACTGAAACAGTGATAGAAAACCAAAACTGTGATGAATAATTAAAACAGCATAAAAACAAACAACAACCCGAGTGTTAAAAGGTATGGCAGTTGCCATATTTCCATAGTTTGCATAATGGAAATGTTCCATGACTTCCAGTTTCCGGCTTCGTTGCTAAACAAACGCATCCTCCCAAATATAAATGAACATAAACCTACCAGTACTCCACTCTGATCTGCACCACACCCATGGCTTTTGATCCAGATTCTTCTTCTCACTCCTTTCTTCTTGATTGTGCTTCGCTGACGTAAAGGTGTTTTGACTGAGGTTGGAGGAGTAAGAAACCTCAATATGAAAATACAATAGGAGCAATCGTAACCTGCCTCCTTAGTTATGAGTAAGTCTAAAAGGGTATATTGGATTACATCTTTACTGTCCCAGGTAGGGTTGGGCCAGTGATCAACTGAAACAGGCAAGTTACTACATGATAGTTAACTGTTTTTTCATGTAAAACAATAAAACACTGCAAAAATAAAAAACATTGACAATCGAGACACCAAAGGCTCATCATCCTGAGTTATCTGAAGTTTCTATCCTGTTCTTTAGTAATGGATAAGTTCTAGGAAAACATTGAAATGTGTATTGAGACAATAATATAGCTGGGCAGGGTAATGGATTCCATGTGTGTAGTGTCAAGACCATAACATGCAGGAACAACACCTCCACAAAATGTCATATCTGAGAGGATCTATTCTACAGTGACTTGGAAACATTTCAGTTAACAGAAGTACATAGCTAGCTTGATGGCACTGGTATTTTGAGCTGAACACCAGTTAATTCAGGAGGAAATCTGAAATGTAAATTCCAATTGCCCTGAACATCTATTCAATGTGGAATTATAATTTCAGTTTACTTCCTGAATCGAATTAATTAAAATTGACTGCAAACCTGCTTAACACATTCAATACAGGAAGAAAAACTCAGACACACTTTACTTGATCAATGCAGGCGCAATGTATGAAACGTACCAAGATGCTTCTTGCTCCAAAGGCTTTTCTCTTCCTACTGCAGTTGTCATGGCTGGCTCTGTTGACATTACAGCGTGGGTGTAGCCTACAGCTGTTCCCATTATAGAATGATCACATGACAGTGGCATTCGATGTCTGAATGTGAGCATCAACAAGAGAGTAATTACTGAGACTTGAGTAACACACCTGAGGTGCTATGTTGCCATGGGGATGTACTGTATGGAGAGTTCAGACCTGTGAATGAGCCAATACTCTAATAATATGGTAATATGTTGTTACATAGCCCTTTAGAATTGACATGTTCTCCATTCTAAATCAAATCAAATTTTATTTGTCACATACACATGGTTAGCAGATGTTAATGCGAGTGTAGCGAAATGCTTGTGCTTCTAGTTCCGACAATGCAGTAATAACCAACGAGTACATCAATTCCCATTATTAAAGTGGCTGGAGTTGAGTCAGTGTGTTGGCAGCAGCCACTCAATGTTAGTGGTGGCTGTTTAACAGTCTGATGGCCTTGAGATAGAAGCTGTTTTTCAGTCTCTCGGTCCCAGCTTTGATGCACCTGTACTGACCTCGCCTTCTGGATGATAGCGGGGTGAACAGGCAGTGGCTCGGGTGATTGTTGTCCTTGATGATCTTTATGGCCTTCCTGTGACATCAGGTGATGTAGGTGTCCTGGAGGGCAGGTAGTTTGCCCCCGGTGATGCGTTATGCGGACCTCACTACCCTCTGGAGAGCCTTACGGTTGTGGGCGGAGCAGTGGCCGTACCAGGCGGTGATACAGCCCGACAGGATGCTCTCGATTGTGCATCTGTAGAAGTTTGTGAGTGCTTTTGGTGAAAAGCCAAATTTCTTCAGCCTCCTGAGGTTGAAGAGGCGCTGCTGTGCCTTCTTCACGATGCTGTCTGTGTGGGTGGACCAATTCAGTTTGTCTGTGATGTGTACGCCGAGGAACTTAAAACTTACTACCCTCTCCACTGCTGTTCCATCGATGTGGATAGGGGGGTGTTCCCTCTGTTGTTTCCTGAAGTCCACAATCATCTCCTTAGTTTTGTTGACGTTGAGTGTGAGGTTATTTTCCTGACACCACACTCCGAGGGCCCTCACCTCCTCCCTGTAGGCCGTCTCGTCGTTGTTGGTAATCAAGCCTACCACTGCTGTGTCGTCCGCAAACTTGATGATTTAGTTGGAGGCGTGCGTGGCCACGCAGTCGTGGGTGAACAGGGAGTACAGGAGAGGGCTCAGAACACACCCTTGTGGGGCCCCAGTGTTGAGGATCAGCGGGGTGGAGATGTTGTTACCTACCCTCACCACCTGGGGGCGGCCCGTCAGGAAGTCCAGTACCCAGTTGCACAGGGTTGAGACCCAGGGTCTCGAGCTTGACAACGAGTTTGGAGGGTACTATGGCTGTAGTCGATGAACAGTATTCTCACATAGGTATTTACTTTAACCTCTGATGGAGTTGAGTAGTTATTACAGAAGTGAAACAAAGAAAAAAAAAATGTTACGTAGTTTTGAGCATGACACGTTAAAACAATACTAACATATTTATACAGTTAAATAATCCATAACTTTATTTTGTGATAGAAGTTCTCCTAATGAGTATCATACTTGACATCCCTGGGCAACATAATTTTTTTTTATTCAGAGATGATATTCAATAAACTGCGCATAAACAGGGGCTGATGAGGTGTCGTTAGTGATAGACAGACCAGTGAGAGATGGCTTTCAAAACAACTTAGGATTTATCTACCTCTACTAACAGTTCAGCTGATCATATATAAAAGCCACTGAGTCAATGAAAATGCATTATCTATGATTCAGTGGCAGTATACAATTGCATATTCACAAGAGGTTTGGCTTCTACGGTGTTTCTCATGTTTCGGCTAAAGAGAACAGTTCAAAACAGAGATATAGTTCACTGTTAAAGACACTGCCTGGAATGCTCCAGGCAGATTAGATATAGATGGACATAACTGAAGAAAAAAACCCTGATTACATCCAAATTCCGACATTGATACACTAGTTTTAAAGATACATAAACGTTGTAGTGACAGAACTGAACAAAACAAAAACATTAAAAGTCTAAGCTTCAACCTTGATTAAAGTGTCTCCACTTTAGAACACATCTTATTAAATACATTGACAAACATTGCATTGACAGGTTCAAGCAGCACGTTCATCATCATAGTAGGGTACAGGATACAAGTTGTGAAACAGGGCTTATGATGCTTAGAGCTAGGTGATAGAATTATTTTCACAGAGGGCTGAAAATAATTGAGCTCCTTCCCTTCTTGCTTTTGGTACTCAATAACATTTATCTTTTACGTTCATCAAAACTTTGTTTATGTCTGGCCAATGATGGTGCTGTATTATTTGAGAGGAATTAGAACAATCAGGCAGTAACTGTCTGCCAGGCAATGAGGCTTTTGGAATAAAATAGGGTGCTCCCCCCAACCCGTCTCCCCCTTGATCTTACGGTCTCCTCCATTTCTCTGATCCCATAACATAGGAGCTGCCAGGACTGGGGTCATCATACTATAAACTTTCAGCTTTGGGCTACAGTAATCATATAAGTCCTGGAACACCTCAATGGGAGCAGAGAGAGAGGGGAGAGAGAAGGCACAACAAAACCTTACGACAGGTTGTACTCTAAATCAAAGACAGTGGTCTTAGTCCAACTCTGCTAGTGTAGTTTCAACAGAGAGTTGCGTGTCACCCTCATGCCCGGTTAGTGCAAAGGCTGAGTGAGTAATGACAGTGGCAGTGATGGATGCTCACTGTCCTGTCTTCAGCATGCTGCTGTCAGGAGATGGCAGGGTTGGAGAATAGAGGGAGGAGATCTACAGGATGACACAAGGCGGGCGGCTCTTGGTGATCTTCTCCACTGGCTTGCCATCATGGGCTTTCTGTATAGCGTCCATTATCTGCAGGGGGACAAGACATATTGTGTCATTGGGGGTAGTCATTGGCAGTTGACACACACAGTGTGTCAGACATTAAAATGACAGCCTTGTAAGAAGTTAACAACTTACGTCGTCTTCATATGGGAAGCCGCTTGTTTCGAGCTTGGAGAAAACTACTTGCCCATTGATCTCAATCTCAAAACTGCCTGCAGAAACAAAAGCATCAAATCAAGGAAAACAATGTAGTCGGAGAATATAGTAGAAACATACACTCACCAGCCAGTTTATTAGATACACCACCATGTTCAAGAAAATGGTCCACTCCTACAGACAGTGAGTCATGTGGCTGTGGCTAGCTATATAAAGCAGGCAGACCGGCAGAGGCATTCAGTTAATGTGCGATTGGATGTTAGAAGAATGGGCAAAATGAGTGACGTAAGTGACTGAGTGCGGTATGATCGTCGGTGCCAAACACATCGGATCGAGCATCTCAGAAACGGCCTCCTGGGCTTTTCAAGACAACAGTGTCTAGGGTTTCCCCAGAATGTTGCCACAAACCAAAACAATCCAGTCAGAGATCAAAGGAAAATATCAAGAATCGTGCAAGCTAACAGGAGGGCCACAAACAGGAAAATAACGGCCCAGTACAACAGTGGTGTGTAGAATGGCATTTTAGAGCGCACCGATCCCTGTCAAGGATGGGCTGTTGCAGCAGACATCCACACCAGGTTCCACTCCTATCAGCTAAACACAAGAAGAAACATCTCCAGTGGGCACGCGATCGCCAACACTGGACAATTGAGAAGTGGAAAATCATCACCTGGTCCAACGAATCCTGGTTCCTGTTGATGATGGCAGAGACAGGATTTGGCGTAAGCAGCATGAGTCCATGGACCCATCCTGCCTGGTGTCAATGGTACAGGCTGATTGCGGTGGTGTACCACGATCCAATCTGCAGCAACTGCATGATGCCATTGCATCAGTGTAGACCAACATCCCTTTGGAATGTGTCCAACTTGAAGAATCCATTGCCCCAAATAATTCAGGACGTTCTGGAGGCAAAGGGGGGTCCGTGTGGCAGTGAGCTCCCATCACTGCCACTACTCACTCACCCGTTGCACTAACCCGGCATGAGGGTGACACACACCTCTCTAATAAACTGTCCAGTGAGTATATAGTTACACAGAAGAAAGAACATGTAACGATGTCAAAATGCTTTACATTATTAGTGTACTTACCAACACTGTACGTACCTGTATTGTCTGTAGTAGGCTGTGGAAAGGACCAACTTACCTTGCCTTCCTACGAAGCCCGACACTTCCGCTTCAGTGAATTCCGCGGTGACAACCCGCGCGAGCTCCTGATAGCGGGGCTCGTACCCTCATCCACCGCTAAGGACAATGACAAAACAAAAACGTAGCTTAGTGATGAATAATTAACCCTAAAGTAGTTGGGGGAAAATGGCCAAGCAATGTCTAAGGTAAACTTTTATCAACTAACGTTAGCTAGCATAAAACATAGCCTGTTTCATAATAAAAGAGTGGGTACTCTGCGCTATGAAGATGGCTGGTTCGAGCTGTTAGCTTCTGTAGCTACAATAGCTACCTAAAACGCATGGGACCTGCTTTAAAAAAGTCGAATAATCAAATAAATGGAAAATAAACATACCAGTATTCGACTTTGACTTGCACACCCATGGCTGTTGAAGAAACTACCTAGCTTGCTCGTTCCTTCTTCTCGATAAGCTGATTCAGGTTTGACCTAAAGACACGATTGTGTAACACAGATGCTAAAAGGGCTAACAAGCTTGCTGAAGCGTTTGAGCAGAGAAATGCTGTTGATTGGTGTAACCAGAGGTGGGAGGAGCGAGAAAAAGCAGGAAGAAAATACTATCAGGGACCTGCTCCAATACTTTTGAAATGCATCCTTCCCTTCCCTTTCTACTTTCCTTCTTTGAGATTATTGATACTCTGTTTGAATGACAAATACTATAGACATATAGGTGAGGTTTGGGTCGTTATTGGTGAAACTGTAGTGAACAATCCAACTTTGTAGCGAAATAACAATTGCAGTAGCAGTATTTGAAAACAATGGACAATTGTCTGTCCATTGCAAAGTTTGCCATTTTTTTTCTAGGAATGCTGTCAAAATTAATGTTTGGTATGCAAGATTGCAGTTTTTACCTACCGGAATCAGACTGCACCAATTAATTAAGACATGCTTAACAACATGATGTATATACTGCCTCTCAGTCACGGGCAAGTCAACATAAAATAATAACTGTACAGGTGTACTGCATCAATGACAAAGGTGGGCTGGGCAGATGACAAACTCAGACAGATGAGTCATGTCATAAAGTTGGGTATTTTTCTTCCTTATCTTTTACTTTTGCAAGGCATGCTGACTCAGAGGAGTGGCTTGTCTCTTTAACTGCAATAAATGGCTGGCTCCTTACTTATGCTGCATTTATAACCAAGTGGGAAAGTAGTATTTACCACATATACAACTGGTAAAGATCCAGTTGAATGGCCCTCCAACTGGTAATTACTATTGGGAAGCTCGTCTGTCATCCCTGAGCTCTAACTTCTCCCACATGCTGAACTCTGACATCACCTACTAAGGAAAATACATTGATACCAGCATTTTCAGAAGTAGATTTTATTTATTTAACTTTATTTTATCAGTGAGTCACACTGAGACCAAGGTTTATTTTACAGATTAGCCCTGAATTACAGAAAATACAAAATGCAAGCAGAAAGAAAAACACAGTCATAAAAAACAAACACATTAATCAGTAATAAGGTCCTCAATCAGCTTTCTGAATTGGCCTAGAGACCAATTGTTCCACAATTAAGGTGCAAGAAAACTCAGTAGAGACCAAAGGAATTTCCAGAGTTAGCCATCCCTGAAACCGGGTGTGGTAGCTCGTATGTCTAAAGTTTAGTAATGATGTTAAGTACAGTGGGTCTTTTTGTAAAAGAGCTTTATAAATGAAAACGTAACAATATATCAACCTACGTGACATCAAAGAGGGCCAACCAACATTCTAGTAGAGAATTCAGTCATGAGTACTAAAATTGTCGCCCGTAATAAATCGCAGTGCCCTATTATAAACTGCAACTAACAGCTTTAATGAAGTGGCAGCTGCATTTATATAGATGATGTCGCCATAGTCTAGGACCGATAGGAATGTCTACTGAATAATATGCTTTCTACTAAACCCATTTTTATTCTCAGTTAATTCTCATGCATTCAATTCATATTTACAACTTCACAACTCGTAATTACCATCTTCCCATTTGGTTATAAACACAACATTATTACTGCTTATTACTGCGCACCTTCAGACTCATAAAGACATCACAAGTCATCAAGGCAAGTGTCCACTCCCTTCAGAGTAAAAGCTACACCCCAGTCTTTCAGGAACTTGTTGTAAGCCAGAAGTAAAAGGACTGTTATTGGGGATGATGACTAAAATTAGTTGGATTGGAACAATTTTGGGGAGAAACTAAGCACAGATAAAGCTTAAGATCAAGAGAAATGGCAACCAGAGATTCATCAACATGTGGTAAGTTTTTTCATCTCAATTGTCTTACATATCAACTTGAGAAAAAGATTGTACTGTATATAAAGGACAATTTACACATGGCTTGTGAAGTTGTTTTTAATAATCAGTGTAAAAGTAAAACTCTAACCCTTACATGGCCAGTTTAATGTAAGTTAAGATGATTAACTGCACCTCTTCTATCAATGTGGTGCGTGTACTGATATTTCTAGGCAACATTACCATTACTTATAGCAACTATTCATGTTTTTATGTTTATGTTACTGTACTGTATGTATACTGTGTGTAGCAGGTAGATACTGTGTGTAGCAGGTACATACTGTTGTGTGGCAGGTACATATTGTGTGTGGCAGGTACATACTGTGTGTAGCAGGTACATACTGTGTGTAGCAGGTAGATACTGTGTGTAGCAGGTACATACTGTTGTGTGGCAGGTACATATTGTGTGTGGCAGGTACATACTGTGTGTAGCAGGTACATACTGTGTGTAGCAGGTAGATACTGTGTGTAGCAGGTACATACTGTTGTGTGGCAGGTACATATTGTGTGTGGCAGGTACATACTGTGTGTAGCAGGTACATACTGTGTGTAGCAGGTACATACTGTGTGTAGCAGGTAGATACTGTGTGTAGCAGGTACATACTGTGTGTAGCAGGTACATACTGTGTGTAGCAGGTACATACTGTGTGTAGCAGGTACATACTGTGTGTAGCAGGTAGATACTGTGTGTAGCAGGTACATACTGTGTGTAGCAGGTACATACTGTGTGTGATAAAGCAACATGTGACAGACATCTGATCAAGTTGTCAATCAGTAGTTTCATAGTGGCGTAAAACACACACAGGTGCATGTTATCTGTGTCTGTTTGTGTATGTACTGTACTTGTGACTGTACGTGTGTGTGTTTATATATGTACTTGTGACTGTACATGTTTGTGTGTGTGTGTACTTGTGACTACGTGTGTGTGTTTGTGTGTGCACTTGTGACTACGTGTGTATGTACTTGTGACTATACGTGTGTGGTTTTTTGTGTACTTGTGACTGTACGTGTGTGTTTTTTACAATTTATTTGTTAATCATTGTGGGAATGACAGTCCCTTTAAAATGGAAGCCTAATGTCAGGCAGTATAACACAAAATGTGCACTAGCATGAACAGCAACTCTGTCTCTCACGTCTCTTGTTTGTGTCACTCTCAGACCTGAAAGTTATCCTTCTTGGCGGCAGAAACTCTGGGAAGAGCGAAGTGGGAAATGTGCTGCTGGACAGGGAGGAGTTTGTCATCAAGGAGCGGACTACGTGCTCTAGGAGGGTGGGAGAGGTGGCAGGTGGGTGGGTTACTGTGGTGGACACACCTGGCTGGTGGTGTGACTTCAAGGTGCAGGACACGCCTCAGCTGGTGAAAAGGGAGATAGTGCGCAGTGTCTCTCTGTGCACCCCAGGACCCCATATTTTCCTTATCGTCATTAAGACACACTCAGTGTTCTGTGAGAAGCGTCGCAGGGCTGTAGAGGAGCACCTGGCCCTCCTCAGTGAGAGAGTATGGAGTCACTGTATGGTCGTCTTCACCTGCAGGGACTGGCCTGGACACATGCACATGGAGCAGCAAGTCAAGAGAGGAGGCACGGCCCCACTGTGGCTGGTGGAGAAATGTAGTCATAGGTATCACTGCCTCAACTTGAAGAGTGGACCAGGTGGAAATCAGGTCACAGAGCTGTTCAGGAAGATGCAGAGACTGGTGACAGAAAATAGTGACAGCTATTTTAAAATGGAGGGACTGCTTTTACAAGAGATGGAGGAAAAGAAGAGGATAGTGGAGCAAAAGGCTCAGCAGAGATTGATGAAGATGCAGAAACAGAGATCTCTGCTCAATGGTGAGTTATCACTGAGATGGTTCTTAGTACACAATGCTTTGCCATATTGCCAACAGTAGATTTTAGAATATTTCTGTTCTATCAGGTGCGACCATTTTACTCACATATATGCCAAAATATTTTGCTGTGAGACCTGGAATTCAAAAATGAAGGATTCTAGCTGTATTATTATGTAATATGTGGACAACTACAAATACCTAGGTGTCTGGCTAGACTGTAAACTCTCCTTCCAGATTCATATTATACATCTCCAATCCAAAATTGATCTAGAATCGGCTTTCTATTTCGCAACCAAGCCTCCTTCACTCATGCTGCCAAACATACCCTCGTAAAATTTACTATCCTACCGATCCTCGACTTTGGCGATGTCATTTACCAAATAGCCTCCAACACTCTACTCAGCAAACTTGATGCAGTCTATCACAGTGCCATCCGTTTTGTCACCAAAGCCCCATATACCGCCCACTACTGCGACCTGTATGCTGTCGTTGGCTGGCCCTCGCTACATATTCCTCGCCAGACCCACTGGCTCCAGGTCATCAAAAAGTCTTTGCTAGGTAAAGCTCCGCCTTATCCCAGCTCACTGGTCACCATAACAACATAGTAGCACGTGCTCCAGCAGGTATATCTCACTAGTCACCCCCAAAGCCAACACCTCCTTTGGCCGCCTTTCCTTCCAGTTTTCTGCTGCCAATGACTGGAACGAATTGCAAAAATCGCTGAAGTTGGAGACTTATATCTCCCTCACTAACTTTAAGCATCAGCTATCTGAGCAGCTTACCGATCGCTGCAGCTATACAGTGCCTTGCGAAAGTATTCGGCCCCCTTGAACTTTGCGACCTTTTGCCACATTTCAGGCTTCAAACATAAAGATATAAAACTGTATTTTTTTGTGAAGAATCAACAACAAGTGGGACACAATCATGAAGTGGAACGACATTTATTGGATATTTCAAACTTTTTTAACAAATCAAAAACTGAAAAATTGGGCGTGCAAAATTATTCAGCCCCTTTACTTTCAGTGCAGCAAACTCTCTCCAGAAGTTCAGTGAGGATCTCTGAATGATCCAATGTTGACCTAAATGACTCATGATGATAAATACAATCCACCTGTGTGTAATCAAGTCTCTGTATAAATGCACCTGCACTGTGATAGTCTCAGAGGTCCGTCAAAAGCGCAGAGAGCATCATGAAGAACAAGGAACACACCAGGCAGGTCCGAGATACTGTTGTGAAGAAGTTTAAAGCCGGATTTGGATACAAAAAGATTTCCCAAGCTTTAAACATCCCAAGGAGCACTGTGCAAGCGATACTATTGAAATGGAAGGAGTATCAGACCACTGCAAATCTACCAAGACCTGGCCGTCCCTCTAAACTTTCAGCTCATACAAGGAGAAGACTGATCAGAGATGCAGCCAAGAGGCCCATGATCACTCTGGATGAACTGCAGAGATCTACAGCTGAGGTGGGAGACTCTGTCCATAGGACAACAATCAGTCGTATATTGCACAAATCTGGCCTTTATGGAAGAGTGGCAAGAAGAAAGCCATTTCTTAAAGATATCCATAAAAAGTGTTGTTTAATCTTACTTCTACCCCCTCCTTTTTCGAACATTCTGTTAAAAATCGCGCAACTTTTCAGCGTCCTGCTACTCATGCCAGGAATATAGTATATGCATATGATTAGTATATGTGGATAGAAAACACTCTGAAGTTTCTAAAACTGGTTAAATCACGGCTGTGACTATAACAGATCGTGTGTTTCATTGAAAAACGCAAGAAAAACTGCTCTCTGAAAGCTAAAAATAATTTCCATAAGTCACTTCCATGGGTTGTTAAAAGGGGACAAAATGTAATATCGACCTGCATGCAATTCATACAAATTCCACACGATGTCGCCATTGTCGTCATTTTCAATTGAATTTTTTGTTGGAAAATCCAACTATCTGGCTTCCGTTTCTTCCAGTCTCCACCAGGATGCTGTGAATGTTGACATTGGCAGCCATTGATTTGCAGACGAGGAGCTATTGAATATACATCGCCCTGTAATCATTTTGATAGATTATAAACGTTTACTAATACCTAAAGTTGGATTACAAAAGGATTTCGAAGTGTTTTGTGAAAGTTTATCGTCGACTTTTTTAATTTTAAAAAATGACGCAGCGTTTAAAAACAATGTTTTTTTCTGAATGACACAGCTTCCATAGAAAGCTATTTTGGGTATATATGGACCGATTTAAACGAAAAAAAGACCCAATAGTGATGTTTATGGGGCATATAGGAGTGCCAAGAAAGAAGCTCGTCAAAGGTAATGAATGTTTTATATTTTATTTCTGCGTTTTGTGCTGCGTCGGATAAGCAGAGTCTTTGTTTACGTCGCATTCAGGCATTTTGAGGTGTTGCATGCTATCAGATAATAGCTTCTCATGCTTTCGCCGAAAAGCATTTTAAAAATCTGACTTGTTGGCTAGGTTCACAACGAGTGTAGCTTTAATTCAATACCCTGCTTGTGAATTTTGATCAAGGTTTGAGTTTTAACGAGTACATTTAGCATTTAGCGTAGCGCATTTGCATTTCCAGGTGCCTACTTGAGACATATGCGTCTCAAGTAGAATCAAGAAGTTAAAGTTTGCCACAAGCCACCTGGGAGACACACCAAACATGTGGAAGAAGGTGCTCTGGTCAGATGAAACCAAAATTGAACTTTTTGGCAACAATGCAAAACGTTATGTTTGGCGTAAAAGCAACACACCATCCCCACTGTCAAACATGGTGGTGGCAGCATCATGGTTTGGGCCTGCTTTTCTTCAGCAGGGACAGGGAAGATGGTTACAATTGATGGGAAGATGGATGGAGCCAAATACAGGACCATTCTGGAAGAAAACCTGATGGAGTCTGCAAAAGACCTGAGACTGGGACGGAGATTTGTCTTCCAACAAGACAATGATCCAAAACATAAAGCAAAATCTACAATGGAATGGTTCAAAAATAAACATATCCAGGTGTTAGAATGGCCAAGTCAAAGTCCAGACCTGAATCCAATTGAGAATCTGTGGAAAGAACTGAAAACTGCTGTTCACAAATGCTCTCCATCCAACCTCACTGAGCTCGAGCTGTTTTGCAAGGAGGAATGGGAAAAAATGTCAGTCTCTCGATGTGCAAAACTGATAGAGACATACCCCAAGCGACTTACAGCTGTAATCGCAGCAAAAGGTGGCGCTACAAAGTATTAACTTAAGGGGGCTGAATAATTTTGCACGCCCAATATTTCAGTTTTTGATTTGTTAAAAAAGTTTGAAATATCCAATAAATGTCGTTCCACTTCATGATTGTGTCCCACTTGTTGTTGATTCTTCACAAAAAAATACAGTTTTATATCTTTATGTTTGAAGCCTGAAATGTGGCAAAAGGTCGCAAAGTTCAAGTGGGCCGAATACTTTCGCAAGGCACTGTACATAGTCAATCTGTAAATAACCAATCCAACTACCTACCTCATCCCCATATTGTTTTATTTACTTTTTTTTTCTTTTACACACCAGTATTTTTACTTGCACATCATCATCTGCACATCTATCACTCCCTTGTTCATTTTCTAAATTGTAATTACTTTGCTACTATAACCTATTTATTGCCTTACCTCCTCACTCCATTTGCACACACTGTATTTAGACATTTTCTATTGTGTTATTGACTGTACTTTTGTTTATTCCATATGTAACTCTGTGTTGTTGTTTGTGTCGCACTGCTTTGCTTTATCTTGGCCAGGTCGCAGTTGTAAATGAGAACTTGTTCTCAACTAGCCTACCTGGTTAAATAAAGGTGTTCTCAACTAGCCTACCTGGTTAAATAAAGGTGTTCTCAACTGGCCTACCTGGTTAAATAAAGGTGAATTTAAAAATAAAAAAATATTTCTCATTGTGCTCCTACATTTTCCAACCATGTGCTCCTCGTAAAAAATGACAGCGTAAAGCACTATCTATTATGATGTTGCATTGTTACCTTTTCTACCAGGGGAGTCATGTCATGTCTCCGATATCAGAGTCGTGCTGCTTGGAGCTCGGGGCTCAGGGAAGAGTTCAGCAGGAAACACCATCCTGGGTCAAGGAGGAAGCTTTCAGGTCAGAAGGAGAACAGCGCAATGCATGGTGGGAGCAGGGGATGTTGCCGGGAGACAAGTCACTGTGGTGGACACTCCAGGCTGGTGGATGAATTACTTCTCTCAGGATAGTCCTGTTTTTGACAGACAGGAGATAGTGTGTAGTGTATCTCTTTGCTCCCCTGGTCCACATGCCCTCCTGCTGATGGTACGTGTGGACCGGTCCTTCACAGAGACCTACAGGAGAGCTGTGCAGGAGCACCTAGAGCTCATCACAGACACAGTCTGGGCTCACATCATCATCCTGTTCAACTTT
Source organism: Oncorhynchus clarkii lewisi (assembly GCF_045791955.1). Taxonomy (NCBI): domain Eukaryota; kingdom Metazoa; phylum Chordata; class Actinopteri; order Salmoniformes; family Salmonidae; genus Oncorhynchus; species Oncorhynchus clarkii. The sequence continues at coordinate 51,735,188 of NC_092159.1, read as the reverse complement.
GGGGACTGGCTGGGAGACACAACCATCGAGCAGCACATTGAGAGTGAGGGGGAGGCCCTCCAGTGGCTTGTGGAGAAGTGTGGCAACAGGTATCATGTCCTCAACAATAGAAGCAACTCAGGATTTCAGGTTACGGAACTGATGAGAAAGATTGAGGAACTGATGTCATGCAACCGCAGTTGTTACTGTAAGATTGAGGGTGGGATTCTGCAGGAGTTGGAGGAGAAGAGGAGGGAAGAACAGAAAAGAGCAGGGGAGAGACTGACGAGGAGGCAGAAACAAAGAGAGACTGCCAGATCTCTATTAGGTGAGTTAAATCAATCTCTATCTAAATGTACTTTAAGTGTCTGATTCTATTCATATTGGTGTGAAATATTTAGGATGAACATTTTCCATTAGTTCATAGAGCTTTAAATCTGACAATGTGAATGAAACACTTTGTATTCATTCATTTTATGTCCACAGCAGACGTGTTATACATGACAGTATTCTTATTTGTTTGTGACAGGGGAGCTCTACTGTCCCTCAGAGCTGAGAATAATGCTGCTGAGTGGCCGCAACACAGGCAGGAGCTCTGCTGGAAACACCATCTTGGGCAGAGAGCACTTTAAAGTAGGGTGCCATGCTACTGACTGTGTGGAAGGACAAGGAAAGGTCAGGGGTAAGACTGTGACAGTTTTGGACCCACCAGGCTGGCTGTCAGTGGGTCCTGGCTCCCTGATGTCTCCCTCAGCCTCTGGGGTAACTGTGGTCCTGGTGGTTGTGAATGTGAGCTCCTCCTTCAGCCACACTGTCTGGAGAACAGCAGAAAAACACCTGGAGGCGCTCGGAGAGAAAGTATGGAATAGAACCATGATCCTATTTACCTTTGGGGACTGGCTGGGGGACACAACCATCGAGCAGCGCATTGAGAGTGAGGGAGAGCCCCTCCAGAGGCTTGTCGAGAAGTGTGGCAACAGATACCACGTGTTGGACAGTAAGAACCAGGGGACTGGTGCACAGGTCACTGACCTGCTACAGAAGATAGAGGAGATGCTGGTGGAGGAGAGGTTGGAGGTTATACGGAGAAGAGAACAGGTTGGGAAGAGTCTCACAGTGATGCAGGAGCCAGAGATGGATGGAGTGATGGGAGAAGGCAGAGAGGTCCTTGTAGCAAACCACACAGATGCTCCCTTTCATGATGGTAAGCAAGACTGATGCACATTAGATAGAACTTACAGTGCATCATTTCATGATGTATTTACTATTTATTCTGACAGAGCTCTCTTGTGTTGCAGCGTGTGAGGTGGCTAGTTCAAAAGACCTTCTAACCCCAGATGACTCAGGAGCCCCAGACTTTGGTGGACAGGAGTTGGCACTACCAGAGGCCAGCGGAGGACGGTGGACTGAAGCAAATCACTCCATCCTTGATGTGGAGGGGTTTCTGTCCAGCATGGCCAGTGTGCTTCAGGGGAATCAGGAGGGGCTGATGTGGAACATGGGGGGCAGACAGACGCTAGTGGTGACCCTCCCAGACTGTCTCTACACTGGATCTACTCAGAGCCATCATCTGAGATGGAATGGACAGAATGGTAGAAAACCAGTCACCCTGTTCTCTCCAGGACACCAAGCTCTCATCCTGGTCCAGCAACCCAAAGAACCAGAAAGAATGCTGGTGAAGAACCAGGAAGACATAGTGGATATACAGTCCCTTGGACACCCCAGGCTGAGGGACAGGACCCTCAAGGAGATTGCCAGAACAGGAGGCCTGCAGGCCTTGATTGACCAATGGGGGAACAGTAATTTGGAGGAGCTTGAATCCTTCATTGACTCCTATTTTGAAATGGTGTGGAAGAAAACCATGGGGTCTTTCATAGTAGAGGAGGAGGACTGTCTCACCAGCAACAGCCCAGAGCTGAATGATGTTGGGAAGGATCTTGTAAATAATGGTGACCAGGAGGTGCTGTCATCCATTGACAAGAAGCTGTCTAAGCTGGACATCCTGGAAGGCATGCAGAGAGACTTGCTGGACCTCAGACAGAGTCTGGATCGCAGCTGTGACATCATACAGGAACTCAGTGACAAAAGTGAAGCAACACAGAAGCCTGCTGTTCCCTCTGATGCAGGGGAGGCAGAAGTGGAGGAAAGTTGCTAGAGAAGAGATGTTCAACAATAACATAAATGATATAAATGAAGTTATAGATTGTTTTAAAAAAAAATCTAAATATGCCCTAACATCATTGTTCAGGTAACAACTAATTAACAGTATTGATTTATTGATGGAGTTAATGCTAATGGCGAGGCAGTATATTAACTTCATGATGTCATGTGTTTCCACAAGGGGGAGCCCTCTGATAAGCAATTGTGGGGGGTTGGTCTCCTGCATAGGTTACTGTATCTATTCACTACATGAAATATTTCACTCCATTATTATGCAAGATTACCAGTCATTTTAAATCAGTCATTGTTGATCATTTCCTAGATGATTATTTTATTTATCTTATGAGGCTTGTATAAAGACATATCAGGGTCCAGATGACAGCACATGTGTCATGCCATAAAAGTAACATATTATATATCATAAAACATATCATAGGGGCGAGTCTTTTTTTGTGTTTGCTCATGAGACTTGTTTGAGTCAATGTAAAAAGAATTGACAGCAACAAAGACTGAGAGCCGTGACCCTCTTAGGTGGTGGGTAAGCTGAGGATGAAAAACTGTCTGACTGTGCTGTGATGACTGTCTGCAGGTGCTGCAGCCCCAGCCTCAGCCCACTGGCTGATGACTCATCTCTCTACAGCAGAAGCAGAACATGTACAGTAGAACTGGGCTGATTCACAACTGGAAGGGAAATACTGTAGGTCTTCACATTGGGTAGTTACTGTTCATAAATAAGGGCATGGAGTTTTTCTGCTTCAGGTCACATGGTTAGAAAACACTTCAGGTGCTATTCATAATTGCTCTCCATCTTGCAACATGCTGAGGTGTGTGAGAATGAGAGAGAAAGAGAGTGAGAGAGAAAGGGGGAGGAATAGGGAGAGAGAGAGAGAGAGAGAGAGAGATGCAGAAACAGAGCATGTCCTAAATTGCCTTCAATCTCCAGTTAATGAAAAACAGGAAGTTGGTTCAGGCAGACCAGACATTGTGTTAGCTGAGAATACCATAAAGCTGGAAGGCTACATTTCTAAACCCTTTCAGAATTTGCCCAAGAGCCAGAGAGATGAGTCACACAGACACATACAGCGGCTAATAGATTTCTGGCTGGGTAAGTAAACACTTTGCAAAGCCTAGTGCAGTCAAGGTCAATCTCTATCTACTTTTAAAGCCAACATGTAAGAACCTAAAGTGTTTTTATAGGGCAATTTTTATTGAAATCCGAAAATGGGAAGATGTTTTTGCCAAACTATTATTTTTTTGACCCTCTATTTTTTGTTGACCCTCTGAACGAGGTTACAACGTTGACAGATTGATGAAAAATAGATGTTTTATTGTCACATACACCAGATAGGCAGTACTGTAAAAAATATTGATACTCAGACATTGTAGAATTGCTGAAACTTAGGCCAAAAACCAGCCAGACAATTGTACTTTCCTCTCAATACTGTTTTTTGTCAACCTCTAGTTTAGCTCTCTACATCCAATATTCACCTTTGTTAATAGCAACACTGGGCTATTTTAGAGTAAAGAAATCCCACAGCCACAAAGTGAGGCTCTTGGGGCATAAATGTACTTGTTTTATTTTTGACACATAGCCTCGTCATCCAGTCTCTTCCCTGGCCTGGTGTGTTTTTCCCTACTCAGACTAGAAGTTCCATTCTGGGAGCATGCATTATGCAGAGATCCCCAGAGTGCTTGGAGAGAGTGAGGAGGGTCCCACCTGGTGTGTTCAGAGTGCATCTCCCCACCGCCCACCTTACTGGCCAATGGGAGAGAGGGTTGTGACTGCCATCCCAGCATAGCCTGGACTGGAGAGAAAGGAGAGTAAGTACAAAATGGTAAACAGAGAGGATATGGGATGTTTTAATATGTTGTAAAATACTCCATCCCTGTAAAGCAGTTGTTAGTGTGTTCTGGTGACGCAGCATAGGATAGTCCTCCAGTCACTAGTCTTCTTCTCTCTATCCCCCCCCCCCCCCCAATCTTACAGCTCCAGTTGTGAGTCTCAACCCTCCCCACTCATTAAAAAAGATTTGCAGCTTGGACGGAAGCTGGAGAGAAATGGATCTCTCAGCGTGATGGCGGTGCAGTGGCCGTTTGGCCCAGGAGACAGTCCTGAGCCCACATTCATCTCCATTAGTAGGACAGCCCAGCGCCCCCCCCCCCCACACACACACACATACGGGATCACGTTTCACCGCCTGCTATTTTTTCAGGTGGAGAGAGAGGATGGGAAAAGGAGGTAGGGAGAGAAGCAGGCATGGAGGGAGGGAGAGAGAGGGATGATTTAGACTTCGTGAAAAATAATCAGCCATCCTTCCCCTCTCCACGCTACAATGTCATGACCCCCCAAGGGGTCGATGTTTGTATGAGGTGGTACACTGTAGATCAGGGGAGGCATGAACTTCTATACCCCATAAAGAGTGTATCTTATTATGCTCTCTGATTTCATATGAATAAAAACAAGCTGTTTTTAAAAAGCTGCTGGACACAGCTGTCATAATGTTTATCTACTTTGTGTTGGCGATGAATCAAGTTGTGTGTTGGCGATGAATCAGCTGTGATTGGTTGGCACCTGGCCTGAAACAGACTGCTTGGCTTACCCAAGAATGCAATGGTAACTGAACTAAATGACTATCGCCCAGCAGCACTCACTTCTGTCATAATGAAATGCTTTGAGAGACTAGTCAAGGATCATAACACCTCCACCTTACCTGTCTCCCATGACCCACTGCAATTTGCTTACCACCCTAATAGGTCCACAGATGATGCAATTGTCATCACACTGCACACTGCCCTATCCCATCTGGACAAGGGGAATAGCTGTGTAAGAATGCTGTTCATTGATTATAGCTCAGCATTCAACACCACAGTACCCTCCAAGCTCATCATTAAGCTTGAGCGTTCTCAGGCCCCTCCAGTACTCCCTGTTCACCCATGACTGCGTGGCCATGCACGCCTCCAACTCAATCATCAAATTTGCAGACGACACAACAGTAGTAGGCTTGATTACCAACAACGAGACAGCCTAAAGGGAGGAAGTGAGGACACTCAACGTCAACAAAACAAAGGAGATGATCGTGGACTTCAGGAAACTGCAGAGGGAGCAACCCCCTATCCACATCGACGGGACAGCAGTGGAGAAGATGGAACGTTTTAAGTTCCTTGGCGTACACATCACGGACAAACTGAAATGGTCCACCCACACAGACAGTGTGGTGAAGAAGGTGCGACAGAAATGTGGCTTGTCACCTAAAACCTTCACAAACTTTTACAGATGCACAATTGAGAGCATCCTGTCGGGCTGTATCACCGCCTGGTATGGCAACTGCAACTGCACCGCCCTCAACCACATGGCTCTCCAGAGGGTGGTGCGGTCTGTACAACACATCACCGGAGCCAAACTTCCTGCCCTCCAGGACACCTACAGCACCCGATGTCACAGGAAGGCCAAAAAGATCATCAAGGACAACAACCACCCGAGCCACTGCCTGTTCACCCCGCTACCATCCAGAAGGCGAGGTCAGTACAGGTGCATCAAAGCGGAGACAGAGAGACTGAAAAACAGCTTCTATCTCAAGGCCATCAGACTGTTAAACAGCCATAATTAACACAGAGAGGCTTCTGCCTACATACAGACTTGAAATCATTGGCCACTTTAATAAATGGATCACTAGACACTTTAATAATGACACGTTAATAATGTTTACATATCTTGCATTACTCATCTCATATGTACAGTTGAAGTCGGAAGTTTACATACACTTAGTGTCACGACTTCCGCCGAAGTTGGTCCCTCTCCTTGTTTGGGCGGTGTTCGGCGGTAGAAGTCACCGACCTTCTAGCCATCGCTGATCCTCTTTTCATTTTCCTTTGGTTTTGTCTTGTCTTCACACCTGGTTCCAATACCATCAATTACATGTTGTGTATTTAACACTCTGTTCCCCCTCATGTCGGTGATTGTTTATTGTAAGTGCTTGTGCACCTCTTTCCTGGTGTGCGTTGGGTTATGCACCCATTTATTTTATTATTCTGTTTTCCGTTGGGTTTCGTTAATAAACTGCGTCGTTGGAAACACAGTTATTTCTCTCCTGCGTCTAACTTCTCTGCCTCCAGTTCGCACCCCTTACACTTAGGTTGGAGTCATTAAAACTCGTTTTTCAACCACTCCACAAATTTCTTGTTAACAAACTATAGTTTTGCCAAGTCGGTTAGGACATCTACTTTGTGCATGACACAAGTTATTTTTCCAACAATTGTTTACAGACAGATTATTTCTCTAAATCACAATTCCAGAAAATTATGTCATGGCTTTAGAAGCTTCTGATAGGCTTATTGACATCATTTGAGTCAATTGGAGGTGAGGATGTATTTCAAGGCCTACCTTCAAACTCAGTGCCTCTTTGTTTGACATCTGTCAATGGCGTGCGTACTAAAAGCGGGGTCAGGTGCAGGAGAGCAGAGAGTTGTGAACAGGCGCACACTTTATTTAGGCAGGAGAAACCAACAGACGGACGCCACTGCGTCGATACCTCCAGCCAAAGCAAAAGTGCAAACGCCAAACAGTCACAGTAATATTGTATAAACACAATAACATACCTCGTGAAATAAAACGCATACCAGTAAAGCGCGTCAACATAGACACGTAACACAAAACAATCTCACACAAAGACATGAGGGGAACAGAGGAATAAATACATTTAGTGTGATTGGGGAATGAATACCAGGTGTGCAGGGAACAAGACAAAACAAATGGATAAATGAAAAATGGAGCGGCGATGGCTAGAAAGCCGGTGACGTCGACTGCCGAACGCTGCCCGAACAAGGAGAGGGGCCGACTTCGGCGGAAGTCGTGACAACATCATGGGAAAATCAAAAGAAATCAGCCAAGACCTCAGAAAAACAATTGTAGATCTCCACACGTCTGGTTCATCCTTGGGAGCAATTTCCAAACGCCTGAAGGTACCATGTTCATCTGTACAAATAATAGTACGCAAGTATAATCACCATTGGACCACGCAGCCGTCATACTTTTCAGGAAGGAGACGCGTTCTGTCTCCTAGAGATTAACATACTTTGGTGAGAAAAGTGCAAATCAATCCCAGAACAACAGCAAAGGACCCTGTGAAGATGCTGGAGGAAACAGGTCCAAAAGTATCTATATCCACAGTTAAACAAGTCCTATATCGACATAACCTTCAAAGGACGCTCAGCAAGGAAGAAGGCACTGCTCCAAAACCGCCATAAAAAAGCCAAACTACGGTTTGCAACTGCACATGGGGGACAAAGATCATACTTTTTGAAGAAATGTCCTCTGGTCTGATGGCCATAATGACCATCGTTATGTTTGGAGGAAAAAGGGGGAGGCTTGCAAGCCGAAGAACACCAACCCAATGTGAAGCACGGGGGTGGCAGCATCATGTTGAGGGGGTGCTTTGCTGCAGGAGGGACTGGTGCACTTCACAAAATAGATGGCTTCATGAGGGAGGAAAATTATGTGGATATATTGAAGTAACATCTCAAGACATCAGTCACGAAGTTAAAGCTTGGTCGCAAATGGGTCTTCCAAATGGACAATGACCCCAAGCGTACTTCCAAAGTTGTGGCAAAATAGCTTAAGGACAACAAAGTCAAGGTATTGGAGTGGCCATCACAAAGCCCTGACCTCAATCCTATAGGAAATCTGTGGGCAGAACTGAAAAAAGCGTGTGTGAGCAAGGAGGCCTACAAACCTGACTCAGTTACACCAGCTCTGTCAGGAGAAATGATTCACCCAACTTATTGTGGGAAACTTGTGGAAGGCTACCCAAAACGTTTGGCCCAAGTTAAATATTTTAAAGGCAATGCTACCAAATACTAATTGAGTGTATGTAAACTTCTGACCCACTGGGAATATGATGAAAGAAATAAAAGCTGAAATAAATCATTCTCTCTACTATTATTCTGACATTTCACATTTTTAAAATAAAGTGGTGATCCTAACTGACCTAAGACAGGGAAATGTTACTAGGATTAAAGTCAGGAATTGTGAAAAACTGAGTTTAAATGTATTTGGCTAAGGTGTATGTAAACTTCCGACTTCAACTGTATATACTGTATTTTATACAATCTATTGCATCTTGTCTATGCCGCTCTGTCATCTGCTCATCTGTATATTTATATGTTCTTATTCCATTCCTTTACTTAGATTTGTGTGTTTTTGTGAAATTGTTAGATTACTTGTTAGATATTGCTGCACTGTCAGAACTAGAAACACAAGAATTTCGCTACCCTCGCAATAACATCTGCTAACCATGTGTATGTGCCCAATAAAAAATATATATATATATTTTTACTATCCAGCTTTTCAAGAACTGAACCTTCCCCAGCCCATCCTGTCCCCCCTACCCCCACCTGCAAATCCCAGTTCGAGGGAAACCTCAAGTAAAAAGTTGCAGGAAACAATTAAGGCTAATAATTGGGCACCAGTGAAATTGAGTTCCAGTTCATTTTGAATCTGCGTCTGTTTCTCAGGGATTGGTACCTGCTAAATCATGAACCTCAACCACTGCTCTGCAACATGCTGTACATTAACAACTTATGACAGGGTTGATGCTACAAATCCACTGAGAAGAAGGCTATGAGAAGACCTTCTCCTAGCCGACGAGGACTGGGTTTACCTCTTTCTGACCCTGAGCTCTATTGAACCTTCATACATTTTAATAAACTCTTCTCATCATATAAACTACTTCTCATGTGTTGCTGGATGAAGATGCAGTGGGATGGAACAACTTTCCCTGTTGCCTCAAGAGCTGTGGCCACAGATAGAGTGCTCTTATAAATAACCTAATACAAATAACCAAATAACCTTACAAATAACTTAATATATATTCCTTCCTGTTATGAAATGGCATGTCTGGATATTTCTGTGATTGTTGTTGGACGGTCTTTTTCACCTGTAAACAATTCTGATACGGATGGGGTTTGTATAGAGTGGGCACTGTGATGATATAACAGCAAGGCTATTGCTTTGTGGCTGGAATGATAAGGGACACAAAGAGCAGTATATATATAGCCTGTAGGGATGCAGTATGTAAGGTTGTCTATGATGAGGTTTATTGGGCTGCTGATTGGAGAGATATATGATGAAAATACAGCAAGTTAGAGAGAGGAGGAGAAAGGAGGAAGAGAAAGGGGAAAGAGTTAAAGTGCAAATTCTAGCATCCATTTGCAAAAACATAGAGACATAAGCATGCCACACACTGCCATAAACACATCCTGTATACACACTTGCATGGCACGTAATGTACAAACACACGCAAACACATCCACACGCACACAAACACACACACACCCTTGCAAACGCACACACACACACACAGAACATTTATTTTCTTCTTGTTTGCTTGTTGTGGATTTCTAGGACATTAGTTTGAAGCCATGTGTGCTGCTTGACTGAACCTGTCCCAGCCACACAAGGTTAAAGGCTTTGATCACTGCCAATGAGGCAAACAATATGGTCAGACTGACCCGTGCAAATAAGCATATGCACAACACAGACAGACACAAGCACACTTTTATCTTTCCACATCTGACCTGGGTGGTAAGTAAAATTACACACAAACAAACTAAATACATATTGAAGCACACACATCAACATAATGTAGGCTTCATAAGTAAGCATTCTTTGGATTGCCATTTCACAATTGGTGTATTATTTATTTATATGGTTTATTTAATTGGATCAGGCACACACTTTCATTATCCTACTAAATGTAATAATTCATGAGTAAATATTATTCAATAGAATGGAGCTGAGGAAGTCCTGTGCCTGCAGAGTTCAATGAGAGCCTGAGCTCAGATCACATTGTGGAAGGGAAGGAAGCAGGGAGGAAGAGAGAGGAGATCAGGTTATCACTGATGGCTATTCAATACCAGGCCACCAACCAATCAGATTAGACCCTCTCTGTGCCTGGCTGTCAATACTCATCACTAAGATCGTCTGTGTTAACAGTTCTCCTTTCCTCCTTCCCTCGTTTGCTTTTTCTTTCAGTTCCTCTCCTCTCCTCTCCTCTCCTCTCCTCTCCTCCCTGGTGCTGTCCATTTAACAGATACGAAGAAGACATCCAGTGGAGGTCTTGGTCTCAGTGGTTGTTAAGGATCCCAGGACACTCATACAGAGGATGAGAGGTTTAAACGATGATCTCCTGGCTTAGTTCCCATGCACTCTCACATACACTAAGACACTTTGATAATTTTACTGTTTGATATGCTGAATACATGACTAGCTGCGTGTGTCCAGAACAAAATAGCTCCAATGCCTTAACCCCCCCTGTAAAAGGTCTGGGTGTAGCTGGTGCAGAGGAGTCAGGTGCAGGACAGCAGAGATGAGTAATAAAAGTATCAAATACATGTAGTAATACCAAGCCCACACAATAGGACCGAAATACATAAAACAAACACATACAAAAACCATGGGGAAAACAGGGTTAAATAATGAACATGTAATTGGGGAATTGAAACCAGGTGTGTAAAACAAAGACAAAACAAATGGAAAATGAAAAGTAGATTGGCGATGGCTAGAAGGCCTATGACGTCGACCGCCGTACCGAACGTGACACCACCCCCTCCCCTCAATACATATTGTATATATTGCGAGATATAAATGAAACCATATCATAGTGCAAATAGCAAACTACTGATACTGATATACTCATAGTAAAATACATTACTGACCTCAACATTACTGACCTGACCTCGACCAGCACAAAAACATCCTGTGGCGGACTGCAATAGCATCGAATAGTCCCCACGATATGCAACTGTTCAGGGAAGTCAGGAAAGCAAAGGCCAGCTTCTTCAGGCAGAAATTTGCATCCTGTAGCTCTAACTCCAAAAATTTCTGGGACACTGTGAAGTCCATGGAGAACAAGAGCACCTCCTCCCAGCTGCCCACTGCACTGAGGCTAGGTAACACGGTCACCACCGATAAATCCATGATTATCGAAAATTTCAACAAGCATTTCTCAACGGCTGGCCATGCCTTCCTCCTGGCTACTCCAACCTTGGCCAACAGTTCTGCCCCCCCCCCCCCCCCCCCCCCCCCCGCAGCTACTCGCCCAAGCCTCTCCAGGTTCTCCTTTAACCAAATCCATATAGCAGATGTTCTGAAAGAGCTGCAAAACCTGGACCCGTACAAATCAGCTGGGCTTGACAATCTGGACCCTCTATTTCTGAAACTATCCGCCGCCATTGTCGCAACCCCTATTACCAGCCTGTTCAACCTCTCTTTCATAACATCTGAGATCCCCAAGGATTGGAAAACTGCCGCAGTCATCCCCCTCTTCAAAGGGGGAAACACCCTGGACCCAAACTGTTACAGACCTATATCTATCCTGCCCTGCCTATCTAAGGTCTTCGAAAGCCAAGTCAACAAACAGGTCACTGACCATCTCGAATCCCACCGTACCTTCTCCGCTGTGCAATCTGGTTTCTGAGCCGGTCACGGGTGCACCTCAGCCACGCTCAAGGTACTAAACGATATCATAACCGCCATCGATAAAAGACAGTACTGTGTAGCCGTCTTCATCGACCTTGCCAAGGCTTTCGACTCTGTCAATCACCATATTCTTATCGGCAGACTCAGTAGCCTCGGTTTTTCTGATGACTGCCTTGCCTGGTTCACCAACTACTTTGCAGACAGAGTTCAGTGTGTCAAATCGGAGGGCATGCTGTCCGGTCCTCTGGCAGTCTCTATGGGGGTGCCACAGGGTTCAATTCTCGGGCCGACTCTTTTCTCTGTATATATCAATGATGTTGCTCTTGCTGTGGCCGATTCCCTGATCCACCTCTACGCAGACGACACCATTCTGTATACTTCCGGCCCGTCCTTGGACACTGTGCTATCTAACCTCCAAACGAGCTTCAATGCCATACAACACTCCTTCCGTGGCCTCCAACTGCTCTTAAACGCTAGTAAAACCAAATGCATGCTTTTCAACCGTTCGCTGCCTGCACCCGCATGCCCGACTAGCATCACCACCCTGGATGGTTCCGACCTAGAATATGTGGACATCTATAAGTACCTAGGTGTCTGGCTAGACTGTAAACTCTCCTTCCAGACTCATATCAAACATCTCCAATCTAAAATCAAATCTAGAATCGGCTTTCTATTCCGCAACAAAGCCTCCTTCACTCACGCCGCCAAACTTACCCTAGTAAAACTGACTATCCTACCGATCCTCGACTTCGGCGATGTCATCTACAAAATAGCTTCCAATACTCTACTCAGCAAACTGGATGCAGTTTATCACAGTGCCATTCGTTTTGTTACTAAAGCACCTTATACCACCCACCACTGCGACCTGTATGCTCTAGTTGGCTGGCCCTCGCTACATATTCGTCGCCAGACCCACTGGCTCCAGGTCATCTACAAGTCCATGCTAGGTAAAGCTCCGCCTTATCTCAGTTCACTGGTCACGATGGCAACACCCACCCGTAGCACGCGCTCCAGCAGGTGTATCTCACTGATCATCCCTAAAGCCAACACCTCATTTGGCCGCCTTTCGTTCCAGTTCTCTGCTGCAAAAATCGCTGAAGTTGGAGACTTTTATCTCCCTCACCAACTTCAAACATCTGCTATCTGAGCAGCTAACCGATCGCTGCAGCTGTACATAGTCTATCGGTAAATAGCCCACCCAATTTTACCTACCTTATCCCCATACTGTTTATATTTATTTACTTTTCTGCTCTTTTGCACACCAATATCTCTACCTGTACATGACCATCTGATAATTTATCACTCCAGTGTTAATCTGCAAAATTGTAATTATTCGCCTACCTCCTCATGCCTTTTGCACACAATGTATATAGACTCTCTTTTTTTCTACTGTGTTATTGACTTGTTAATTGTTTACTCCATGTGTAACTCTGTGTTGTCTGTTCACACTGCTATGCTTTATCTTGGCCAGGTCAAGATAAACTTGTTCTCAACTAGCCTACCTGGTTAAATAAAGGTGAAATAAAAAAATAAAAAAATAAAATGTTCTTGAAATGTTATACACACCATTTTACACAATACAATAGTAACAGTATTGTGGCGGAAAATTCTAATTCTGCCACAACAATAGGCAATAATAATCTCCCTCCCCCCGAGAAGACCCCAGGGGAGGTTTCAAGGTCCCCACCTCCCAACATCATCAATATTCACCCAGAGCAAACCATCCATTTAGCTGATTAGATCTAGTAGCTCAACCAGACTGATTAGAATGGGAGGGGAGAGCAGGAGGGAGACTAAAGAGAATCACTCCTCTCTTTTCTGTGGCCAGTATGTGGTGGTGAGTGTCCAGTTGCAAAATACTGCTATGCATCCATCCACCAGGTTGGGTTCCTACATGTGCCCCCATGTGCTCTACGACACTCTGGGCACAGACGTCAAATCAACATCTATTCCACATTGGTTCAAAGTAATTCAATTTTAATGACATGGGAAACAACGTTGATTCAACCAGCGTGTTCCCAGTGGGGAGTTTTCAATTCTAGTCTACACACACAACATGAACAACCTAGCATCTATCCCACCAGTGGAAACGGGATGCTGTGTTTATTAGCTGACCTGCATGCTTACAGACAACATCCTTCTCACATCTGGGGGATGTCAGGGGCACACTGGACTTCCATCCTGTTTGCTGAATTCTCAGATCACATCCTCAGGGCCAATAGAGGACCACCATGTCTTTATTTGTCTGACACCCTCTCACTCCTCAATGCTCTCATGGCCAGATAAACCATACTGTAATAGACAGGTCTGTCTCTATCACCTGTACAAATACAGGGAGCCATGGCTACTTCCCTGTGACATCCTCAGGATCATCCCCTCTAACAGGTCAGGTGCTTTACAACCTGGTCTCCCCAGCCGCAGTGCACCTTGCCACAACCCTGACCACTGATTCTGTTTGGCTTTGTGCTGCTGCCTTACGAGATGACCGCAGGGGAGCAGGCCTGAGCCGGAAGGGTGACACGGGCCTGTCGCCAGCCTTGTAACCAGGAACAGGGTCGAGGGACTTTACAACCACTCAGTACCATTACATAACACCTGCCCATTGTTTATGTTAGTATTGTGGGTGCTGGGTTAGTGAGCTGAGAAAGGTGGTGTTAGTGGGTGCGTGGGTCGAGTCAGTGTAAACACATTGCACCATCACGGGCTGTGTGGAGACAGTGGTTGGGCTTGGACAGTGGTTGGCCCGTGGTTTCCCTTGTCTCTTCCCAGATAGAATGAGCATCTCAGGGAGCTATAATATGACCCATAACTGCACTAGCTTTCCCTTCTGAGCCACAGTCAAGGGGTAGATTGGGTCAATGTCTGGTCATGGTTAGTGCCTCCTACCAGCCCCAGCCCAACTCCCACTGGCCTCAAAGATGTCAGAGGAGGACTGTGACTCGAGACATGAGGTATGAGTTTACACTTTGAAGATACAGTATAGCCACACAATGCATGACGAGGGGTGCTGTATAACATGCTGTATGCGTTTAGCTTTTTCCCTTTGATTTTATACAGAGCTGTCATTTGAATTCACTGTCCATGTCAGTTAGAGGAATTCAGCATAGTACAAAGCATAGTAAACATGACTCAATCTAGCAAAAACACTCACAGGGGAGAGTTATGCATGCACACACATAACTAGAACAAAGGATTGTTCCCTAAAACACTCACAGGGGAGAGTTATGCATGCACACACATAACTAGAACAAAGGATTGTTCCCTAAAACACTCACAGGGGAGAGTTATGCATGCACACACATAACTAGAACAAAGGATTGTTCCCTAAAACACTCACAGGGGAGAGTTATACATGCACACACATAACTAGAACAAAGGATTGTTCCCTAAAACACTCACAGGGGAGAGTTATGCATGCACACACATAACTACAACAAAGGATTGTTCCCTAAAACACTCACAGGGGAGAGTTATGCATGCACACATAACTAGAACAAAGGATTGTTCCCTAAAACACTCACAGGGGAGAGTTATGCATGCACACACATAACTAGAACAAAGGATTGTTCCCTAAAACACTCACAGGGGAGAGTTATGCATGCACACACATAACTAGAACAAAGGATTGTTCCCTAAAACACTCACAGGGGAGAGTTATGCATGCACACACATAACTAGAACAAAGGATTGTTCCCTAAAACACTCACAGGGGAGAGTTATGCATGCACACACATAACTAGAACAAAGGATTGTTCCCTAAAACACTCACAGGGAGAGTTATGCATGCACACACATAACTAGAACAAAGGATTGTTCCCTAAAAGAAACAGGCAGAGATTACAGTCATCTAAATAAAGGTAAATAAATAAAGGTGAAATCTGTGATGTTGGACTTGTTGCCCGCAGGCCCCAAAACAGCATGGATATCATTAGTCAGCCCATTAACGAGAGAGCTAATTAACACATAACTAATGCACTTAGCATCACATAATGAGTGAGGGGGGAGCATGGAGTCTTGCACGGAGTTCCCCCCCATAACCTGATGTTCTAATGAAAACAGATTTCAGAACGATGCAGAATCTTCAGGTTTCTAAGCAATCAACAACTCCACCTGAATGTGGTTCCTATAATAACACTTTAAGGGGGAGAGGGGGCATTTATATAATGGTCCTGATGGGATCATCATTTTGTGCATCCTTTTTCTTCATCCTCTTTGAACCCTTGACATCCAATCTGAACACAGAACTCCATCAACCTGTCAGGGTTACGGTAAATGCCAAAGTTAATGTGACAACACAAAGATGGCTGGCCAATGAAAAATGCTCCCCTGCTGCCGTCCACATTTTAACATTTCCCCCCCGCCTATCTATACTTACAAACTATTTGAACCGCCGCTCTTTTATGTCAGGGAACCATATTTCTTGTTTTTAGATGTTGGTCTTTTCTGTAACCATTCTCAGGTGATAACCTATTCCCTTAGCAATAGATACATGCATGTGGTGTCCACTCTCTCCACTCCATGCTGAAATGCACACCAGGCTGTGACCTCATAAGGAACAGTCCAACTCTTAGATCAGCCTCTACCTGCCCGGTCCCAGCCTCAGTGCACACTGTGCTGATTGGCCCTAACTCATCATTTGTCTGTTAATGTTCTATATTATGTCATGTTTCATGTTTTGTGTAGACCCCAGGAAGAGTAGCTGCTGCTTTCTCAACAGCTAATGGGGATCTTAATAAAATATAAACAATTCTAAATACTGTGCTGATAGGCTCTAACTCCAGTATACTGTGCTGATAGGCTCTAACTCCAGTATACTGTGCTGATAGGCCCTAACTCCAGTACACACGGTGCTGATAGGCTCTAACTCAAGTACACTGTGCTGATAGGCTCTAACTCAAGTACACTGTGCTGATAGGCTCTAACTCCAGTACACTGTGCTGATAGGCCCTAACTCCAGTACACTGTGCTGATAGGCCCTAACTCCAGTACACACTGTGCTGATAGGCTCTAACTCTAGTACACTGTGCTGATAGGCCCTAACTCCAGTACACACTGTGCTGATAGGCTCTAACTCCAGTACATTGTGCTGATAGGCTCTAACTCCAGTACACTGTGCTTATAGGATCTAACTCCAGTACACTGTGCTGATAGGCTCTAACTCCAGTACACTGTGCTGATAGGCTCTAACTCTAGTACACTGTGCTGATAGGCCCTAACTCCAGTACACTGTGCTGATAGGCCCTAACTCCAGTGCACTGTGCTGATAGGCCCTAACTTCAGTACACACTGTGCTCATAGGCTCTGACTCAGGTACACACTGTTCTGATAGGATCTAACTCCAGTACACTGTGCTGATAGGCTCTAACTCCAGTACACTCAAATCAAAATCAAATCAAATTTATTTATATAGCCCTTCGTACATCAGCTGATATCTCAAAGTGCTGTACAGAAACCCAGCCTAAAACCCCAAACAGCAAGCAATGCAGGTGTAGAAGCACGGTGGCTAGGAAAAACTCCCTAGAAAGGCCAAAACCTAGGAAGAAACCTAGAGAGGAACCAGGCTATGTGGGGTGGCCAGTCCTCTTCTGGCTGTGCCGGGTGGAGATTATAACAAAACATGGTCAAGATGTTCAAATGTTCATAAATGACCAGCATGGTCGAATTATAATAAGGCAGAATAGTTGAAACTGGAGCAGCAGCACAGTCAGGTGGACTGGGGACAGCAAGGAGTCATCATGTCAGGTATTCCTGGGGCATGGTCCTATGGCTCAGGTCAGTTGAAACTGGAGCAGCAGCACAGCCAGGTGGACTGGGGACAGCAAGGAGTCATCATGTCAGGTAGTCCTGGGGCATGGTCCTAGGGCTCAGGTCCTCCGAGAGAGAGAAAGAGAGAAGGAGAGAATTAGAGAACGCACACTTAGATTCACACAGGACACCGAATAGGACAGGAGAAGTACTCCAGATATAACAAACTGACCCTAGCCCCCCGACACATAAACTACTGCAGCATAAATACTGGAGGCTGAGACAGGAGGGGTCAGGAGACACTGTGGCCCCATCCGAGGACACCCCCGGACAGGGCCAAACAGGAAGGATATAACCCCACCCACTTTGCCAAAGCACAGCCCCCACAACACTAGAGGGATATCTTCAACCACCAACTTACCATCCTGAGACAAGGCTGAGTATAGCCCACAAAGACCTCCGCCACGGCACAACCCAAGGGGGGGGGGGGGCGCCAACCCAGACAGGATGACCACATCAGTGACTCAACCCACTCAGGTGACGCACCCCCTCCAGGGACGGCATGAGAGAGCCCCAGTAAGGCCAGTGACTCAGCCCCTGTAATAGGGTTAGAGGCAGAGAATCCCAGTGGAAAGAGGGGAACCGGCCAGGCAGAGACAGCAAGGGCGGTTCGTTGCTCCAGAGCCTTTCCGTTCACCCTCCCACTCCTGGGCCAGACTACACTCAATCATATGACCCACTGAAGAGATGAGTCTTCAGTAGAGACTTAAAGGTTGAGACCGAGTTTGCGTCTCTGACATGGGTAGGCAGACCGTTCCATAAAAATGGAGCTCTATAGGAGAAAGCCCTGCCTCCAGCTGTTTGCTTAAAAATTCTAGGGACAATTAGGAGGCCTGCGTCTTGTGACCGTAGCGTACGTGTAGGTATGTACGGCAGGACCAAATCAGAGAGATAGGTAGGAGCAAGCCCATGTAATGCTTTGTAGGTTAGCAGTAAAACCTTGAAATCAGCCCTTGCTTTGACAGGAAGCCAGTGTAGAGAGGCTAGCACTGGAGTAATATGATCAAATTTTTTGGTTCTAGTCAGGATTCTAGCAGCCGTATTTAGCACTAACTGAAGTTTATTTAGTGCTTTATCCGGGTAGCCGGAAAGTAGAGCATTGCAGTAGTCTAACCTGGAAGTGACAAAAGCATGGATTAATTTTTCTGCATCATTTTTGGACAGAAAGTTTCTGATTTTTGCAATGTTACGTAGATGGAAAAAAGCTGTCCTTGAAATGGTCTTGATATGTTCTTCAAAAGAGAGATCAGGGTCCAGAGTAACGCCGAGGTCCTTCACAGTTTTATTTGAGACGACTGTACAACCATTAAGATTAATTGTCAGATTCAACAGAAGATCTCTTTGTTTCTTGGGACCTAGAACAAGCATCTCTGTTTTGTCCGAGTTTAAAAGTAGAAAGTTTGCAGCCATCCACTTCCTTATGTCTGAAACACATTCTTCTAGCAAGGGCAATTTTGGGGCTTCACCATGTTTAATTGAAATGTACAGCTGTGTGTCATCCGCATAGCAGTGAAAGTTAACATTATGTTTTCGAATGACATCCCCAAGAGGTAAAATATATAGTGAAAACAATAGTGGTCCTAAAACGGAACCTTGAGGAACACCGAAATTTACAGTTGATTTGTCAGAGGACAAACCATTCACAGAGACAAACTGATATCTTTCCGACAGATAAGATCTAAACCAGGCCAGAACTTGTCCGTGTAGACCAATTTGGGTTTCCAATCTCTCCAAAAGAATGTGGTGATCGATGGTATCAAAAGCAGCACTAAGGTCTAGGAGCACGAGGACAGATGCAGAGCCTCGGTCCGATGCCATTAAAATGTCATTTACCACCTTCACAAGTGCCGTCTCAGTGCTATGATGGGGTCTAAAACCAGACTGAAGCATTTCGTATACATTGTTTGTCTTCAGGAAGGCAGTGAGTTGTTGCGCAACAGCCTTTTCTAAAATTTTTGAGAGGAATGGAAGATTCGATATAGGCCGATAGTTTTTTATATTTTCTGGGTCAAGGTTTGGCTTTTTCAAGAGAGGCTTTATTACTGCCACTTTTAGTGAGTTTGGTACACATCCGGTGGATAGAGAGCCGGTTATTATGTTCAACATAGGAGGGCCAAGCACAGGAAGCAGCTCTTTCAGTAGTTTAGTTGGAATAGGGTCCAGTATGCAGCTTGAAGGTTTAGAGGCCATGATTATTTTCATCATTGTGTCAAGAGATATAGTACTAAAACACTTGAGCGTCTCTCTTGATCCTAGGTCCTGGCAGAGTTGTGCAGACTCAGGACAACTGAGCTTTGAAGGAATACACAGATTTAAGGAGGAGTCCGTAATTTGCTTTCTAATAATCAAAATCTTTTCCTCAAAGAAGTTCATGAATTTATCACTGCTAAAGTGAAAGTCATCCTCTCTTGGGGAATGCTGCTTTTTAGTTAGCTTTGCGACAGTATCAAAAAGGAATTTCGGATTGTTCTTATTTTCCTCAATTAAGTTAGAAAAATAGGATGATCGAGCAGCAGTAAGGGCTCTTCGGTACTGCACAGTACTGTCTTTCCAAGCTAGTCGGAAGACTTCCAGTTTGGTGTGGCGCCATTTCCGTTCCAATTTTCTGGAAGCTTGCTTCAGAGCTCGGGTATTTTCTGTGTACCAGGGAGCTAGTTTCTTATGAGAAATGTTTTTAGTTTTTAGGGGTGCAACTGCATCAAGGGTATTGCGCAAGGTTAAGTTGAGTTCCTCAGTTAGGTGGTTAACTGATTTTTGTCCTCTGGCGTCCTTGGGTAGACAGAGGGAATCTGGAAGGACATCAAGGAATCTTTGTGTTGTCTGTGAATTTATAGCACGACTTTTGATGATCCTTGGTTGGGGTCTGAGCAGATTATTTGTTGCAATTGCAAACGTAATAAAATGGTGGTCCGATAGTCCAGGATTATGAGGAAAAACATTAAGATCCACAACATTTATTCCATGGGACAAAACTAGGTCCAGCGTATGACTGTGACAGTGAGTGGGTCCAGAGACATGTTGGACAAAACCCACTGAGTCGATGATGGCTCCGAAAGCCTTTTGGAGTGGGTCTGTGGACTTTTCCATGTGAATATTAAAGTCACCAAAGATTAGAATATTATCCGCTATGACTACAAGGTCCGATAGGAATTCAGGGAACTCAGTGAGGAACACTGTATATGGCCCAGGAGGCCTGTAAACAGTAGCTATAAAAAGTGATTGAGTAGGCTGCATAGATTTCATGACTAGAAGCTCAAAAGACGAAAACGTCATTTTTTTTTTTGTAAATTGAAATTTGCTATCGTAAATGTTAGCAACACCTCCGCCTTTGCGGGATGCACGGGGGATATGGTCACTAGTGTAGCCAGGAGGTGAGGCCTCATTTAACACAGTACACTGTGCTGATAGGCTCTAACTCCAGTACACTGTGCTGATAGGCCCTAACTCCAGTACACTATGCTGATAGGCTCTAACTCCAGTACACTGTGCTGATAGGCTCTAACTCCAGTACACTGTGCTGATAGGCTCTAACTCCAGTACACTGTGCTGATAGGCCCTAACTTCAGTACACACTGTGCTCATAGGCTCTAACTCAGGTACACACTGTTCTGATAGGCTCTAACTCCAGTACACTGTGCTGATAGGCTCTAACTCCAGTACACTGTGCTGATAGGCTCTAACTCCAGTACACTGTGCTGATAGGCCCTAACTCCAGTACACTATGCTGATAGGCTCTAACTCCAGTACACTGTGTTGATAGGCTCTAACTCCAGTACACTGTGCTGATAGGCTCTAACTCCAGTACACTGTGCTGATAGGCTCTAAATCCACTAGATGTTGGAACTTTGCCACGGGGACTTGGTCGGTCACTGATGTTGGGTGATTAGGCCTGGCTCACAGTCGGCGTTCCAATTCATCCCAAAGTTGTTAGAAGGGGTTGAGGTCAAGGCTCTGCGCAGGCCAGTCAAGACCTTCCACGCTGATCTCTTCAAGCCATTTCTGCACGGGGGCATTGTCAGGCTGAAACAGGATAGGGCCTTCCCCAAAACGTTGCCACAAAGTTGGAAGCACAGAATTGTCTAGAATGCCATTGTATTCTGTAGCATTAAGGGGCCTAGCCCAAACCATGATAAACAGCCCCAGACCACTATTCCGTCTCCACCGTATTTTACAGTTGGCACTACGCAATGGGACAGATAGCGTTCTCCTAGCATCCGCGAATGCCAGATTCATCAGTCGGACTGCCAGATGTGAAGCGTGATTTATCACTCCACAGAGCGCGTTTCCACGACTCCAGAGTCGAATTGCGGCAAGCTTTACACCACTCCAGCCAACGCTTGGCATAGCGCATGGTGATCTTAGTCTTGTGTGGGGCTGCTCGGACATGGAAACCCACTTCATGAAGCTCACCACGGACAGTTATTGTGCTGATGTTGCTGCCAGTGGCAGTTTGGAATGTCGTAGTGAGTGTTTCAACTGAGGACAGACGATTTTTAGGAGTTACACACTACAGCATTCGGGGGTCCTGTTCTGTGAGCTTGTGTGGCCTACCACTTCACGGCTGAGCCATTGTTGCTCCTAGATATTTCCACTTCACAATGACAGCACTTACAGTTGACTGGGGCAGCTCTAGCAGGGCAGAAATTTGACAAACTGACTTGTTGGAAAGGTAGCAACCTATGATGGTGACACGTTGAAAGTCACTGAACTCTTCAGTACCGGCCATCCTACTGCCGCTGTCTTTTTATGGAGATTGCATGGCTGTGTGCTCGATTTTATACATCTGTCAGCAACGGGTGTGGCTGAAATAGGTGAATCCACTAACTTGAAAGGTTGTCCACATACATTTGGCCATCTAGTGTAGCTCTATATTATTGATGGGAGTTCAATGTTCTGACTGCTGCGGGATAAAACACTGAAAGAAGTAATTGGATAGATGGGAGGGGTTATTGATTATTGTTTCTGCACATTTGGAGGTGTGCTTGGTGTACAGAAAGCTCACAGAGGGAAGGTCCCAAGACAGCCAGAAATCTTTGAGGCTTTCCACACAACCCTCTCTAGTCTCTTCTTAGTGAGACTGTCCATGTTACCATACCAAACTGTAACAGACTGTATGAGGCAAAGATACAGGTACTTTAAGAAACTTATCATGTTTCATTACTTATTCTAATGAATAGGACATTCAGCTACTTCACCATTCAGCTACTTTACCAATTCAAACCTTTAAAACGTTTAGCCCCATCAAATCTTTATCAAGACTATATTTTATGAGTGACCTTGCCGAGTGGAATGACATTGGCTTACAGTATGCTGACTAATCACAAGGACAGGAACATGATATGTGGGGAGAGAATAATGTATGACTCATAGACGGCCTTGTCAGCACACCAGCAGCATATACATAACACTACTTAAAGAGCTCTCATTCACTGGCTATTTGCTATCTATGGCCAGTTGGATAGATACATTTCAGCAAGATGTTCTATTCACCTCCAAAACCATGTAATCACCATCATATTCATCATCACCTCTTTCAATGGGCTGTTTATCCATTAGAAAGTTGCCATGACAACCATCTTAACAAACCAACCAAGTGTATGACAACAAACTGTGGTAGGCCTGCCACCTACCATAATGGATAATAATATAGTCTGAAGAGTCATATTGTGGCTACATGCATACAAACAAAAAACTACTTGAGTGACACCATCTGGAAAGGTCAGTGACACAGTAGAAGACTTTCTTACTTGTGTATTTCCTATGCAATGTTTTAGATTAAAGCGACTGGTTGGTCGGGGGTGGAAGGAGTGGGGGCTGGTCTTCTGGGAGGATGGAGGATGTGGGATCATTGATGTGTCCAGAGATCAATAAAGGAAAGTATTCAGATCTCAATAGTGAAACCCAACCAGCCTGCCAATACAAGGGGGCTTCAGCCCATAGAGTAGAGCAGACCCCCTCAGCTGATACAGTGGGGCAAAAAAGTATTTAGTCAGCCACCAATTGTGCAAGTTCTCCCACTTAAAAAGATCATCATAGGTACACTTCAACTGTGACAGACAAAATGAGAAGAAAGAAATCCAGAAAATCACATTGTAGGATTTTTAATTAATTTATTTGCAAATGATGGTAGAAAATAAGTATTTGGTCAATAACAAAAGTTTATCTCAATACTTTGTTATATACCCTTTGTTGGCAAATGTTTTCTGTAAGTCTTCACAAGGTTTTCACACACTGTTGCTGGTATTTTGGCCAGACACAGACTTTCAACTCTCTCCAAAGATTTTCTATGGGGTTGAGATCTGGAGACTGGCTAGGCCACTCCAGGACCTTGAAATGCTTCTTACGAAGCCACTCCTTCATTGCCCGGGCGGTGTGTTTGGGATCATTGTCATGCTGAAAGACCCAGCCATGTTTCATCTTCAATCCCCTTGCTGATGGAAGGAGGTTTTCACTCAAAATCTCACGATCCATGGCCCCATTCATTCTTTCCTTTACACGGATCAGTCGTCCTGGTCCCTTTGCAGAAAAACAGCCCCAAAGCATGATGTTTCCACCTCCATGCTTCACAGTAGGTATGGTGTTCTTTGGATACAACTCAGCATTCTTTGTCCTCCAAACAAGACGAGTTAAGTTTTTACCAAAAAGTTATATTTTGGTTTCATCTGACCATATGACATTCTCCCAATCTTCTGGATCATCCAAATGCTCTCTAGCAAACTTCAGACGGGCCTGGACATGTACTGGCTTAAGCAGGGGGACACGTCTGGCACTGCAGGATTTGAGTCCCTGGCGGCATAGTGTGTTACTGATGGTAGGCTTTGTTACTTTGGTCCCAGGTCTCTGCAGGTCATTCACTAGGTCCCCCCGTGTGGTTCTGGGATTTTTGCTCACCGTTCTTGTGATCATTTTGACCCCACGGGGTGAGATCTCTGGTGGAGCCCCAGATCGAGGGAGATTATCAGTGGTCTTACATATCTTCCATTTCCTAATAATTGCTCCCACAGTGTATTTCTTCAAACCAAGCTGCTTACCTATTGCAGATTCAGTCTTCCCAGCCTGGTGCAGGTCTACAATTTTGTTTCTGGTGTCCTTTGACAGCTCTTTGGTCTTGGCCATAGTGGAGTTTGGAGTGTGACTGTTTGAGGTTGTGGACAGGTGTCTTTTATACTGATAACAAGTTCAAACAGGTGCCATTAATACAGGTAACGAGTGGAGGACAGAGGAGCCTCTTAAAGAAGAAGTTACAGATCTGTGAGAGCCAGAAATCTTGCTTCTTTGTAGGTGACCAAATACTTATTTTCCACCATAATTTGCAAATAAATTCATTAAAAATCCTACAATGTGATTTTCTGCATTTTTTTTTCTCATTTTGTCTTTCATAGTTGAAGTGTACCTCTGATGAAATTTACAGGCCTCTCTCATCTTTTTAAGTTGGAGAACTTGCACAATTGGTGGCTGACTAAATACTTCCCCCCCACTGTAGGTACAGTAGGGGTGGAGCCAGACAGGGTCAGGGGGACAATAAAGTTATATTGGAGGTGGGATGTGACGGTAGCAGGTTCAGTGTGCTGCAACCTGATTGGTGGCTTCTGCTGGCCAAATTGTCCGAGCTCAATAGCCATCAACACTGGTTTGTCTGTAAGTGTAAATACCTCAATGAGCAGTAAACACAATTATAGAACTCAGACGTGCATTAGTGGTCTTTCAGTGGCCTTCCCAAATTTAGTGTATCATCAAGGACTGTGGAGCCTGTCCAAAAACTCCACATAATGGACCATGTGATCTGCTTTGATGGACAGGTTCAATACAGAGCATATCCCAGAGGTGTGTGTATGAGCATAATGGCTCAATTGTAAATTCACACTCTCTCTCACTCTATTCACTTACCATATGGCGTTGTGTCATGGTACCATAAGTACCAGTGGTAGGTTAACGGTTGTAAGCCTTGCTATGAAATTACATGACAAGAAATTATGTTAGAAAATGGATTGTAAAACATGAGTCAATATTAATTCAGTTGTTTCTTTCTTGAAAGTGCACATCCCTCATTGAACTGTCTTACCTTGATAGCCTGATTATTCACAGTAGTGTTACTTCAGGGATGACCAACTATGCAAGGGAAGTAGTCTCCCTCTTGTGGTGTAAGAGACTGTGGTGTATCATTATATTGTGTAAGAGACTGTGGTGTATCATTATGTTGTGTAAGAGACTGTGGTGTATCATTATATTGTGTAAGAGACTGTGGTGTGGCTGGTAAAAAGCCTAGCTCTTCGAGCCATGTTACACATCCCACCAAGTGGGTTAACCCTATTATCGCGATGCATAGGGTGTTTGCCTTTCACGCCGGAGACCAGGATTCGCTTGCCGCTCCCTCTGTTCGCTGCGTTGGTGTCAAGTCGGATGGCGGCCGAAGGGCCATCGAAAGGCACAGAGATACTTGTGAAGGGGTTTGAAAGAAAGTCGACGTGCCTACTGGTTCGAAAGGGGCAGTATTGCGGTCCTCGCTATATGACCCACTGTACAATTCCTACCAAGTGGGCTAACCCTATTGGCGCAAAGCGTAGGGTGTTTGCCATTCACGCCTGGATTTGCTTCCCACTTTTGTTCGCTACATATACTGTTTATATATTTTTTGGGGGGGTGTGGGTGGTAAAATATTGCAGGCTATAGGCCTAGGTACCTTACTACGTGACCATGTAGAAAACGCAAGAATCAAGCTGTGTCTAGAATGATGATGTGCTTGACACCAGGCCCTGAAGAAGGCACAGTGATGCCAAAACGTTGGTGGGTTACCCAATACATTACTGGGAGCTTGTATATGGAGTATGCAACTCTCTTTTTTTGTTGTATAGTTTGTTCGCCATTGGTCAGCACCTCTACCAACTTTTGGGGTGTGCACCAGCTCATAAAATTCATTCATTAATATACAGTTGACGCAATAATACAGACCACATAAATGAGAAATTATCAATAAAACTGCATGTAAAAAACGCATCTACCTAGTAGATTTCAAGTAGATTTCCGGTATGCTTTTTTTGGCAAACAACATGCAATGCAACGCTTTGGAGGGAAAGCGAGAGAGCGCGATAGAAAGAAAGAGAGAGAGAAAGAGAGGGACAGAGAGAGCGAGATACAGATGATGTGTCAGAAAAGTGACTCCAGTTGATCCTTGTCTCTTGTCTATGTAGATCAGGGTCCCCCAACTCGCGGCCCGAGTGCCGAATTTGTACCGCAGGTGTTTTTGTGTGTTTTTTTGTTGCATTTTCATTGTTGGACATAAAACAATGTAAATCAGCTCCAAGTTATTTTAATTTGGAATATCTGTTCCCAAGTATGTCCATGCATAATATAGAGACGCATTACCATATACAAATGCAAGCAAGGTTTGGAATTATTATGTTTTAGTCAAATATTATATCTGTTTGGGCTTAATGCGGTCTACAAATTATTTGTCATTATGTTCTTGCCCCCCAACCATCTACTCAAGAAAATAATGACGCGCGTCTGAATCTAGTTGATGATCCCAGGTGTAGATCGAGCAAGTCGACTACTGCAGAAGTCACAGGGTAAATCGGGAAGGAGTGGACGTGCCTCTCTTCAGTTCGTGCACGACTCTTGCCTCCGCAGTGCACTGCTGGATAGCGCTCAGTACAGTCAGTCTGCGCCCGGACGCTTCACGCACGCACCAGTGACCTGCCAATGCGACGCATCTCACTCTCAAAAGGTCTCGAACACTACACCGCAGCGAAGAGCATGGGGAATTCACTGCGGACTCATTGATAAAGAATTGCCACTGGAATTAAAATGAACAATTCGTCCTGTATGTTCCTTTGCAGTATCCATTTAGTATAGTCTATTTGTTTATGACACTGTAGGAAACCGAAGCATGGCGGGTACCTTATCATTGGTGATGTTGTTTGGAGTGGTGAGTAGTGGCATGATTTATAACTCTGATTTCATAAAGATATATTTCATTTTGATTGAATAGGTAGCATGGGAGAAACGTGTTCATTGTTTGCATTTTATTACTTTGCGTTATAACACTGTAGTTGTATTGGACTGGGGATCCCTGCACTGTCCCTCGTATTTCTCCATCTAATGCTGGCAAATTAGTCACGATACTAATCTGAGGAGAGCTGCTGGAGGGAAGGTGTTTACCCCCCCCCCCCCCCATCTCAGAACTGAGCATAATATACCCGAATGTGTGTTTTATAATAACAGTTATAGTTCCCCATGCTCTTCATCTGAATCCTTTATAGAACAACCATCCTAGAAGGTTTTCATAGGCAGGTGCCAGAGCCCAAGGTTCCTTTTACAATGTAGGATTTCATAGCATGTCCATCCATTTAAAACTGTGGTAAGATCACATACGGACTGAAATGAAAGGCTTGCTCAGTCATCGGTAAATATGCATACTCAGTGTTGGGGAAGCTACTCAGAAAATATAGTTTACCAAGCTACCAATTACTTCACACTGGAAGAAGTTAAGCCTCACCAAAGCTCCCCTTAAGACAAATATATATTTGACTTAAGTAAAGTTACTTTGAAAAAGTAGTTCACTACATCCAAACTTGTTCTGAAAAAACATCAATATGTGCACCTGAAATACCATAGTTAACAAATTGCAATTGAGGTCATATATTAAGAGAATGTGTAATTTAGCATAAGAAACAAAAAAACTAACGTTTCAAGTGAGAATTAGGCAGGTCTAATGCTGAAAATTTGAAAATGATTGCCTACTTCACCCATATACCCAGTTTAACTTCTTCCAGTGTGAAGTAATTGGTAGCTTGGTAAAATATATTTTCAGAGTAGCGGAGTGGTCGGAGGCTCCGTATGGATGGTGTAATGCAATTGTGGAGTCTACGGAGGGGAGGCACCGCGTCGCTATGCGCGTCTCAAATCAACACTTTATTTTAAGAATGTGACATGTGACATTCCTAGTGGGTCAGAAGTTTACATACAGTCAATTAGTATTTGGTAGCATTGCCTTTAAATTTATTAACTTGGGTCAAACGTTTTGGGTAGTCTTCCACAAGCTTCCCACAATAAGTTGGGTGAATTTTGGCCCATTCCTCCTGACAGAGTTGGTGTAACTGAGTCAGGTTTGTCGGCCTCCTTGCTCACACACACTTTTTCAGTTCTGCCCACAAATGTTCTGTAGGATTGAGGTTAGGGCTTTGTGATGGCCACTCCAATACCTTGACTTTGTTGTCCTTAAGCCATTTTGCCACAACTTTGGAAGCATGCTTGGGGTCATTGTCCATTTGGAAGACCCATTTGCGACCAAGATGAGATGTTGCTTCAATATATCCACATAATCTTCCTCCCTCATGAAGCCATCTATTTTGTGAAGTGCACCAGTCCCTCCTGCAGCAAAGCACCCCCACAATATGATGCTGCCTTCCCAGTGCTTCACAGTTGGGATGGTGTTCTTTGGCTTGCAAGCCTCCCATTTTTCCTCCAAACATAATGATGGTTATTATGGCCAAACAGTTATATTTTTGTTTCATCAGACCAGAGGACATTTCTCCAAAAAGTACGATCTTTGTCCCCATGTGCAGTTGCAAACCAGAGTCTGGCTTTTTTTATGGTGGTTTTGGAGCAGTGCCTTCTTCCTTGCTGAGCTGCCTTTCAGGTTATGTCGATATAGGACTCGTTTTACTGTGGATATAGATACATTTGTACCTGTTTCCTCCAGCATCTTCACAAGGTCCTTTGCTGTTGTTCTGGAAATGATTTGCACTTTTCGCACCAAAGTACGTTCATCTCTAGGAGACAGAACGCATCTCCTTCCTGAGCGGTATGAAGGCTGCGTGGTCCCATGGCGTTTATACTTGCCTACTATTGTTTGTACAGATGAATGTGGTACCTTCAGGCATTTGGAAATTGCTCCCAATGATGAACCAGACTTGTGGAGGTCTACAATTGTTTTTCTGAGGTCTTGGCTGATTTATTTTTATTTTCCCATGATGTCAAGCAAAGAGGCACTGAGTTTGAAGGTAAGCCTTGAAATACATCCACAGGTACACCTCCAATTGACTCAAATGATGTAAATAAGCCTATCAGAAGCTTCTAAAGCCATGACATCATTTTAGGAATTTTCCAAGCTGTTTAAAGGCACAGTCAACTTAGTGTATGTAAACTTCTGACCCACTGGAATTGTGATACAGTGAATTATAAGTGAAATAATCTGTCAACAATTGTTGGAAAAATGACGTGTGTCATGCACAAAGTAGATGTCCTAACTGACTTGCCAAAACTATAGTTTGTTAACAAGAAATTTGTGGAGTGGTTGAAAACGAGTTTTAATGACTCCAATATGAGTGCATGTAAACTTCTGACTTCATCTGTAGGTCAGGAGGTCCTGTATAAACACAAACTCACTTCCTTGACAACTTCCTTCACAACAGTTCTGCGCTGCTCCGCTAAGCTCAAGAAGTATGAATACCCTGACTTCTGCAGAGGCCATATCACCCTAAATGCTGCACGGCCAATGCAGATGTCAGATTGACCATGCATCACCTTTCAGTCACTCAGATCATGTTGAGAGTAGCAGGCTCCTTATCGGAGATGAACCTGGTAAATTGCCAGTTTATAAACTTGGGGGTTTGGGCGGCATTCCAAGTTCACATTCACGACCTGGTGATTATAGTGTAAGACCATATTCAAATAAAAACACAGGTTTTGAGCCAAGGTTTGCATAAATTAGTAAGGATAAGAAAATATGCTTATGTGTGGTTTAACAATGCTTTGGGCAATTCTCCAACAGAGGGGGACATGCCAAGAGTAGAGGGGTCACAGGCGCAACTTTCACTGGGGACGGTGGGGGGGACGGACGGACAAATGCAATCTGAAATTGCATTTTTGTCCTCCTCGGATTTATCGTTGGATTGTGGTACAAAACGAGGCAACGGTGTGCTTTAGGACCATGCAGATCGATCCAAGCGGTCGGGTAAACTGTTTGGAGTGTTTATCTGACTGGATAAAAATTAAATAAAAAATTTTCGCCCTTAAGAGGGTTTGAGATTATGTGGGGGATATCACTGGGGGGGGGGGCACGCACGCACACACACACACACACACACAGACACACACGCACACACAGAGAAGATAGAGAGAGGGAAGAGAGAGAGGGAGTAATGTACAGAACGGATGAGAGTCGATCGACAGAGAGAGAGAGCTGTGCTGGCGGCTGCTCTCAGTGCATCTGTTTCTGAATGAAAGCAGGGGCTGAGGGAGGGGGAGAGAGGGAGACAGTTAAATAGAGAAAGAAGGCATTTCAGTGAGAGAGAGACCAGCAGTTTTTCTTAGTAAAATGTGAGGCATTAAACATTAAAGCGTTTCAGTCTAATGGTTTTGATGATTATGACTTCAGAATGTGCTTCACATGATTGTTTCCTTATTTAAATGTATTGTATGTATGAAAACATGCTTTAGTCTTGTGCCTGTGAAGCTGTTTGGCATTTATATCAGAGTGAGAGAGAGGAAGTGACAGAGAAGAGTGGAGAGAGGCAGTGAGAAAAAGACTGGAAATAAAGAGACAGAGAGAAGATTGTGTGTAACAGGAAGCAGCATGTGTGTATGCCTTTGCGTGCGTGTGTGAATTTATAGTTTTAAGTTGCGCAATATGAGGACTTGTTATGCAAATTCCAGAGAGGAATCTGTCTTTTACCACACCTAGCAATTAGAGAGAAAAACAAGGACGTTAACTCTCCCAGGCCCTCCATCAACAGTACGGAGTCTGACCAATAGCCCCGTAGACAGCTCCGTTGCAGTATGCTCCAGCCAGCAGTTTTCAACTAACGTTTGCACTACAAGCGAATAAATAAGGAGGAGAGTAACCCCTATGGGGAAGAAAACAAAAATCAAGTATTAGAAAAACAAAGGTAGATCTTCTCCTTATAAATTAATGGGTTTAAGAGTCTTTGTAAACACCCTGCAGACTGACAACTTCAGTGTGAAGGGCAGTGGGCTGGACATGGATGATCGGAACAGGAATTCTGGGGGGAAGTGTGTGTGTGTGTGTGCACGAGTGTGTGCATGCATGGGTGGGTGTGTGTGTGTGTATGGGGAGGATATATTGAAGTGCTAACATGCAACATGAGGTTGTGCATTAGGCACATATGCTTATAGGTGTTACTTGGACCAGTCATGGGTGAGCACCTTGAGGCTTGCCTTTATGTGCCTTTAAAGGCTCTCTGAGGGTGGGACAATGTATTGCTCTGTAGAATAATTTGTCTCTGATTTAGATGTAGACAAAATTATTTATTGTGAATCATGATACGAGGTTAGATTAGGAACATGATTGTAATACGCATCTGGCTGTCATTTTTGCCTTCAAAACGTTCCCCTCTATGAGCCAGTATTATGGGTGACCTCTGCTTTAACACCCTTCTGTCTGTTCCTCTGTCTGTGCCAGGTTGGGGTGTTGGTGGCTTCTAAGACGGAACGGGCGGTGCAGGTGCCCTGTGACTCAGGCCAGTACACCAAGGGTGGAGAGTGCTGCGAGGTGTGCCCACCTGGAGAGGGGGTGGTGAGGAGGTGTGGTGCCAACCAGACCGTCTGCGCCCAGTGCCTAGACAGTGAGTTCATCCTTCAAATGTACAAGTACACATCTATACAGGCATACTGTATTATGCACATGCACACAGGCACGAACACACAGCTATTTTCAGGTGCACAACTAGAGGTTTTCTTCTGGATCAAAAAGGGGCTTAGGTGGTGGGCATGGCAGGGGGCGCGGTTGGCTCGTTGGCGCGTCATAATTTTAGAAGCCCCCATCTTGGCGGGGTAAAGAATGGCTAATGTTGTGTTCTTTTGCTCAAACATAATAACAAAATCTATAATGGTAAATTCATTGTTTTTAGAATTTTCAATTCTCCCTGTCTGTCTAGTTTTTATTTTGGGGATTGTTAGTTCTCAATGATTATGTTATCAAAAAATATATAGGTCCATTATCTTTTTTACACACTTTATGTCTGGTTTTAGTCGTTTAAGTACACACTGAAAGTGTTTTTATATGCCGAAAATGTATTTAAAAAGTACATATACAGTATATTAGAACTTTTCTTTACACTGTTTGGACTTATCCACCGCAATGATTTCAATGGCAGAAAAATCGCTGAACTATACAATTCACCTTATATGCACTCATTTACACCATCAACAGGAATTTACACATTAATACCCCACCGTCTAAAACCATCCAATCAAAACAGAAAAAAGCCTGAACAAAAATGTTACTGTCCAATTTGCACATAACAACAAAAATCCTTCTGTCTCTGCTTTAATAACAAAGTGTTCTTTAGAAACAAGCATGGATTCCTATGTTTGATGGCTGTAAGTGGGGCCAAATGTGTTCACTTACAACTCAGGCTGAAACCCATTAGCACTGATTCAGAGGGAGGATAAAACGGGACGGGAGAGATGCCAATGTTGTGCTACAACGTCCTACAGAGAGGAAGAGCCTTTATGCAAACATACATATGCACTTCATCTTAGGGTTTGCTTCACCATTTTCCCTCTCTTTCTCTTTCACTCTCTTTCTGTTGTTGTCCTTTACAGTAGTTAAGATGCATAGTAGAAGTTAAAGTGTAGTTCTCACAGGTCACTGCATAGCATAGAAATAGAATCCAGAGAGAGAGAGTCAGCTGGATTCTACAGCACTTCTATAAGTCAAAATGTAGTTCCCAAGGTCACTGCATGGTTGTGGTGGATGAGCAGATTGTCAGAGTGCATTGTGACTCATGACTGGTGTCAGGTCTGCTCTATTGACTGAGTCGTACAAATAGGATCTTCTTTCACAACTGTGACAATTCACAGACAAAGTATTCTTCAGTTGAGGTCCTTTACAAATCCCAGGAATGCCAGTGTCTTCCAACACTATTTGAGCAGGACACAGAACAGACGAGGTCTAAAATTAGATCAATTAAGTAATTTAGTCAGAAGATGGCCTGTGTTGCTGCTTGATATAGTATTACCATAACAAGCTCCTACAGACACAACACTGGCCTGGGATGCCTGTGAACTGCTGCCCAACAATGTGTAAAGACATGGTATGCACATATTATTTAATGTAACCTCCAAACATTCCTGGAGCTTGGCAGTTTAAGATCAAAGTCTCATCCACAGCAGCTGGTCAGTTGGGGAACAGCCAACCAGACAGTGTACATGGAGAGGTAAAAGAACAACGGGAAGGGAGGGGAAATGGAAATGGAAGAGGAGGGGATGAGGAATGGAGACTAATTAATCATTATTATTAGCAAATTACACGAAGTGATGGATTACAGCAGGAAACTGGAGCCGCTTGGCTTCTCTGCAAAAGCAGCAGAGACATCCTAATATGGACTTGTATTCTAAGGTTTTACTGAACCCTGCCCTCAGAGTCCTTAATTTATAAATTAAAATGTATAAATGCTGTCACTTTTTTTCATGGGAAATAATAAACCACTACAGAGCGCTCCACTCTCATTCCCTACCAGTCTTTATGTGACTCATCGGCTGTAACGGGGACAAAAACTGGTCTGAGGGAGCATCAGGCACCAAAGAGCAGGGTCTGCTCATTCATCTTGCATGGTGCTATATGACTGCATCTTTACACATTTAAACAGACTAATTATACCAGTGCGCCATGCCCATTTGATATCCTACACAGGGATGCAGAAAACAATGTTGTCAGTGTTGTCCCATCGCTGCAACTCCTGTACGGACTCAGGGGAGATGAAGGTCGAGAGCCATGCGTCCTCCGGAACACGACGCCACCAAGCCGCACTGCTTCTTGACACACTGCTCGCTTAACCTGGAAATCAGCCGCACCTCATGGGTCTCCCGGTCGCGGCCAGCTGCTACACAGCCCGGGATCGAATCCGGATCTGTAGTGACACCTCTAGTACTGAGATGCAGTGCCTTAGACCGCTGCACTCGGGAAGCCCTAGAAAACAATTATCGTGAGCCACGATACAGACATGGTATCAATAATGTGGTAAACATTCCACAATTTAGCAGAATTGCATTGTCACGTTTGTGACAATTTGAGTCAATTTACAATTGTTCTCTGCCTGTCCATTTTTGTTTGTCCCAATAAAATCTTATTGTGCTTGATGCATCCCTGAAACACTAACAAACATAGGGCCTGAGAGTGTTATAAATGGATGTCAGTGGCTGAAAGCACGGAGCTTAATCCTGAATAACAAAAGCTATATACGTAGATAGAAGCTGTATTTCATAAAGCGCAGGTATTAATATTTTAAAAGGTGAAAAAACATTCAGAGCATCCATTTCCTGTTTCATGGTAAATATGGGTGCATCTTTGTTTACCTCTTCTTCCTCTCTGGATACTCTACTTCATGTCCCGCTAACACCTCCCCTCCTCATTGCCCTATCCTTTCAGGTCTAGACGCCTGCCAACGTCAGCACCGCTAAAATATTGATCAGTCCTTTCCACTTTCTCTCTCTCTCTGCCTGTCATGGGACACAGCACATACAGAGCTGCTTCTCAGTGAAGCATCACAAAGGGGGCTGCAACTGACTTAGGATCAGTGGGGATGGAGAGAGAAAAGGCCAGTCAATGAAGCATTTAGAAAGTCCTCTGACTGAATGGGGTTCAGTTGGGGATTTAGAGAGAGAGAGAGAAAGAGAGAGAGAGACAGAGAGAGAGAGACAGAGAGAGAGAAGGACATAGAGAGAGGAGAACCACAGCTATCTTAGTCAATGGAGTGTGTAAAAGAGGACTGACTGATTGTGGATCAGTGGGTAATGGGGGGAATGAGGAGAAATTAGTTTGAGAGTCCTCTGTGGCTCCTACAGCGGAAACTACTGCATTACTCCACTGACCCCAGAACAGCACTAGGTGAGCTAATGAGGGATAACACATAACTGTCACCAGATATGACTTCTCTTTTTAACATCCTAATAATAGAATTATAGGAATGTTAATAATACCCTAAACAGATGTTGTAAACCTTGGGGTCGAGCCAAGCAGACCACTGAAGCGTGGCAATAATTACACACTGTTAAATAAATGTTTCAAGTTTTAAAAGACAAATAGAAACCGGCATGCAGGTTTCAGAACGTTTAACGTATAGCCCTACAGAGAAACAAGAGCCAGTGAAAGGTCAGTGTGTTATGTTAGCATAGCAGAAAGAGAGAAAAGAGTTAAGGAAGGAAAGCTGTCTGACATTAGTGGGGAAATGGCCATTGGCCACGGTCCCCTAGAATAACACAGCAGGATAGTGCTGACAATGGAGAAGATGAAAGAGGATGGACACAGGAGAAACTTAAGGATGTCCAGACCTGCATTATTAATGATGCTAATCTAATGGGGTCGAAACACTTCGATGTGAGAGGAGGAGCCTTCTCAGGCTGAATTGGCACATTTACACTACATCCCTCAGCCTTCAATCACTAACTGCTGACAGGATCATACTGCTAGATATCTAGAGGAGGTGGTCGGGTTGAGAGGAACCATGAGGATCATACTGCTAGATATCTAGAGGAGGGTGGTCAGGTTGAGAGGAACCATGAGGATCATACTGCTAGATATCTAGAGGAGGGTGGTCAGGTTGAGAGGAACCATGAGGATCATACTGCTAGATATCTAGAGGAGGGTGGTCAGGTTGAGAGGAACCACGAGGATCATACTGCTAGATATCTAGAGGTGGTCAGGTTGAGAGGAACCACAAGGATCATACTGCTAGATATCTAGAGGAGGTGGTCAGGTTGAGAGGAACCACGAGGATCATACTGCTAGAAATCTAGAGGAAGATGGTCAGGTTGAGAGGAACCATGAGGATCATACTACTAGATATCTAGAGGAGGGTGGTCAGGTTGAGAGGAACCATGAGGATCATACTGCTAGATATCTAGTGACGGGCATGGTAACTGATTTACTGAGAGACAGTGTGGTTCGGAACATCATCCTTCACACACACACTCTCTCTCTCTCTCTCTCTCTCTCTCTCTCTCTCTCTCTCTCTCTCTCTCACATGTGCGTGGTTCTGGAGCATACAGTCACGTTTAGACATGTTTATATACAATGATCGCATAGGGGTTTATGCATGCGAGCTAAAATTAGGTAGAGGCCTGTTGCACTGCGGGATAATTGGGGAGGTTGAGGAAAGGTTGTACCGTCAAGCCTGACTGAAAAGAAAACAAAGGCTCTGAGTCCTACTTCAAATCATTATTTACCCTAAGGTCAGTTATTTATCCACCAGATCGAAGGCCCCACTCACTCAGTCAATGTCAGAGCTGCTCTGCTACCTCTAGCCAGAGCCATATAAAGAGACCAGACCACCATCTGAACCACTCACTGCCAAATGCCTGCTGAGAGAAATGTAAGAGAACAATAACACTGGACCTGGGCTACCACCTGTCAGTGAAGGGAGCTCAACCTCAGGTCTCTCCATTGCCCTGTCACATGTTCCCTGATTGTTATGAAACATATTAATTTATATTTACTATTTGATCGTCTTTTTGATGGTCTGTAACATGTTGTCATGTTTGGATCATCCAATTTTGGACCATCGTCAATGTTTTTCACTGTGTTACCTCAAATGGTTGGAGTTGGAAACTCAGAGGAAATAACATCCTGTTCTCACAGTATGAGCCTGTTTTATCCAATCCTGTTCTCACGGTATGAGCCTGTTTTATCCAATCCTGTTCTCACGGCATGAGCCTGTTTTATCCAATCCTGTTCTCACAGTATGAGCCTGTTTTATCCAATCCTGTTCTGTTTATCCTCCACTAATGTTTCAATGCCGTTACCTCTCACATTCTCTGTTTACAGTGTGTTTAAAGTAAGGGAGAGGACACCCTGTGTTGTCAGGTAGTAAGCTGTGCTGCTGTTTACAAGGTGTTAGAGATATTAGGCTCAGCCTGTGCTAGTGTTTACATGCTGGAGGAGCTTACAAGGCAAGGCAAGTGCTGGGACATTGCTGCAGGGCTTTTCACACCAGCAATACGCTCTCTCTCTCTTACTGAACACAACAACTGCAATCCAACACTTCTCACTGCTCGTCCTGACACAGACACACACACACACACACACACACACACACACACACACACACACACACACACACACACACACACACACACACACACACACACACACACACACACACACACACACACACACACACACAGTACTCTCAAGCAGATGTAGACACACAAAAACATGCATCACTTGTTGTTTCTAATAGCAAGGGAAGCCTCTAAAGCTCTACATTGCAGAAGATGCCTCCTCTCTCCTGTTCCCCATTTAGAAGAGCATCACACAGGAGTAGGAGTACAGAGGGATTTGGGGAACCCTATACCTGGTGGGGATCCCGCTGTTCTGTTACTCAAACCAGCCTGCCCCTCCTCTCCACCGTCTCCTCCTCTCCTCTCTTATCCTCTCCTCTCCTCATCTCTTCCCTCTCCTCCCTCTCATCCTCCCTCTCCTCCTCTCCACCCTCTCCTCCTCTCCTCTCTTATCCTCTCCTTTCCTTATCTCTTCCCTCTCCTCCCTCTCCTCCTCTCCCCTCCTCTCCCACCAAACGTCACTCTCATCTCCTACAGCCACAAAAATAACAGACTATATGAATAATTCAGCAGGGTTCCAATTATATCTGAAAAAAAAATCTATAAGAACATGCAATATTAATGAATGACTTTGTACCGCTAAGAACTCTCAGCATGAGAATAACCCAGTTTGGGGTCAACACCTTCATGGCTCAACTTCTAGCACCAACATTCCTGAAGAGCACATTCTACTAATGGAACTTCATAAAGACTACTACAACTGGCTCAGCAAATAGTCATAAACATTGCTTAGCTACAAGATATAACACAAAACATGTGTGTACCAGTTGTCATTTATAAAAAGTGAACTTGGCTTGAGAATGTGCTTTCCTCCACGCACATTTTCTATTGGTTGTAGTATTGTATTGCAAGCAGGCAAGTAAGTATGTTGTGCAAATGGGGGATATGAGGACATGCTTATTCACAAAAACACAATAACAAGATGCAACCATTTGCTGTTAGTGAGAAGAACGAAAATCAATTTGTTTTATTTTTGGAATTGAAATCAAAACATTGTTGAAAAGTCCACAACAATTGGCCACTGTTTTCTCTGTCTGAAAGTGTCAGTCCTTTACAGCCAGATACAGCATAAATGATTGTCCTTTACAGCCAGATACAGCATAAATGATTGTCCTTTACAGCCAGATACATCATAAATTATTGTCCTTCACAGCCAGATACAGCATAAATTATTGTCCTTTACAGCCAGATACAGCATAAATGATTGTCCTTTACAGCCAGATACAGCATAAATTACCGTCCTTTACAGCCAGATACAGCATAAATTATTGTCCTTTACAGCCAGCTAGAGCATAAATTACTGTCCTTTACAGCAAGATACAGCATAAATTATTGTCATTTACAGCCAGATACAGCATAAATTACTGTCCTTTAAAGCCAGATACAGCATAAATTACTGTAAATTACTGTCCTTTACAGCCAGATACAGCATAAATTACTGTCCTTTACAGCCAGATACAGCATAAATTATTGTCCTTTACAGCCAGATACAGCATAAATTACTGTCCTTTACAGCCAGCTACAGCGTAAATTACTGTCCTTTACAGCCAGATACAGCATACATTACTGTCCTTTACAGCCAGATACAGCATAAATGATTGTCCTTTACAGCCAGATACAGCATAAATTACTGTCCTTTACAGCCAGATACAGCATACATTACTGTCCTTTACAGCCAGATACAGCATAAATTATTGTCCTTTACAGCCAGATACAGCATAAATGATTGTCCTTTACAGCCAGATACAGCATAAATTACTGTCCTTTACAGCCAGATACAGCATAAATTACTGTCCTTTACAGCCAGATACAGCATAAATGACTGTCCTTTACAGCCAGATACAGCATAAATTATTGTCCTTTTTCAGCCAGCTACAGCATACATTACTGTCCTTTACAGCCAGATACAGCATAAATTATTGTCCTTTACAGCCAGATACAGCATACATGATTGTCCTTTACAGCCAGATACAGCATAAATTACTGTCCTTTACAGCCAGATACAGCATAAATTATTGTCCTTTACAGCCAGCTACAGCATACATTACTGTCCTTTACAGCCAGATACAGCATAAATTACTGTCCTTTACAGCCAGATACAGCATAAATTACTGTCCTTTACAGCCAGCTACAGCATAAATTACTGTCCTTTACAGCCAGATACAGCATAAATTATTGTCCATTACAGCCAGATACAGCATAAATTATTGTCCTTTACAGCCAAATACAGCATAAATTACTGTCCTTTACAGCCAGATACAGCATAAATTACTGTCCTTTACAGCCAGATACAGCATAAATGACTGTCCTTTACAGCCAGATACAGCATAAATTACTGTCCTTTACAGCCAGATACAGCATCAATTACTGTCCTTTACAGCCAGCTACAGCATAAATTATTGTCCTTTACAGCCATCTACAGCATACATTACTGTCCTTTACAGCCAGATACAGCATAAATTATTGTCCTTTACAGCCAGATACAGCATAAATGATTGTCCTTTACAGCCAGATACAGCATAAATGATTGTCCTTTACAGCCAGATACAGCATAAATTATTGTCCTTTACAGCCAGCTACAGCATAAATTACGGTCCTTTACAGCCAGATACAGCATAAATTATTGTCCTTTACAGCCAGATACGGCATAAATGATTGTCCTTTACAGCCAGATACAGCATAAATGATTGTCCTTTACAGCCAGATACAGCATAAATGATTGTCCTTTACAGCCAGATACAGCATAAATTACTGTCCTTTACAGCCAGATACAGCATAAATTATTGTCCTTTACAGCCAGCTACAGCATACATTACTGTCCTTTACAGCCAGATACAGCATAAATTATTGTCCTTTACAGCCAGATACAGCATAAATTACTGTCCTTTACAGCCAGATACAGCATAAATTACTGTCCTTTACAGCCAGCTACAGCATAAATTATTGTCCTTTACAGCCAGCTACAGCATACATTACTGTCCTTTACAGCCAGATACAGCATAAATTACTGTCCTTTACAGCCAGGTACAGCATAAATTACTGTCCTTTACAGCCAGGTACAGCATAAATTACTGCCTTTTACAGCCAGACACAGGATAAATTACTGAAAATGATTAATACATTCTTCCTACACAGTAAATATATCGGTAGCTTGTGTAAAAGACTTGACAGTATGGGTTTAGGCTACAGAATTGCTGTGTGATAGGAGTGCGACATCTCAGAGACCCAAGGCAGGAGATACTGAAGAAACACAATAATATATTGATAAACAAAACAATTAGTATTTTGAAAAGAAGTGTGGGCTGTAGTATTTTAATTAAAACATTTTTGAATATACAATCAATAGGGTAAGTGTTTGGCACTCGGTATAGGCAGCATGCATGTTTAGTTTGAAAAAGTCACTGTAAAAGTCTAAAACATTCTGCCCACACCTCTATAGAAATGTGATCAAATTGGCCATTGCTCTTTCTTTTAGAAACTGCCGTCCCCTGGCCCAATTCCAATAGTTCCACATCATACAGCAAATAAAGTGTTTTGAAGGGTGTTATAGTCAGGTGAATGGAGGGCGTTTTCCTGGCAGAGTTATAATGCTTGTTCACACACGCACAGTTTCATGACAAGTCTGATTTACAATGAGAAACATGCATATGGCGTGCGCTACGTTTATACATCTCAATATTGTTAGACGCACCCTCCCGGGTGGCGCAGTGGTTAAGGGCGCTGTACTGCAGCGCCAGCTGTGCCATCAGAGTCCTGGGTTCGCGCCCAGGCTCTGTCGTAACCGGCCGCGACCGGGAGGTCCGTGGGGCGACGCACAATTGGCCTAGCGTCGCCCGGGTTAGGGAGGGCTTGGTCGGTAGGGGTGTCCTTGTCTCATCGCGCACCAGCGACTCCTGTGGCGGGCTGGGCGCAGTGTACGCTAGCCAAGGTGGCCAGGTGCACGGTGTTTCCTCCGGCGCATTGGTGCGGCTGGCTTCCGGGTTGGATGTGCGCTGTGTTAAAGAAGCAGCGGCTTGGTTGGGTTGTGTATCGGAGGACGCATGACTTTCAACCTTCGTCTCTCCCGAGCCCGTACGGGAGTTGTAGCGATGAGACAAGATAGTAGCCACTACAACAATTGGATACTACGAAATTGGGGAGAAAAAGGGGTAAAAAAAAATAATAAATAAATAAATAAATACATTTAAAAAAAAAAATATTGTTAGACGCATGTATTCTTTTCAGAAATAGCTTGAAACATACTTTAAAATGATGAAGAGTGGCCAAGCATCAAATAATCAGTGATCATTTGTGCCAAACCCAGCTTGATTAACTTTGAATACAGGCCATCTCATCGTCTGTTCAGAGCAGTAGAGAGCTATATCATTACAGTACAGTCGGTACAGTCCACACAGAGATCAATCTAGTAATGAGCGCGGCGGGCTTCAGACTCCTTCCTTAACAAGAGCACCTTTCATGTCTCAGAACACAAATCATCCAGAGCCCACTGGATCACTGTGTCCCCCCTCTCGATGAACACAGCAGCAGTAAACATGATTCA
Organism: Oncorhynchus clarkii lewisi; assembly: GCF_045791955.1. Classification (NCBI taxonomy): domain Eukaryota; kingdom Metazoa; phylum Chordata; class Actinopteri; order Salmoniformes; family Salmonidae; genus Oncorhynchus; species Oncorhynchus clarkii. The sequence continues at coordinate 51,693,147 of NC_092159.1, read as the reverse complement.
TGTCATTAGACTGACTGTCTCTCTCTCTCCTCCATCCCCCTCTCCCCTCTGTCTCATCCTCCCCTCATTGTTCTCTATCCCCCTCTTCTTTCTTCTCCTCCAGGTGAGACCTACTCAGAGACCTACAGCCACATAGACACCTGTATCCCCTGCACCATGTGTACAGGTCTGATGCGCATGCAGACGCCCTGCACCGACTCCAACAATGCCATCTGCGTGTGTGACTACAACTACTACCTGAATGAGGTGTCTGGGCGCTGTGAGCCCTGCACGGTGTGCCCGGCGGGCCAGGGCGTGTTGGCACACTGCGAGCACAACCACGACACGGTGTGTGAGGAGTGTATAGACGACACCTACTCTGACCGGGACAGCTCCCTGGACCCCTGCCTGCCCTGCACCATATGTGATGAGGGCATCGAGGTGGAGCTGAGCGCCTGCACCCCCGTCAGCGACTCCCTCTGCCATAGTAAGAGAACCAACGCACACTCACAGCAACATACACACACACAACCTGCACGCTAGTCAGTAGCAGTAACGTCTGGGAACTTATGGTAACCTAGGTTTATAGTAATGTGTTGGCTCCACAGGCTGGGTTAGGTTTATAGTAATGTGTTGGCTCCACAGACTGGGTTAGGTTTATAGTAATGTGTTGGCTCCACAGGCTGGGTTAGGTTTATAGTAATGGGTTGGCTTCACAGGCTGGGTTAGGTCTATGGGACCTGGGTTGGCTCCACAGGCTGGGTTAGGTCTATGGGACCTGGGTTGGCTCCACAGGCTGGGTTAGGTCTATGGGACCTGGGTTGGCTCCACAGGCTGGGTTAGGTCTATGGGACCTGGGTTGGCTCCACAGGCTGGGTTAGGTCTATGGGACCTGGGTTGGCTCCACAGGCTGAGTTAGGTTTATGGGACCTGGGTTGGCTCCACAGGCTGGGTTAGGTCTATGGGACCTGGGTTGGCTCCACAGGCTGGGTTAGATTTATGGGACCTGGGTTGGCTCCACAGGCTGGGTTAGGTTTATGGGACCTGGGTTGGCTCCACAGGCTGGGTTAGGTTTATGGGACCTGGGTTGGCTCCACAGGCTGGGTTAGGTCTATGGGACCTGGGTTGGCTCCACAGGCTGGGTTAGGTTTATGGGACCTGGGTTGGCTCCACAGGCTGGGTTAGGTTTATGGGACCTGGGTTGGCTCCACCAGCTGGGTTAGGTCTATGGGACCTGGGTTGGCTCCACATGTTGGGTTAGGTCTATGGGACCTGGGACCTGGGTTGGCTCCACAGGCTGGGTTAGGTCTATGGGACCTGGGTTGGCTCCACAGGCTGGGTTAGGTTTATGGGACCTGGGTTGGCTCCACAGGCTGGGTTAGGTCTATGAGACCTGGGTTGGCTCCACAGGCTGGGTTAGGTTTATGGGACCTGGGTTGGCTCCACAGGCTGGGTTAGGTCTATGGGACCTGGGACCTGGGTTGGCTCCACAGGCTGGGTTAGGTCTATGGGACCTGGGTTGGCTCCACAGGCTGGGTTAGGTTTATGGGACCTGGGTTGGCTCCACAGGCTGGGTTAGGTCTATGAGACCTGGGTTGGCTCCACAGGCTGGGTTAGGTCTATGGGACCTGGGTTGGCTCCACAGGCTGGGTTAGGTCTATGGGACCTGGGTTGGCTCCACAGGCTGGGTTAGGTTTATGGGACTTGGGTTGGCTCCACAGGCTGGGTTAGGTCTATGGGACCTGGGTTGGCTCCACAGGCTGGGTTAGGTTTATGGGACCTGGGTTGGCTCCACAGGCTGGGTTAGGTCTATGGGACCTGAGTTGGCTTCACAGGCTGGGTTAGGTTTATGGGACCTGGGTTGGCTCCACAGGCTGGGTTAGGTCTATGGGACCTGGGTTGGCTCCACAGGCTGGGTTAGGTTTATGGGACCTGGGTTGGCTCCACAGGCTGGGTTAGGTTTATATTAATGGGTTGGCTCCACAGGCTGGGTTAGGTCTATGGGACCTGGGTTGGCTCCACAGGCTGGGTTAGGTCTATGGGACCTGGGTTGGCTCCACAGGCTGGGTTAGGTTTATGGGACCTGGGTTGGCTCCACAGGCTGGGTTAGGTTAATGGGACCTGGGTTGGCTCCACAGGCTGGGTTAGGTTTATGGGACCAGCAGGTTTGAGTTCCAGTAAATATACTCTATGAAGGAAATGATCAAATTTATAACAGAAGTCCTTAATGCCACCTCCAGATGACCTTTGGTACAGTAGGACTAGAATGTTCCAAGGTTTTGTAAAGGTGATCAAATTAAGGCTTGATATTGGTTTTGGATCATGGACATAATTTGGGGTTTTGGAAACAAGATTTCCGTAATGGTTTTGGATATTCGGTTCGGATTTTGGAACTTGGACACTTACTAGGATTAGTTACTTTTTGGATGGGTGACTTGTGTGAGGTTTTTGTGCTGGGCTTGGATGCTGCCTGGGCCAGAAATGCCACGTTGCAAATGCAAGTGGGATATCCGTGGACACCTGCTGCACTGTGCTGGAGATGCTTGTCAGGCAGATGGGGGGTCATAAATCACTCTTCTTTTAATGTTCTGTCATCTCTTGGCCGCGGCTGGCAGTTCTCAGTTAGTTGTGAAACAGACTGAGAAAAGATAAATCCAGAAAGATCAGGAGAGGAGGAACCACTCTCTCACCTACACATAGGCTATGTCCAAAATGGCACTCTATTCCCTATATAGTGAATTGCTTTTAACCATAGCCTGTAGCGTGTCCTGGTCTAAAGTAGTACACTACATAGTGAGTAAAGTGTCATTCAGGAGGCAAACTGACAGCTGTTTCTGGGTTCTCAAAAAGGCAGAAACACCTGCTTCTGATCAGCCAGAGACATCTCTGTTCAGAGAGAGGGAGATTAAACTGAGAGAAGAGAGAGAGAGTTAGAGAGACAGATAGACAGAAAGAGATCAAAAGAGAGAGAGAGACAGAGAGAGAGTAGAAGGTAGTGAGGAAAAAAGAGGACACATGTCCCAGCACCATAATCACATGAACAAGTCCAGAACCTTCCCAATTCATAATCACATGAGCATGTCCAGAACCTTCCCAATTCATAATCACATGAACAAGTCCACAACCTTCCCAATTCATAGTCACATGAACAACTCCAGAACCTTCCCAATTCATAATCACATGAACCAGTCCAGAACCTTCCCAATTCATAGTCACATGAACTAGTCCAGACATGAAAGTGTAAGAAATTGTGTCCTCTCTTCCCTTCTCTGTTTTTTTATATACAGTGTTCTCTCTCTTTCTCTCTCTAAATATGAGAATTGGGAATATCACTTATATCACTCATAAGTTGTGTGAGAGTCAGAGTCATATGGACTGCAGAAATCCAGTCAAACTGCACCATGTGTGCCTCATACAGTGAGTGAACATCTATGTCAGGCCTTCTATTATGAGTGATGTACAGTAGGGTACAATGCAGCCTTGTGCTGTACCATATAGAGGACCACCAGCAGTGGAGATAAAGACAGCACACAACCAGAGTGCCTCTCACCTCTGACCTCGGGGCTCTGTCTTCTTCTCTGTGACCCTGTGTTGTGTTCCGCTGGCCACGGACAGGACTAGGGACAGTGCTAGGGACAGTAGTGGCAGTATGGGGTGGCTCTGGGTGACCTTGCCCTGTGTGGTGTGTCAGGGGGACTCTGGCATGTGAAAGGAGCCACAGTCATACACCCATAAGGTCACACGGAAACATGTGGATGCCATCAAACCATTGCCATGACTGTTCTGTTCCCAAGAACAGAACAGGACAAATTGAGGACAAATTTGGTGCTCACCAGATTAGTAGCAACAGTGCATGAGGACAAAAACATCTACAAAACAAGCAGTGGTGACAAAACATTTGAGAACATTTACAGCATGCAGGTTTTAACAGCATGTCTCTGTTATTTCTAGATCAGTTAAATCAGCAGCAAGAGGTGAGAAATGGTCTACAATGCTGGCCATGTCAATATTTAAAATGTTGACATTTCTGAAGTGATATTTGGTTGTAAAGGCTAGCATGAGGGACAAGAAGTAGCTATCCACAATGACCCATGGCATATAGGATATACCCTTAGTCTCTTGGAACATTCACTGGGGCCTCTCTCTTCATCGGCAAACTATCACGTTTAGGTAAGACGCAGATGCAGACTGTGTCGAAGCAACAAAAGTGTATTTCAACAACAGGGGCAGGCAGTCTCAGGGTCAAGGCAGGCAGTCTCAGGGTCAAGGCAGGCAGTCTCAGGGTCAGGGCAGGCAGTGGTCAATAATCCAGAGAGTGTGTAAAGGGTCCAGAACGGCAGGCAGTCTCAGGGTCAGGGAAGGCAGGGGTCAATAATCCAGAACGGTGGGGTAAGGTACAAAACGGCAGGCAGTCTCAGGGTCAGGACAGGCAGAACGGTCAACATCGGGAAGGACTAGAAAACAGGAGCACGAAAACAGGCAGGAGCAGGGGAACAAATGCTGGTAGGTTTTATGAACAAAAAAGAACTAGCAACAAACAAACAGAGAACACAGGTATAAATACACAGGGGATTATGGGGAAGATGGGCGAAACCTGGAGGGGGGTGGAGACCATCACAAAGACAGGTGAAACAGATCAGGTTGTGACACAAACAGGCTTTCACAGCGTTCCATATTTGAAGACAGAAAACATCACAAAGAAACAGGCTTCATCATACTTCAATTACAGAATATTATGTTGTAATTATCTTGCTGTCCTCAAACTTTTCCTCTCTAGGTACTGGAACTGGACAATCTTTTCATAATGTCCTGCCACAAAATGACCTGCCCTGTCCAGTAGCCTACACTCTCCCTTTACTGACAGCTGGATATTCAATTTCACCCTCTTCCATGGTTATGGTTATCAAGATAGCTAGCTAATAGGAAGTTTGCTAGCTGATGACATTTAATTCACTTGGCTTAACAGTGTGTAAAGTCAGCTAATTCTTAGTTCAATTGAGTTATGCAGGGTGTACACTACACAATTTTAGCTGTCCCTGAAATCTGAGACAAAATCCCCATGTCGTTGCCTACTCAGGATGTACGGCCGTTACCAACGCTCATTTAACTTGAACGGGTCAGAGACGCAATCTGAGGGCTACCGATCTCGTCTTCGAGCAGTCCCAGACATCCCGATATTTTCAAACATGTTTGATTTTATCGGAGCAAAATCTGCAATGTTCTTGTAGTGTGAAATGTGCAACAACAAGCTTTTAGAACTGTGATCAGCAATAGCCAATGAGAGCTCGCCAGAGAAGAAGCCAGTGAGATGTTGATATTGTTTTGCGTCACCCAGAATGTGTAGACTCTCCAGCAGGAACGATGACTACTACTAGTATGCGTTTATACTTGCCTTTAAGCCTTTAACCAAAACGTTAAATCGTTACAGCTCTGAAGTGCACAAGCAATGTTATTCAATTCAAAATGTTGGCTAGACATTTCAACTGTGTGTGGCAAGCATGAATGTCTGACTGAAAACATTTATGAGGCTGCTTTGAGCCAAAGCTTGTTGTAGCTACGTTAAATGAAATGACATCATTGTTGCAATGGAAAGTCTAGTTCATCAACTCTAAATAGCAAACCGCAGCTTGTGTAGATCTATAAAACAACAGAAACATCACTCATACCAATATCAATGAGTAAAATGGGTCAATACATGTGTTGGTTTATCTGTCATCTGAGCAGATGATGCAACGTTTACATGTCCACTTTCATTTCAATGTGTCGACTAGAGTGTTCGAATGTTCTGAATGGAGAACAGTAGTTGAAATAGTCTAAAATTGGAGTGGAGGATACGTGTGTGAATGATAATGAATTGCTTCTTGTTGGGATGCGTTTGTTGAGTAAGGATGCATATGTGGGAAATCCGTTTGAGGTGTCTAAAATGGCGTATTTTGATTCATTGTATTTCTGAAGAGCAGAGGAAGATTGCAGTAAAACAAAAGTTTTATGTTTTGAACTTCAGAGTAGAGCACCCGTTAAAAGAGTCATCTCAGGGCCACGACGGATGTTCAGGTTGAATACCTGAAGAGAATTCCTGGTGTGGTTGGTGCCCGGCGTCTGAACCGCTGGAGGAATGGAGAAATAGAAGAAAGTCTGTCGATAATGTTGGTTTTTGATAAAGAGCAAATACCTACGCATGTGAAACTTGGTTATGTAGGAAGCTTTCGTACCCAAACCACTGCAGTGTAAGAATATTAAAGGATTTGGCCACATTTCAAGTGTGTGCAGACGTTTCAAGTGTGTGCAGACGTTTCAAGTGTGTGCAGACGTTTCAAGTGTGTGCAGACGTTTCAAGTGTGTGCAGATATTTCAAGTGTGTGCAGACGAACAGAGTATTCTGAAGAATGGTGTGTAGAAAGATGATGGTGTTGCAATTGTGGTGGGGATCATGATCCTGAGTTCCTGGAGTGCCCTGTGAAGGTGAAGAAGGTGGCAAAAGTTAGAGCTGTCAATCAAATCTCCTATGCGGAGGCGATTAAAAGAATTGAGAAAACAAGTAAAATCACATTTTATTGGCCACATACACATGGTTAGCAGATGTTAATGCAAGTGTAGTGAAACGCTTGTGCTTCTAGTTCCAACTATGCAGTAAAATCTAACAAGTAATCTAACAAATCCACAACAACTACCTTATACACACAAATACACACAAATGTAAAGTGATGAATAAGAATATGTACATATAAATATATGGATGAGCTATGGCGTGCGGCATAGGCAAGACGCAGTAGATGGTGTAGAATATAGTATATACAGTGCCTTGCGAAAGTATTCGGCCCCCTTGAACTTTGCGACCTTTTGCCACATTTAAGGCTACAAACATAAAGATATAAAACTGTATTTTTTGTGAAGAATCAACAACAAGTGGGACACAATCATGAAGTGGAACGACATTTATTGGATATTTCAAACTTTTTTAACAAATCAAAAACTGAAAAATTGGGCGTGCAAAATTATGGCGTTAAGGTGGACAGGCAGTGGCTCGTGTGGCACTGTTGTGCCTTCTTCACCACACTGTCTGTGTGGGTGGACCATTTCAGTTTGTCTGTGATGTGTACGCCGAGGACCTTAAAACTTTCCACCTTCTTCACTGCAGTCCCCTCGATGTGGATAGGGTGGTGTTCCCTCTGGTGTTTCCTGAAGTCCACGATCATCTCCTTTGCTTTTATGAAGTTGAGTGAGAGGTTATTTTCCTGACACCACACTCCGAGGGCCCTCACCTCCTCCCTGTAGGCTGTCTTGTCGTTGTTGGTAATCAGGCCTACCACTGTAGTGTCGTCTGAAAACTTGATGATTAAGTTGGAAGCATGCATGGCCACGCAGTCATGGGTGAGCAGGGAGTACAGGAGAGGGCTGAGAACACACCCTTGTGGGGCCCAAGTGTTGAGGATCAGCGGGGTGGAGATGTTGTTGCCTACCCTCACCACCTGGGGGCGGCCCGTCAGAAAGTCCAGGACCCAGTTGCACAGGGCGGGGTCGAGACCCAGGGTGTTAAATGCTGAGCTGTAGTTAATGAACAGCATTCTTACATAGGTATTCCTCTTGTCCAGATGGGATAGGGCAGTGTGATGGCGATTGCATTGTCAGTGGACCTATTGGGGTGGTAAGGAAATTGGAGTGGGTCTAGGGTATCAGGTAGGGTGGAGGTGATATGACACTTAACTTGTCTCTCAAAGCACTTCATGATGATAGAAGTGAGTGCTACGGTGCGATAGTCATTTAGTTCAGTTACCTTATTTTTCTTGGGAACAGGAACAATTGTGGCCATCTTGAATTCTGTGGGGACAACAGACTGGGATAGGGATTGGTTGAATATGTCCGTAAACACACCAGCCAGCTGGTCTGCGCATGCTCTGAGGACGCAGCTAGGGATGCCGTCTGGGCCTGCAGCCTTGCGAGGGTTAACGCGTTTAAATGTTTTATTCACGTTGGCCACGGAGAAGGAGAGCCCACAGGAGAGCAAAGAAGTTGTTTAGTTTGTCTGGGAGCAAGACGTCAGTGTCCGCGACGGGGCTGGTATTCTTTTTGTAATCCATGATTGACTGTAGACCCTGCCACATTTCTCTCGTGTTTGAGCCGTTGAATTGCGACTCTACTTTGTCTCTATACTGACGCGTTGCCTGTTTGATTGCCTTGAGGAGGAAATAGCTGCACTGTTTGTATTCGGTTGTGTTTCCGGTTGCCTTGCCATGATTAAAAGCGCTGGTTCACGCTTTCAGTTTCACGAGAATGCTGCCATTGCTAATAAACTCGCTCACAGAGTCAGCGTATGTTACAATGTTATTGTCTGAGGCTATACGGAACATATCCCAGTCCACGTGATCAAAGCAATCTTGAAGCGTGGAATCCGATTGGTCAGACCAGAATTCTATTGACCTGAGCAGCATAAGGGAAGATATGGTACTGGATACACCACAGCCTGTAGTAAATGTTTTCTGCCAGACAAAAGATACCCTGTGTGTTAAAAGGGTGGAATTTGTTGCATTTATTTCCACAGTTATAAGCTATACAGGACAAGTCTCAAAGAAGTCTAAGAAACTGGACAAACTGACGTAAGGCTTTTACATCTGAAGACTTTCAAGGGGTACTGGCGCCGGAAGACCTACCCTTCCAGGTTCCTCTTGAGCCTGTGTAGGGATCAGATCTGTTTTTATATTTTAACAAAAAAGTTTTGATTTACTTTATTTATTTATTTTGGGTAGTTTGTTTTTTGGGGAATCCTGTTTCCCTCCGGCATAGTAGGTTGCGGGATGCACATTCAATTGTGTGATCACCAATATACCATAGAACGTGCAATCAACAATCCTCACGACCAAGTGAGGAATCTTGTAGTGTGTGACCCCTGTCTGTGCCACATGGTTTAGTGTGTGAGCCCTGTCTGTGCCACATGGTTAGTGTGTGAGCCCTGTCTGTGCCACATGGTTTAGTGTGGCACCACTACGTTGGCAAGACAACAAAATACTACAGGAAAGACGGTCGTTTAGTGTGAGTGTAACGGCTGTCGTGGGTTGAAGAAGGTGAGGACCAAGGTGCAGCGTGGGACGTGTTCATCTTTATTTATGAATTGAACACTGAATGAAAAAATAACAAAAGAGAATGAACAAAACCGAAACAGTTCTGTCTGGTACAGAATACAAAAACAGAAAACAACTACCCACCAACACAGGTGGGAACAGGCTGCCTGAAAAACATAGAATGCCCACCCCAACTCATGCCCTGACCAAACCAAAATAGAGACATAAAAAAGGAACTAAGGTCAGGACGTGACAGTACCCCCACCCAAAGGTGCGGACTTCGGCCGCAAAACCTGACCCTATAAGGGATGGCGGCTCTGGCAGCGCCGGACAGGCAGGAGACTCTGGCGGCGCCGGAGTGAAGGGTGGCCCTGGCTGCTCCGGAGTGAAGGGAGGCTCTGGCGGCTCTGGAGTGAAGGGCGGCTCTGGCAGCTCCGGAGTGAAGGGCAGCTCTGGCAGCTCCGGAGTGAAGGGCGACTCTGGCAGCTTCGGACTGACGGGCGGCTCTGGCAGCTCCGGACAGACGGGCGGCTCTGGCAGCTCCGGACAGACGGGCGGCTCTGGCAGCTCCGGACAGATGGGCGGCTCTGGCAGCTCCGGACAGACGAGTGGCTCTGGCAGCTCCGGACAGACGGGCGGCTCTGGCAGCTCCGGACAGGAGGGGAGACATACAGGCGGCCTCCTCCTTGGCCGAGGCACCGGATGCACTGGACTGTGGAGGCGCACTGGAGGTCTCGAGCAACGAGCCTGCACAACCTGTCCTGGCTGGATACCCCTTGTAGCCTGGCAAGTGCGGAGAGTTGGAACAGGCCGCACTGGGCTGTGCTGGTAAACCGGGGACACCGTGCGTAGGGCTGGTGCCGTATAACCAGGGCCGAGGAGACGCACTGGAGACCAGATGCGCTGAGCCGGCATCATCCCTCCTGTCGTGGGTTGAAGAAGGTGAGGACCAAGGTGCAGCGTGGTACGTGTTCATCTTTATTTATGAATTGAACACTGAATGAAAAAACAACAAAAGAGAATGAACGAAACCGAAACAGTTCTGTCTGGTACAGAATACAAAAACAGAAAACAACTACCCACCAACACAGGTGGGAACAGGCTGCCTAAGTATGGTTCTCAATCAGAGAAAACGATTGACAGCTGCCTCTGATTGGGAACCATACCAGGCCAAACACATAGAAATACAACACACAGAACAAAACATAGAATGAAAAACATAGAATGCCCACCCCAACTCACGCCCTGACCAAACCAAAATAGAGACATAAAAAAGGAACTAAGGTCAGGACGTGACAGTGAGAGGCTCAGCCATGTTAGGATTTTGAAAGTCCTATAGTGCACACCTGGCATTACCCTACAAGTGGCCTACGGTAGCCAGCTAGCTAGCTAATAATACATTGTTTTTGTATTTACTTTCTAGGTTCTCCCACTACCTCAGTTTTTTGGGTCCTTACAAAAACAAATATAATGAGCAATTTTTGTGTCGGTGAGTGTACAGACTGTCGGCCACCTTTCATAACTTGAAACTAGCATAGGCCACAACTACTGGAGAGATATCAGTGACGCACATAACACACAGCACCCCTTCTACGGGAGTGTGGGGGAGGGTTCTTGAAATGTAACATCCAATCAAAATCTTGCCTCTGGGAGCCAGTGGACCATTCAAACCGTTTTTGCAATAAAAAATGATCCAGACTTCGGCGGTTAACGCTTGATCTGATTTAATCTAGGCCTAACTCAGTCAATGTGTGTGATACTAGATTTCAATCTTGCTGACACAGTGTGTGTGTGTGTGTGTGGCAGGCATTTTCACATACTCCCTTCATATCCAGCTGTTTCCAAGTGGCAATCACTCACAATGAGAGAATGATTAGAGAGAGGGGGAGGGGGGGGGGGGTGCATCAGATGTGCTGTGCTGTTCTGTGTGGACTGGAGGGTCGATAAGAGTGCTGGGGTTTCTCCTGCTCACACTCAGGTTTCACTGAGTGACCTTTATGAGCACCGAACACTCTGCAGCAGGACCCACACAGACTTAGACACTCTCTCTACATCTCTCTCTCTCGCTCAGCTCACACCTCTCTCTCTCTCAGCTCACATCTCTCTCTCTCAGCTCACATCTCTCTCTCGCTCAGCTCACATCTCTCTCTCTCAGCTCACATCTCTCTCTCAGCTTTAAATCTCTCTCTCTCTCAGCTTTAAATCTTTCTCTCTCGGCTCACATCTCTCTCTCTGTTCACATCTCTCTCTCATCCTCTCTCAGCTCACATCTCTCTCAGCTCACATCTCTCACTCTCTCAGTTCACATCTCTCTCTCGTTCAGCTCACATCTCTCTCTCTCAGCTCACATCTCTCTCCCCCTCTCTCTCTCTCTCTCTCTCAGCTCACATCTCTCTCTCTCTCTCAGGTCACATCTCTCTCACTCAGCTCACATCTCTCTCTCTCTCACTCAGCTCACATCTCTCTCACTCTCTCAGCTCACATCTCTCTCTCTCAGCTCACATCTCTCTCTCAGCTATAAATCTCTCTCTCTCAGCTCACATCTCTCTCTCTCTCAGCTCGCATCTCTCTCTCTCTCTCTGTTCACATCTCTCTCATCCTCTATCAGCTCACATCTCTCTCTCTATCAGCTCACATCTCTCTCTCTCAGCTCACATCTCTCTCTCTCAGCTCACATCTCTCTCTCTCAGCTCACATCTCTCTCTCTCTCTCTCTCTCTCTCTCTCTCTCTCTCTCAGCTCACATCTCTCAGCTCACATCTCTCTCTCTCTCTCAGCTCGCATCTCTCGCTCTCCATCTCTCTCTCAGCTCACATTCTCTCTCTCTCTCTCAGCTCACATCTCTTTCTCTCTCTCTCAGCTCACCTCCCTCTCTCTCTCAGCTCACATCTTTCTCTCTCTCTCTCAGCTCACAACTCTCTCTCATCCTCTCTCAGCTCACATCTCTCTCTCTCCTTCCCTCTCTGTTCATCTCTTCATCTCTCAGCTCAGCGGTCTCTCTCCTCCACCATGCGGTTAGTTGTGTGTGTCGGTGAGTGTGCAGACTGTGTGTGTGACAGGTTTTATTGCACAATTCCTTAAACACTAAAGTTTAGCTTTTCATGACTCAGTTTATCACCTACAGACCCTTCTTAGATAAAGATGGAGAAATGATTTGTCTCTCCCTCCTTATCTCTTCCCCACTCTCTCTTTCTCAGCCTCTCTTCTCTCCTTCCCCCCTTTCTCCCCGAGCAGCCTTGAGTGGTTAGGCCGAGGGAATAGAGGGGGAAAAGGGATGAGGGGAGGAGTGGGTCATTCAGTGCTTCACTGCTGCAGTGTAATTACTCCTGCTAATCAGAGCACTTTACAGCAGTGCTTCTGTTCCTCTTCTCCTCCATCCTCTCACCTCCTCTCTCCCCCACTCTCCCCCTCGCTCCCATACACTCTCCTAATACTGTCCCTTTCTGACTCTCTCTACCCCCACTCTCCCTATTAACTCTCACTCTCTATGGAAAGCAGAACGCCAACTTGAATCATTTCATCCGAGGAGAGTGTGTGTGTGTGTCTGTGTGCGTGTGTGTGTGTGTGGTGTTTACAAGAGGCCTAGGCAGATAGAGATAGGCCGCAATGAGACAGTGGGAGAGTGTTCTCTGATAGATAAAGAGGTCATTGTGCGTGTGGTGTGTTTGATAACTGTCCTCCACCCCAACTTGACTGCAAGGAACCAAGGAGGGAATACAGTGCCTTGACTTTTTCCATGTTTTGTTGTGTTACAGCCTGAATTTAAAATGTAGTCAATTGAGATTGATTCAATTGTCACTGGCCTACACACAATACCCCATAATGTCATAGTGGAATTATGTTTCTATACTTTTTTTGTTGTTGGACAAATTAATTAAAAATGAAATGCTGAAATGTATTTGAGTCAATACGTAGTCAACCCCTTTGTTATGGCAAGCCTAAATAAATTCAGGTGTAAAAACATGCTTCACAAGTCACATAAGTTTCATGGACTCACTCTGTTCGCAATACTAGGGTTTAACATGATTTTTGAATGACTACCTCATCTCTGTACCCCACACATACAATGATCTGTAATGTCCCTCAGTTGAGCAGTCTATTTCAAATATAGATTCAACCATAAAGACCAGGGAGGTTTTCCAATGCCTCGCAAAAAGAAGGGCACCTATTGGAAGATGGGTTAAATATCCCATTGAATATCCCGTTGAGCATGGGGAAGTTATTAACTACAACTAACTCAGTTACAAGGGATTTCAACAAGAGGCCAATGGTGACATTAAAACAGTTATAGCGTTTAATGGCAGTTATAGGAGGAAACTGAGGATCGATCAACAACAGTGTAGTTACTTCACAATACTAACCTAATTGAGTGAAAAGAAGTAAGCCTGTACATAATGCAAATATTCCAAAACATGCATCCTGTTTGCAACAAGGCACTAAAGTAATACTGCAAAAAATGTGGAAAAGAAATTTACTTTTTTCCCTTAATATAAAGTGTTATGTTTGTGGCAAATAAATACATCACCTGTAACACTCTCCATATTTTCAAGTGTAGTGGTGGCTGCATCATGTTATGGGTGGGTTTGTAATCAATAAGGACTGGGGAGTTTTTCAGGATAAAAAATAAATGGAATGGACTAAGCACAGGCAAAATCCTAGAGGAAACTTCAGTCTGCTTTCCACCAGACATTTGGAGATGAATTTGCCTTTCAGCAGGACAATAAACTAAAACACAAGGCCACATTTACACTAAAGTGCCTTACCAAGAAGACAGTAAATGTTCCTGAGTGGCCTAGTTACAGTTTTGACTTAAATCTACTTGAAGATCTATGGCAAGACCTGAAAATGCTTATTGCTGCGAATGGTGCTTCTACAAAGTATTGACTCAGGGGTGTGAATACTTATGTAAGTGAGAATTTTCTGTATTTCATCTTCTAATACATTTGCAAAAAAATTCAAAAAACATGTTCACTTTGTCATATTGTGTGTCGAGGAAAAAATAGACTTAATCCATTTTGATTTCTGGCTGTAACAACAAAATGTGGAGTAAGTCAAGGGGTACGAACACTTTCTGAAGGCATTGTATAGGGTTAACTTTACAATAAATAAAAAATAAAAAACAAAAAAAATAAAATGCCAAATAAAATACAATTGAATAGCATTTCTCTATCCTCCTCCACTCCCCCTAATAAACAGTTTTTCACCAGCCTGGGCTCATAAAAGCTCAGGGAAGTTTTATTTGTTTCAGAGACGTTTAAAATCCATTGAAGCTGAAATAAAACAGTTAAACCACGGCTGCCTTTGGGTAACACGCTTAGCCGACCGAGACCGGCACTGGAGCCGCAGGTTTATTTCCCGGTTAACTGCCTTACTTTCTAGATCAGCACAGGGCTGATGCATACATGCAGGTAAGCATGAGATATGAGAGAAAAACAGAGAGAAAGAGAATGGGGAGAAAGAGAGAGAGAAAGAGGGCAAGGGGTTCAGAGGAATATAGAAAGAAGGAGAGTAAAGGAGATACAGCTAGAAGGAGGAAAAGAGCAGGTTTGTGTTGGTGACAGTGAGTGTTGAGTCACTCTGACTCACTGTGATCACCCCAGATTGCCATCCGTAGGGTACTGGATGAAATGGACACGGCTATCAGAACTCACACACACCGTCTCCAAAGATGTGAATAAATGGTGTGTGTGTGTGGTCATTGTAGAATTATATGGCTGACGCAGTCGCTGCATGCACTGTATGACTCACACAGTGGAAAAAGTGGAAAGAGGGGAATTTGAAGTGATTGTGGAAATCTCATCTTTGGGATCCTCTTGTTTTACCACCATAATGCTAAACTGACTGTAACTGATTGGTGAATAGAGATGGAAGGAGAAGCGCACTTCCTGAAAGTTCAAGCATGTTCTGTTACACCTGCACTGGGACTGACAGACTGGAAACGTGACTACCATTCCTACTGGCAACATCACTTGTGACCTGACCTTGGCCTAACATAATTCCCTGAAATCGATACCATGCCTTTAAATAGGTTGAGTTTTATTTTTGTGTCTTGGTGTGACGTGGCTGTGAGCAGGGAGTGTCCAGTGTGGAACGGTATTCTCTACAGTTTCAGTAAACCTATCCCTCCCTACGGACAAAGGAATGTCCTGTCATCGCCAAGGATCGCCAAGGAAACAGCCAGGAGATATCTTAACAAGCTGCAGAATTTAACAAATGTACCCTAAGATTCCCATCAGTGTCCATGGGGAGCGTAAATAAATATGCATTCAATCAATGTGGAGAAAAAAACTGAAAAATAGCCTTGTCAGTAATAAAAAAAAGTGCTGAATTTCGACAGTTCGTTATTATTGTGATGGTCCACTGCTTAACTTTGTGTCAAACTGTCAAGAGACCACATCACTGACCAGGACTGCCATTTCACTGTGTTCTTAAAGTTCCATTGCAGCCATTTTTATCTCAATATCAAATCATTTCTGTGTAACGATTAAGTACTTTACAGTGATTGTTTTGAATTAAAATGGTCAAAAATAAAGAAAAATAGCTTCTTAGCAAAGAGCAATTTCTCAAGTGGTTTGGAACTCTTTCTAAATTGGTCTATTAACTAATTTACGGCCTGGTGATGTCAAAACTCCATCAAAACTCCATCCCACCAAAACAGGCAGAAATTTCGGGCAGTATTTTCAAAGCTCTTTCACTAAAATGGCATTATCATTTTCACAGTATTATACCAACCTCACTCATAGCGTGGAAATATCCACTCACCAGACAGTTTATTAAGTACACCACCACGTTTCACAAAAATGGATCGCTCCTACAGACAGTGAGTCACTTGGCCATGGCTTGCTATCTAAAGCAGGCTGCCAGGCATCGAGGCATTCAGTTCCTGTTCGATTGAATGTTAGAATGGGCATAACGAGTGACCTAAGTGACTTTGAGTCTGCTTTGATCGTCGGTGCCAGGCGCGCCGGATCCAGTATCTCAGAAACAGCTGGCCTCCTGGGCTTTTTACGAAGAGAATGGTGCAACAAACACAAAATCCAGTCAACGCCAGTCCTGTGGGCGACAACAACTTGTGGATAAGCAACGACGAAGGAGAATTACAAGAATCGGGCAAGCTAACAGGAGTGCCACAAACAGACAAATAACGGCGCAGTACAACAGTGGTGTGCAGAACGACATCTCGGGAATGCACAACTCGTCGGTCCTTGTCACGGATGGACTATTGCAGAAAACCACCAAACTGGGTTCCTCTCCTATCAGTTAAAAACAAGAAGAAGCGGCTCCAGTGGGCACGCGATCACCAACACTGGACAATTGAGGAGTAGAAAAATGTTCCCTGGTCTGACAAATCCCGGTTCTTGTTGCTTTATGCTGATGGCAGAGTCAGGATTTGGCGTAAGCAGCGTGAGTCCATGGACCCATCCTGCCTGGTGTCAACAGACCAACATCCTTGTGGAATGTTTCTGCCTTTTAGGTCTGACCCAGTGTTTATAAAACACAGGAAAATCATATTATTTGAGGGCTGAGGAAGCCTGCATGGGGTTCTGTTCTGTTGGGGATTACTCCTTCATAATCACACCACCACAGAGAGAGACAAGGCCCATCTCCACCATCCACCACACTCCCCTCGGGGTGTGGATACTGGCAGACATTCTGTAACTACATCTAATGCTTGAAGCATAACAGTTTTATTACACAACACACACAGTAGGAGTGCGTGACACAGCAGATAACAGGGTAACCACTACAAAGAACATGACTGAGTTGTCCTGTGCTGTATGTACGTTGCCAAGGGAAGCAGAAGCAAGAAGGCCTCTGGGCAGCCATGGTGAATGGTGCTGCTGGCACACTGGAAAATAGCAGTTGTTCATTAATGCAATTTACAGAGAAACAGAAAGAGAGAGAGGAAATGGGACAATTTCTAAAAATGTCTGCTCTTTAGTGAGTTAAGCCTGATGAAAACCAGACCCCTCCAGTAGCAGAGAGAGAGAGAGAGAGAGAGAGAGAAAGAGAGAGAGAGAGAGAGAGAGAGAGAGAGAGAGAGAGAGAGAGAAAGAGAGAGAGAGAGAGAGAGAGAGAGAGAGAGAGAGAGAGAGAGAGAGAAAAAGAGAGAGAGAGAGAGAAAAAAAGAGAGAGTTCCTACTGCTGCCCTCCCAGGCCTGGCCTGCAGCACCAGAGGTTAAGCTGAACACACTGACCCTCTAAAGCCCCTGACTTTGTACTGCGGTTACTCCACATGGTGTGTGTCATGTTATGTACAGAGATCACAGTCATGCTCCCATATAGAGAAGAACTTGGATTGCGTCCCCAATGGCACCCTATTCCCTCTATAATAGTGCACTACTTTTGACCAGAGCCCTATGAGTTCTGGTCAAAAGTAATGCACTATGTAGGAAATAGGGTGCCCTTTGGGATGCGACCCTGGTGAGAGAGTCATGATGTGCTGCTGGGCTTGAGTTATTGTGTGGGTGAGTGACAGTTTTCTCCCATCTCCTCCTCCTCTAGAAGCATTCCCCCCTTTTCTCCAGATAGCATCTTAGCCGGAGCCCATCTGCCTATAAGAACAAGCATTCACATGTGTGCGTGCACTGTCACTCAAACATCTGCTTAGAGACATTGTCGTGACTAAACCCAGGCTCAGAACTACTTGAAGAAGGATGTATACAGTTATAGTTCATGAAATGTTATTTTTACATTATGGGGAAACGTATCTTTTTGGTTTGTTTTTATTTCCCTGGTCCCCATTGTAAATTCCCTTTTTGATATACCGGTGTGCTAACTACAGTACCATGTGCTGGTTCCAAGGAGACTTGATGTAGGTTGCTTAGCCAATGATAATGTATTCCTAAACTGGCTATTATTACTGCTTTTTTAAATAAAACATTCTTACCGTAAAATAATGACCTCATACGAAAATGTCCTCTTCCTCTCTTATATAATAGCATTCTCTCCATTTCCTCTCTTCCTTCACTCTCCTTAGATCCTCTCCTCCCGTCCTACACTTCTCCCACCTTTCCCCTGGACCTGTCTTCCCCCTCTTTCACAGACATCTTCCCACCAGACAGCTCCAGCAGCCCCTCCCCGGGGGGAGAGAGCACCACGGCCCAGCCCAGCCCTCACTTCATCAGACCGGGCTTCAACGAGAACCTCATCCCCATCTACTGCTCCATCCTGGCTGCTGTGGTGGTGGGGCTGGTGGCCTACATCATCTTCAAAAGGTGAGGGGCCATGGAGTGGGAGCATAGACAAAGCAGGGAGATAGGATATGAGCACAGGTAGAAGCAGCTATCACACAGATAGAAGAATATATCACACAGATATAATAATATATCACACAGATAGAAGCAGCTTCACGTAGATATAAGAATATATCACACAGATAGAAGCAGCTTCACGTAGATATAAGAATAAATCACACAGATAGAAGCAGCTTCACATAGATATAAGAATATATCACACAGATAGAAGCAGCTATCACACAGATAGAAGCAGCTTCACGTAGATATAAGAATATATCACACAGATAGAAGCAGCTATCACACAGATAGAAGAATATATCACACAGATAGAAGAATATATCACACAGATAGCTGCTTCTATCTGTGTGATAGCTGCTTCTATCTGTGTGATAGCTGCTTCTATCACACAGATAGAAGCAGCTACCACACAAATAGAAGCATCTATCACACAGATAGAAGAATATATCACACAGATAGAAGCAGATATCACACAGATAGAAGCAGCTATCACACAGATGGATGCAGCTATCACACAGATAGAAGCAGCTATCACACAGATAGGACCAGAGACAAAGCAGGGAGGATGATACATGTATGCAGACAGTGGGCTCAGGCTGGAGGAGGGAGAGAGAGTGAACTAGGACAGAGAGGTTGACTTGTCAGGGAAGGGGAATGACAGGCAGGATGGTGTTTGAGTGATGTAGCCCATGGCTAAAGAAAGGCAGGGAGCCCAATAGAGAGCGACTGTATGGTGAAATATTCAGGCCTGTTGTGGAATGGCAAGATATTGACCCAGTTACACCACATGATTACACACACACACACACACACACACACACACACACACACACACACACACACACACACACACACCATAATGCATTTCAAAGGTCACACACACAAAGGTCACACATACACACACAAGCATTTGCACACAACACATACACACACATGCCGATTCAAACACACCATGTACCACGTTAACAAGCTCATCATCAAATCCAGTATTGATTGTAAAGTGCAGTCCAGTTGAAATCCGAGTGGCTACTTCGTCAACACAAACAGTTACGGGGCTACTTTAATATCTGTCTCCTTCCACTGTATAAACAGGTCCAACACGGTCTGTTAAAAGGCCTTGATTGACTGATTGATTAGATTGGATCATTACGACTAGGAGGCTGTTCCAGCCAGAGACAACATTACAGTAAAAATGACTGAGGATAAAACCACTATGAAGCCAGAAGGCTTGTTTCCCTGCTGGTCCTTCATGTTTACTGGAAGACTTTCAGAGATGTTTGATGACTGATCTCTCCTCGTCCCTTCCACGTTTCCTGATGACCATCCCAATCACAAAACGTCCATTACTTGTATCACATCAATTAAACCACTTCTGGGAACACAGTGTTGTGGGCTTGACTCACTTCTTCTCCGTTCACACCTTCCCAGGTGGAACAGCTGCAAGCAGAACAAACAGCCGGCTAACAACCACCAAGCCACAGCAGCCAATCAAACGGTGACGCCGGAGGGGGAGAAGCTGCACAGCGACAGCGGCATCTCAGTGGACAGCCAGAGTCTGCAGGAGCAGCAGCATGCAGCCCAGGTCCAGACACAGACACACAGACAGGAACAGATTGGTGAGCTCTACAACACACACTGTACACTTAGCTAGATGCTGTAATGGAAGTCTGTATGAGTGTGTGTTCACCTGTTGGGTCTGTATGGAGATTCTATGCTAGCTGGACTAGGCATATACAAGTGAGAGATGAAAGTGGTAACAAAGTGAATTTAGGATACATATTTTATTATTGTACATAGCGAGTCTCAGATATTATCCCGTTGTGTGTACATACTTAGACACGACTTTGGAAATGTCACCAAATAAGTCTTAACATGGGAGGTTATGAAGGTGGGAAGGATGAGTAGTCTACACAATTTACATCTGATATCTGTGTTTTACCAATGTACAGTATACCCCTTTACCTATGCTACATGTGACCCAGCCTTCAATATTTGGGTGAGAGAGAGAGACCGAGAGACAGAGACAGAGAGAGAGAGAGAGAGATAGAGAGAGAGAGAGAGAGAGAGAGAGAGAGAGAGAGAGAGAGAGAGAGAGAGGACAGGGTGGTCCAGTATTCGGTGGGAGACAGCACCACTGCCTTGTGGGAAATACATGATGAATGGTCGTGAAGGAGCAGAGCAACTTTTTAAACGGAACAAGTGAAAACAAAAGCAAGAGCTTCAGGAATGTGAAGTGGTCTCTCTATAGAGCCTGGAGCAACCTATCTTCCTTTCATTTAAAAATCCATGGCAGAGACACAGTCAGTCCTCTTATACTGAGGAGAACCATGCTCTACTTACTCCTCTCTCCATCTCTTTAGCTCTTTCAACTTATCTCTCTCTTTCTGTGTCTCTCTACATATCTACTCTTTCTCCCTCCCTTTCTATCTCCCCTTTTCTTTATCTCTCTCTCTCTCTCTGGAGTCTCAGTGGCGTGGCACAGTTTCTATCCACTCAGAGGAGTGATAGAGAGAGCTTTGTCGTCAAAAGGAAGAGAGGAGACCAACTACAGAGTGAAGAGTTTGTTTTTCCAACCTCCTAAATGCTGAGCCAGAGCCTAAGGGGCCCCACACATCCAGTGACTCAGCATCTCTCTCTATGCAATCATGAATGCATAACTGAAGAGGTTATGAAGTAGTAATGAGGTAGTTTAGAAGACAATTATAAAGTTATGTTCGTGAATCGTGAGTTAACTTATGCACCATCACCTGATCTGACCCGGGACCTCTGCTGTTTTGGATCTTACCCACAACCTAAATGCATACCCATGCCCATGTGATGTCTGGGAAGCCTGGGAAATGCTGCTATTGTTTTGTTTTGTGTTGTGGGAATTCTATTCATTTCCCCCCACTCAGAAATGCAAAGCCTCAGTATAATGGAGAAAAGGGGGCATCTTTTCCTGGGGATTAGCATGTGATTGGGTCATTGAGTAGATGCCCGCCCCTTTAACCCTTGTCTCTTTGTGTGATTGGCTCATTAGCAGGTGTTGTGTGATGGAGGCCAGGCCCGATCCCCCTGCTTGTTTAAATCTGATCCAGCAACAGTGTTTAATGTCTGCTAATTAGCGTCAGCACTGTCTTCTGGCGCAGAAGCCATTAAAATACAGTACTGCACACAGCATGCTGTGGGCTGGGCGGCTACTCCACTAGTAAATGGGGACTTGTTAAAATATAAAACACCCAAGGGGGTGAGAATATGTACAATAAATCCATAAAATCATATGGATTTCCCTTTTCAAATGAACCATATTTTACACATACAGTATGACTGAAAGCCCACAGCAGTCTTTGTAGACGGTGTCATACCCAGTCAAAACAAGTCAATTAAGATTTCAAGTGAAATATGAAAATCTATAAAAGATACCCTGTGCTTTGATTGACAAGCTCAAAAGGACTCCCCGCGTCCCTGCCTTGGGGTAAGAACTCCCAAAAGACTTACAGACATCTATAATAAGTCTTCTCTACTCTCCAGTGCAATCTGGTGATCTTTTAAATAGCAATCTGTCTTTTACCTCTGAGGCCCCTTCCCCTTTACGCTGGAGTATTCCTTCCTCAAGGGGCAGAGGGGTGTTTAAAACTTAAATGGGACTCAAACCTCTCACTCATCTCTCTCATCATCGTGCCTCTGTCCTTAGTCTGATCCCATTCTATACCTGAACGATAGTCACGGAAACTGTCAATCAAAGTCTGCTCATCCCAGGTTAGAGGGGCAGTGGGCTAAAGCTAGTGTAGTACAATGCTAGTGTAGTAGGAGAGTAGCTAGTGTAGAAGGAAAGTAGCTATTAGGGGTAGGAGAGTAGCTAGTGCAGTATGAGTAGCTAGTAAGGTAAAATTGTAGCTATATGGGTAGGAGAGTAGCTAGTGGGGTAGGAGAGTAGCTAGTGGGGTAGATGAGTATCTGGTAGGGTAGGAGAGTAGCTAGTGGGGTATGAGAGTAGCTAGTAGGGTAGAAGAGTAGCTAGTAGGGTAGAAGAGTAGCTATATGGTTAGGAGAGTAGCTAGTGCATTGGGAGAGTAGCTAGTAGGGTAGGAGAGTAGCTAGCTAGTAGGGTAGGAGAGTAGCTAGCTAGTGGGGTAGGAGAGTAGCTAGCTAGTGGGATAAGAGAGTAGCTAGTGGGGTAGGAGTGTAGCTAGTAGGGTAGGAGAGTATCTAGTAGAGTAGGAGAGTAGCTGGTGGGGTGGGAGAGTAGCTGGTGGGGTGGGAGAGTAGCTAGTAGGGTAGAAGAGTAGCTAGATGGTTAGGAGAGTAGCTAGTGCATTGGTAGAGTAGCTAGTAGGGTAGGAGAGTAGCTAGTGTAGTAGGAGAGTAACTAGTGGGGTAGGAGAGTAGCTAGTAGGGTAGAAGAGTAGCTAGATGGGTAGGATAGTAGTTAGTGGGGTAGGAGAGTAGCTAGTGGGGAAGAATAGTAGCTAGTGTAGTAGAAGAGTAGCTAGTAGAGTAGGAGAGTAGCTAGTGGGGTAGGAGAGTAGCTAGCTAGTGGGATAAGAGAGTAGCTAGTGGGGTAGGAGTGTAGCTAGTAGGGTAGGAGAGTATCTAGTAGAGTAGGAGAGTAGCTGGTGGGGTGGGAGAGTAGCTGGTGGGGTGGGAGAGTAGCTAGTAGGGTAGAAGAGTAGCTAGATGGTTAGGAGAGTAGCTAGTGCATTGGTAGAGTAGCTAGTAGGGTAGGAGAGTAGCTAGTGTAGTAGGAGAGTAACTAGTGGGGTAGGAGAGTAGCTAGTAGGGTAGAAGAGTAGCTAGATGGGTAGGATAGTAGTTAGTGGGGTAGGAGAGTAGCTAGTGGGGAAGAATAGTAGCTAGTGTAGTAGAAGAGTAGCTAGTAGAGTAGGAGAGTAGCTAGTGGGGTAGGAGAGTAGTTCGTGCAGTAGAAAGCTGGTGTAGTAGGGAGTAAAGCCCTTTCTGTTGAGGAGGCAGCCCTGGGATGTGGATGAGGTAGACAGCAAGAGCTTTAGAGCAGGACAAATACTAACGTATTGCGTTGTCCAAAGCACTTTGAGACTAAATGAAGAGCTATATAAATGCTAATCCATTATTAGTATTAATCATGAATAAATGTAACATATTGCAGTGAGGACCTCTGTATTGAGTAAAATAGAATAACTTGAGTCTGTATTGACTCAGTTCTAAAAGAAAGAGGGATGTCAGTGGTGGGAGGGGTACAGTGTGACAATCAGACAGAGAAGCTAGGGCCAGGTCATATTTACATTTTGCATGTACACTTTGGTAATTTAGCAGATGCTCTTATCCAGACAGACTTACAGTCAGTGCATTCAATTAAGGTAGGTAAGACAACCACAAATCACAGTCCCTGTTTAAGCAAAATCACATCACAGAGAGGGTAATCAAATGTGAGGAGGAATGTGAAACGCAATGACGTACATGTAATTGCCGGCTGATTGACAGGTAGTGTATGTGGGGTCTGGTTAGGGCTGGTCAAACGACCCTGGGGCATCAGAATGTAATCAGCATGTCTCCTGTATTCCATTCTTGCCATTAAGAGGAGAGCAGTTGATTGCCTATTCACTACCGATCTCAATCTCAGTCTTAATCAGCTATCTTTAAAGCTTCAGAGTGGCCTGAAATCAAATCAGCATCGGCTGAACATGCTAATGGAAGATCGACTGTTAGATCGACTATTCTGAACATGCCCAGTAGAATTTAATCTGATAAAGACTGGTCAATAGCTTAGAAATGGAATGGGTGAAACAGTGGTTCCCATTTAAAGCAACCATTAGATTTTCTGTGTCAACAATATTTATCAAGGAAGCCACCAACTGACTCAGTAGGTTTACATTTGCAGTCTAGGGAGGGCTGCATGAACCATTCAAAGTGGAGTTCCTGAAGAGGAACACAAATATTTTGCTGCTATCATGAAAAGACAGAATGATTCAGCAAGACTGCTCAGTGTCTGTCTGCAGTGTCTGTCATGCCTGCAGGATGGCTGTCTGAACAGGAAGGAGAACAAGTCACAGACTGCATGACGTGCTCTGGAGAGAATCAACATGAATAACGAGAGCTAAAGGAGAGCCAGAGGAAAAAGAGAGGATTTCAGAAAAAAATGGAATGTGTGTAGAATGAGAGAAGATCGACTGTAGCAGAAGCTCCGCCTCTGTGTGCACCACATACACTTAAACAGGCCTGATGATGTCATAGCGTGGTTGATACAAAAAAGCCCTTCTTGTGAACCTTTAGAATTAGAGCTCTCTTCTGGCTGGCACAGGGGTGCATTGATCAAGACAAGAAAACAACCAGTGAGCTCAGAGCTCCTCTAAAAAACGCCTCTGTATTCCGGAAGCGTTTCCATGGCACCCCTCAATTGACAACAGGTTGAGGACTTATGGGAAAAGGGGACATTTGTCCCTCTCCCTCACTCCCTGTAGTAATGAGTTCAGTGAAACAGTTGGAGGGGTTGATGAGTTTGTGACCTCACAAGGCCCCCTACAGGGCAAAGTGTATCAGAGTGGACACAGCGTCATAGACCGTTGACCACTGATACTGTGTTACTTCATACGACCAGAGAACATCTGCATGTTTCACCACTGATCATATATGTTTTTAACATGTTTCTCTCTCTCTCTCTCAGTGGTGAGTGTGGATGGGGGACCTGACTCACCTCCCCCCCAGGTATGAGGAAGAGGAGAAGCCGCTGACAGGAAGGAGGAAAAGGAGGAGAGGGGGAAGTGGGGTTGCCATGGAAACCTTGATGTGGGAATGGACATACAGTATAAGAGTACAGACTGAGTGTGCTTCTTGGGATACAACAAGGAAGTTGACGACATTATCGCCCCTTTTCACCGAGTGTGGCCACTGGTTTCTGACTGGACTCTTGTCCCAGTATGGACCCTTATTGGACAGACTGGAGCATCAGAGGCTGACTCAGTATCTCTACACAGAACTCAACTCTGCCAGTGTGTCTTTGAACACTAAACCTCTCCGCCAGTACCAACCCTAACACCAACCCTAACACCAACGCCAAACGCCAAACACCAACCCTAACACCAACCCTAACACCAACCCTAACACCAACCCTAACACCAACGCCAAACACCAACCCAAACCTAAACCCTAACACCAACCCTAACACCAATTGTCTGCCTCAAGTCACTAAAGTTGCAATATCACTACCACCCATAATCCAAGAAGCATCACTGTGTTAGATATCCTGGTCTTTTCTGTCAGCTGGTGAGGACCAATCATTATGAAAAGTGTGTTAGTATGTTATCCCATGAAGGAGTTTCATCCTGTGTCCCCATAAGTTCACTGACAACTTCCTTTGACCATTTGCTAAAATTATTATTCATCCACCCCCCGATTCCCCCCTACTCACTCACATTATCAAATGTTTGTGCCTCAGAGGTAGATAAACTTTCTGTCCCCTCTCTCCCCTTGTCTGTACTCTCTCTCTCAGCATGTAACTATCTGTCCCTCTTTCCATCCCTCCATCTATACCTATCCTATCCTAGTGTGTTCTCAGGGCAAGTCCTGCAGTAGTCTCTCCGTCACACCCCCAGACTGTCTTCTCAGACCTCAGCAGTAGCAGCTTGTTGTAATCCTCCATGTGAACCTGTCTGATAGTATCCCACTGTTATCTATTCAACACAACTCAGTGGGGGAACGGTTACGCTGCGTTTAGATGGTAGACGGTGGGTAGAGGTAGACGAGGTAGACGGTGTCCGGATGTCATTGTTTTCAATGAGAGCACAACGGTAAATGCTGTTGAGGTCACGGTAGACGGGACTTGCCACCAGAGTTAAAATATTTAAACTTTTGTTGTCTGTCGTAGCGTTGTTTTCTACCAGATGTTGATTTGCACTGTTTGTTTACCAAAATCACCACAGCAACCATACCGTCGTGCTGGCTTGCTTTCTTCTTGTATGATGGTTTCTGCGTCCCTCGTCTAAATGCAGCATTAGTCGCCCATTCCAAAATCTCCTATCCTTTTTCTTTACCACAGACACAGACATTCCTTAGGTGTACAGGGACGGACACATTTGTGTTGTTGTTATACTGTTGCCTCTGATTACTGCTCTCCTATTCTCATTGGCTGTGGATCATTCCATCATTTCGTCACCGCAACATGATACACCATCTCTCCTCTGTTTTCTGACACACTTGACTCCTTTTCTCCATCCAACATGGACTCCAGGATTCTGTTGGAATGATTCATGCTTTGAATTTAACAGATTCTAGATGTTTCTCTCATGTCTGTTTGTGGCGCATCCGCCTCTCTTAGTGGTTTGAGTTACAAGGCCTCCTCAGCAGTGCAGCTCCATTACCCCAGGAGCTGTAATATGCAATGTGAGGAGCATTTTTGGACTATTTAACATTCCTGACTCATTGACCTGACGCATAATGTGATGTCCAACTGCCAAAAATGGAACTGTGACATCATCAGAAAGAGGCTCTGCCGTATCAGTATTCGAGGCTGTTCCATGGTAGCCTGACGAGAGTTGTCTAGAAATAGTATACAGTTTATATACAAACACTGTATAGTAGGCTATACTCAAGACTCCCCTTAATTATCCATTATATTGTACTTGCTAATGAGTGGAGACATGGGACACTCGTCAGAGACTTCCGTCTCACTGAAATAAACACAAGCACTTGCACACACACACTCACGTGCAGATATGTGTGTGTGCTAAAGAGTGTGCGGTGGCGCTAATGTGTCTGCTGCGGTATAGTATGGTAGGGGTATGGGTGTAAACACAGGGGCCATTAGGGAGACATTCCTGACAGGCAGGTATAATTACCTCAGGATTTCAGGTTCATTTAGCTTCACTCAGTCAGCTGGCTCTCATCTGAATCCCTCTGTTATGTACTGCACAGAGACATACAGAGCGCTTTTAAAGTGGCAACAATGTGACATTACCATTACTCACCTCTCATGTGTCTGAGAGAGCAGTGACATTTTACTGTATCACAATAGTGATCTGAAGCATACTGAAGCATACGCAGCATACTGAACACGCAGTAGGTATTAGATGTTAGCAATGTAGCTACGCTTACTGTAACTGTACTGCTTTGAAGTCCAGGTTTGATTCCCAGGGACATGCGATTACTCAGGGTCCCTTTGGTGTGGTTTGAAGCTTGAATTTAGATGTAGGTAGATAGCAAAGTAGAGATATTAGCAGAGATACTTTTGTGTGTGTGTGAGAGAGAGAGAGAGACAGAGAGAGAGAGAGAGAGAGAGATAATCTGGCGTAGCAAAGATACAGTAGGGAAGACGCTCTCATAGTAGTGAGTTTTGAGGCTTTTGAATAGAAAACAGACCAACACACCCACACTATATTCCCCCTGGGGGCCTCCTTGTGACATATCCAGTGGCTTTACACACACAGTGTTTCACACAATATTATTGACAGCAGTGTGATTCATATTGCTCCACAATGGAAGTGCAGTAGGACCCAGTGGACCAACAGATTGGCATAATACCACTGACTGACAGGAGGGATTGTCATCAACGACTAGTGAACAACTGAACCTTTCACTGTGGCTGGCGGCCCCACGGGCCCAATCTAACACTGTGCTGTCTCACAGGTGAATAGAGGTGTCAATATAGAATCTACAGTATGACTCAATCTGTACTGTTCCTCCACAGCAGGGGACACTGGTAGAGTGGAGGAAGATAATATAAGAATGTAAAGCTGAATAACGTTACAGACATAAATATGCAAAACATTCAATGTTCTTCTATTGTTTTTGTTATGAATATTATTCTCTTTTTTGAAATCAGTATTTTTTTGTAAACGGTTTCTTGTTTTAGCACTTATTAGATGTAATAGGCACACTCAAAGACTGTGCTATACAAGTGCCTGTGTACAGAGTCAGGTGTGTTTGAGTTATGTTCAGAACACTTTATGTTGTTCTTCTTCTTCCGTTTTTATTCTCACTTGTTGTATGATCTGTGTTTTGTTTCATCATTTGAGTGTTAATGAAGGTTTCAGGAAGTATAGGCCATAGGTTAAAACGTACTACTAATGTTGTTGAAATCCATATAGCATCATCTACGTACATGCCATCTGCTGTGGTTCTATTTTACCGACCACAATATACTCTACCTACAGTGCAAAAGTGGCAATATGTGATGAGCATGACCAGTATGTTTTTACATGTTCAGTTTGTCCAGAGGTTGTGGACAGACATGCCATGTATGAGGAGGATTCACTGTGATTCTCTATGGTAATATCCAAGATATAATAAATCCCCACAGACATTTCAGACCCCTCCCCCCCAAAAGCTGAATGTTACATGTACTTACCTACTAGTGTAAAATGCATTGTGTAAATGTGAATTTCTTAGAGTTGTTACAATATATAAATACACTATAAAATTGAAATAGCAAACAAATTAATTATCTGATAGAATAAAAACAAATGTAATTGCACCTTTGTCAAGTCATTTGTCCTCAATACTGAATGTTGATAATGTAGCAAGTCAGCTGATGGATTCTCATTCCCTACTGTGAATTCATTGTTGTTTGGGAAAGAAATATAGTGGACACAATACACTGAAATATGCTTCTTCGCTTAAAACATCTAAAATTGCCAATGTTTAACACTGGTAGTCGGCTATCTCTCCCGGGGAATCCTTGATTACAACAATATTGGACAGCACCCAGTACAAACTCTCCCGACCCTCATCTATAACTGATCTTTTATCAACAGTTACAGGAATAATCTCTGTGGGTTTGTCTCATTGACAGTTTTGGCTTTCTGTATGAAAATACCTAAAAGGTTCCCCCTTTAGAATTACCCCCAAAGTATTTCTGAAAAAGGCCTCAAGCTAATGAAAATAAAATGTTAAAACCACAAAGTATGGAGCATGTGACCTTAGCCAAACCACAGTTAAAAACAGGACCATATGTGAGGGTTCATTGGACTGTTGGAGCCTAGTTCTCCATTATATTATCATCAGGTAAGTGTTCAATAACATGGAGATGTCTGGTAGATATGGTTCACACACACACACACACACACACACACACACACACACACACACACACACACACACACACACACACACACACACACACACACACACACACACACACACACACACACATACACACACACACCAGATATGACATAGTGTGATGAATTGCTGAATCATCAGAATGTGTGGTTGAATCCCAAACCAGCAAACCAGATGGGAGCTAGACACACTACATAGTTTAATTTGATTAGCCAGGACCGTTCAAACAGAGGCGCTAATCAAATGCTGAAATGTATTTTTTTCCTACCTGAACATTAATCAAGAGCATGAGTCAGCTGAAATTGCAAAGAAAGGAACATCTTTAAAGAGAAAAAAAGAACAACCATGAATAAAATGGATATATGTGGAGATCGGGGGAAAAGCGTTCAGAAATCAATGTGGATGATGTCATTAATTATGCTTACTGTATAAAGTATATGCAAACACTGACCTTCATAAGTCTAACCTCATTCACATGTTTGGTGTTTTGTGTAACAGATGTCTCTGTCACGTATGCTCGCTCTAGGTCATCAGGCTGCTGATTATCCCACACACCTGTCCCCATCGTCTCGCGCACCTGCGCCTCATGACACTCACCTGGACTCCATCACCTCCTTAATTAACTTCCCTATATCTGTCACTGCTCTTGGTTCTTTCCTCAGGTGTTATTGACTCTGGTTTCATGTCGGTGAGTTGTTTGTGTTTCGTGTTTATTGTTTCATGTGTTTATTAAAACACTCACTCGTTACAGTCTCTTTCCATACACCACTGTTTGGAGGCTGGAAATGCATGTACAGTGCATTCAGAAAGTCTTCAGACCCCTTCCCCTTTCCCACATTTTTATACATTACAGCCTTATTCTAAAATGGGTTAAATGCCAAACTGAGCAATCGGAGGAAAAGGGCCGTGGTCAGGGAGGTGGCCAAGAACCTGATGGCTACTCTAACAGAGCTACAAAGTTCCTCTGTGGAGATGTGAAAACCTTCCAGAAAGACAACCATCTCTGCAGCACTCCACCAATCAGGACTATGGTAGAGTGACCAGACGGAAGCCACTCCTCAGTAAAAAGCACATGACAGCCCGCTTGGAGTTTGCCAAAAGACACCTAAAGACTCTCAGACCATGAGAAACAAGATTCTCTGGTGTGATAAAACCTGAATGTCTGATTGCCAAGCATTACGTCTGGAGGAAACCTGGCACCATCCCTACGGTGAAGCATGGTGGTGGCAGCATCATGCTGTGGGGATGTTTTTCAGCGGCAGTGACTGGGAGACTAGTCAGGATCGAAGGAAAAAGATGAATGGAGCAAAGTACAGAAAAAAAACCTGCTCCAGAGCACTCAGGACCTCAGGCTGGGGTGAAGGTTCACCTTCCAACAGGACAACGACTCTAAGCACACAGCCAAGACAACGCAGGGAGTGGCTTCCGGACAAGTCTCTTAATGTCCTTGAGTGGCCCAGCCAGAGCCCTGACTTGAACCCGAACGAACATCTTTGGAGAGACCTGAAAATAGCTGTGCAGCGATCCTCCCCATCCTCCTCATCCAAAGTTTGAGAGGATCTGCAGAGAAGAATGGAAAAAACTCCCCAAATAAAGGTGTTCCATGCTTGTAGTGTCATACCCAAGAAGACTTGAGGCTGTAATTGCTGCCAAAGGTGCTTCAACAAAGTACTGAGTGTTTGAATACTTATGTAAATTTGATATTTCAGTTATCTATTTATTTCTAAATGTACAAACATTTCTAAAAACGTGCTTTTGCTTTGTTATTATGGGGTATTGTGTGTGGATTGATGAGGTAAAAAACTAAACAATTTAATGTTACAGAATAAGGCTGTAACATAACAGAATGTGAAAAAAGTCAAGGGGTCTGAATACTTTCCGAATGCACTGTATGTTGTGAGTGGATGAATGTGCGTGGGTAGCCTAGTAAAGGATTCCTTTGAAGTGATCGCTTGACAATCAGATGAAGGCATTGTGATTGGTTGTTTGTATGCCACAGTGAAAGGTAATACATTTTAAAAGTTAAATGACACATTTTTCCGACTAGGTCTACAGAGATCCTATTGAATTAATAGCAGTTCTACATGGAATTCTATGATTAGGCCCATAGAAAATACACCCCTGCTAACCTGAATGTTACAGAAACTCTGACTTGGTGTACTTTTGGTGTACTGACTTGGTGTACTGTCTCCTTTATCTCATCCAATGACCATGTTGAATAGCCTGTGAGACATCAGAACTCTTACCACACATTGTTGTCTCTACAGACTCTGGTAAGCAGAGCCTTTGCCTGTTGGAAGCAGTTCAGATTAAGGTCAAGGTGATTAACGAAGGCATCGTATTGCCTGATCGAAGACGACACAGACGTAGGCCTAGAACAAGGCAGGCAGGAGAGTGATTCACATACACAGAAAAACACTCCCAGAATGTGTTGGCACACGCAGTCAACCCAAAGACAGCTGCAGAGACACCCTATAGTCTTTCATCCCTTTCTGAACATAGACCACAGATTGGTAGGTAGGACTACTGCCGTACTGAGATCATTATCAAGTCGCTCTGTTTCTGTTCCTGCTGCTGGGTTTTACTGGGTTTTCTCAGGTGTTTGTTTACAAGTCTCTGTAGTGGCCTGTGTGGGGAGATGGCTGGAACAGGCTACAGGCCATCATCCAACATGTCGGTTTCCTGTCCTCTACTCTCTGGGCTAGTAGAAACTGGTGTTAGAACTTGGTGTTAGAACGCCCATGAGGAAACCATCTGGAACACCACAGCAATTAACACATGAGTAAATCAAACAGCCCCACCCATCCTCCATTCCTCCATCCTCCCACACAGGTGGAGAGGGACCACCCTGTCTGACACTCTGCCTTATGAGAGAGGGAGAGGGAGAATAGGGAAAGAGAGACATACCTCTCCCTGGGATGGAGACCAGCTGTGAGCACCTGACCCTGTAAGTGTCTTGCCCCACTCCCCTCTCAACCCACCCACTCACACACACCCTTACTCATCTATATCCAATTATCTGTTTCCAATGCCGCAGTACTAGTGATACTGTTGAGTACTTAAAAGTAATTCACAACCTACAGCATTGCAACACAAATTGTACTCCCTCCCTCCCTCCCTCCCGACCCTACCACACCCCACAACACTTTCACTCATACAAAAGTCTGGAAATGAGGCCACACACACTCACACATGCAGCCATATACAGTGGGGCAAAAAAGTATTTAGTCAGCCACCAATTGTGCAAGTACTCCCACTTGAAAAGACGAGAGAGGCCTGTAATTTTCATCATAGGTACACTTCAATTATGACAGAGAAAATGAGAAAAAAAATCCAGAAAATCACATTGTAGGATTTTTAATGGATTTATTTACATATTATGGTGGAAAATAAGTATTTGGTCACCTACAAACAAGCAAGATTTCTGGTTCTCACAGACCTGTAACTGTCAGAGATATGTGTATAAGTGGCAGGGAAGTCAGGCGCAGGAGAGTCAAACGGAGTGTAAAATGGAGTCTTTTAATAAATGTCCAAGTAACATGCTCCATAACACTAATAAGAAAAAATGAATCTAAACAAATATGGGTACGAAGACCCGTCGCGCACCTATACAAAAAACACTACACGGACAATAAACAATCTCTGACAAAGACATGAGGGGAAACAGAGGGTTAAATACACAACAGGTAATGAATGGGATTGAAAACAGGTGTGTGGGAAGACAAGACAAGACCAATGGAAAATGAAAAATGGATCAATGATGGCTAGAAGACCGGTGACGTTGAACGCCGAGCACCGCCCAAACAAGGAGAGGCAACGACTTCGGT
The DNA here is from genome assembly GCF_045791955.1 of Oncorhynchus clarkii lewisi. Lineage (NCBI taxonomy): Eukaryota > Metazoa > Chordata > Actinopteri > Salmoniformes > Salmonidae > Oncorhynchus > Oncorhynchus clarkii. The sequence continues at coordinate 51,660,019 of NC_092159.1, read as the reverse complement.
AGAAGTCGCGACAGTACCCCCCCCCCCCCCCCCCCCCCCCTCCCCTGACAAGGACAACGACCTCGGGGACGACCCGGAAGGCGAGGTGCAGGGCGATCCGGATGGAGACGGTGGAATTCTGATAACATGGAAGGATCTAACACGTCCTCCACCGGAACCCAGCATCTCTCCTCCGGCCCGTAACCCTCCCAGTCCACGAGGTACTGAAGGCCCCTCGCCCGACGTCTCGAATCCAAAATGGATCGAACAGAGTACGCCGGGACCCCCTCGATGTCTAGAGGAGGCGGAGGAACATCACGCACTTCAGCCTCCTGGGGCGGGCCAGCCACCACCGGCCTGAGGAGAGACACATGGAACGAGGGGTTAATACGGTAATTAGTGGGCAGTTGTAACCTATAACATACCTCGTTCACTCTTCTCAGGACTTTAAACGGCCCCACAAACCGCGGACCCAGCTTCCGGCAGAGCAGGCGGAGGGGCAGGTTTCGGGTCGAGAGCCAGACTCTGTCCCCTGGTGCGAACACTGGGGCCTCACTGCGGCGACGGTCTGCGCCAATTTTCTGGCGCCTTATGGCGCGCTGAAGGTGGACGTGGGCTGCCTCCCAGGTTTCCTCAGCGCGCCGAAACCAATTGTCCACCGCAGGAGCCTCGGTCTGGCACCTGCCCATTACTCTCAGGGTGAAAACCAGAGGTAAGACTAACCGAGATCCCTAGACACTCCATGAACGCCTTCCAGACCCTTGATGAGAACTGGGGACCCCGATCAGACACTATATCCTCAGGCACCCCATAGTGCCGGAAAACGTGTGTAAACAGGGCCTATGCAGTTTGTAAGGCCGTAGGGAGACCGGGCAAAGGGAGGAGACGACAGGACTTCGGAAACCGATCCACAACGACCCGGATCGTGGTGTAACCCTGTGAAGGTGGAAGATCAGTCAAAAAATCCACCGACAGGTGCGACCATGGCCGTTGAGGAACGGGTAGAGGTTGCAGCTTACCTCTGGGCAGGTGTCTAGGAGCCTTGCACTGGGCGCACACCGAGCAGGAAGAAACATAAATCCTCACGTCCTTAGCTAAAGTGGGCCACCAGTACCTCCCATCAAGACAGCGCATCGTCCGACTTACCCCAGGATGACCAGAGGAGGGTGACGTGTGAGCCCAATAGATCAATCGGTCGCGGACAGCAGACGGAACGTACAGACGACCAGCTGGACACTCAGGGGGAGAGGGCTCTGCACGTGACACCCGCTCAATGTCCGCGTCCAGCTCCCACACTACAGGCGCCACCAGACACGAAGCTGGGAGTATGGGAGTGGGATCCATGGATCGCTCCTCTGTGTCATGCAGCCGAGACAATGCGTCTGCCTTAACGTTCTGGGAGCCTGGTCTGTAAGAAAGAGTGAAAAACATGGCCCACCTTGCCTGGCGAGGATTCAGTCCCTTCGCCTGCCGGATGTACTCCAGATTGCGGTGGTCAGTCCAGATGAGAAAAGGGTGTTTAGCCCCCTCAAGCCACACCTTCAAGGCTTCTACGACAGCTAACAGCTCTCGGTTCCCCACATCATAGTTTCGCTCCGCCGGGCTGAGCTTCTTCGAAAAGAAAGCACAGGGGCGAAGCTTCAGTGGCGTACCCGAACGCTGAGAGAGCACTGCTCCTATCCCAGCTTCGGATGCGTCCACCTCCACTATGAATGGCAAAGAGGGATCCGGATGAGCCAACACAGGCACCGAGGTAAACAGAGTCTTCAGGTGCCCAAAAGCCCTGTTCGCCTCAGCCGACCACTGCAAGCGCACCGGGCCCCCCTTTAGCAGTGAGATAATGGGAGCAGCCCACCTGACCAAAACCCCGGATAAACCTCCGGTAGTAATTGGCAAACCCTAAAAAACGCTGCACCTCCTTTACCGTGGTTGGAGTCGGCCAATTACGCACGGCTGTAATGCAGTCGCTCTCCATCTCCACTCCTGAAATGGAAATCCGATGCCCTAGGAAGGAGATGGATTGTTGGAAGAACAAGCATTTCTCAGCCTTGACATATAGATCATGCTCCAACAGGCGACCAAGCACCCTGCGCACCAGGGACACATGCTCGGCGCGTGTAGCGGAGTATATCAGAATATCATCGATATACACAACTACACCCTGCCCGTGCAGGTCCCTGAAGATCTCATCTACAAATGATTGGAAAACTGATGGAGCATTCATCAACCCATATGGCATGACAAGGTACTCATAATGACCTGAGGTGGTGCTAAATGCCATCTTCCACTCATCACAGCTTCCGAATACGCACCAGATTGTACGCACTCCTGAGATCCAATTTTGTGAAAAAGCGTGCCCCGTGCATTAACTCAATAACCGTATTGATCAGAGGTAGCGGGTAACTATATTTCACTGTGATTTTAATAAGACCTTGATAATAAATGCACGGGCGTAAACCGCCATCCTTTTTTTTTCACAAAAAAGAAACTCGAAGAGACGGGTGAAATGGATGGCTGAATGAACCCCTGATGCAGAGACATATGTCTCCATAGCCTCCGTCTCCGCTTGCGACAGGGGATACACGTGACTCTTGGGATATGCAGCGTCTACCAGGAGATCTATCGCACAATCCCCCCGTCGATGGGGTGGTAATTGAGTCGCCTTCTTTTTACAGAAGGCGAGAGCCAAATCGGCATATTCGGGGGGAATGCGCACGGTGGAGACCTGGTCTGGACTTTCCACCGTAGTAGCACCAACGGAAACCCCTAAACACCTACCTGAGCACTCTCGCGACCACCCCGTGAGAGCCCTCTGTGGCCAAGAAACAGTGGGGTTATGTCAAGCTAACCAGGGTAGGCCTAGCACCACAGAATACGCAGGAGAATCAATAAGGAAAAGACTAATCTTCTCCTTGTGACCCTCCCGCGTTATCATACACAAAGGTGCGGTTACCTCCCTGATAAACCCTGACCCTAATGGTCGACTATCTAAGGCATGAATAGGGAAAGGCATATCCACAGGAACAATAGGGATCCCTGAACTATGAGCTAAACTTTTATTAATGAAATTCCCAGCCGCACCTGAATCTATTAGCGCCTTATACGGGGAATGCAGGGAACAATCAGGAAAAGAGACCGAGACAAACATTAGTGCAACAGAGGGCTCTGGATGAGAATGGTGCCTACTCACCTGGGGTGATGCCAGAATGCCCTGCCTGCCTTCTCTATTCCCAGAGGAACCAACCCGGCACCGACCAGCAGTGTGCCTTCTGCAACCATGAATGGTGCTCGAGCGGGAACCCCCTCCGGTCTCCCTGCGCACCATCCCTCCCAATTCCATAGGTTCGGGAGAGAGGGTGCGGGAGGATGGAACAACCAGACCCCGATCTAGACGTCCACGAGTAGCCAGCATGTTGTCCAGCCTGATGGACATGTCCACCAGCTGGTCGAAGGTGAGGGTGGTGTCTCTACAGGCCAGCTCCCGACGGACGTCCTCGCGTAGACTACAACGGTAATGGTCGATCAAGGCCCTGTCGCTCCATCCAGCGCCGGCAGCCAAGGTCCTAAACTCCAAAGCAAACTCCTGTGCACTCCTCGTCTCCTGCCTCAGATGATAAAGGAGCTCACCCGCTGCTTTGCCTTCGGGTGGATGGTCGAATACTATCCGGAATTGGCGGGTGAACTCCTCAAAATGGTCCAACGCCGCATCCTCCTTACTACACACAGCGCTGGCCCATTCCAGGGCTTTCCTGGTGAGGCATGAGACGAGGGCGTAACTCTTCTCACGGTCAGATGGTACTGGGGAGACCGTGGCCAGATACAAGTTCAGCTTAAGGAGGAAACCCTAGCAACCGGCAGTATCTCCGTTGTATCCCGTGGGTAGGGATAAATGGATCTTCGGTTCCGGAGGGGAAAAAGCGTTCAAGGGAGATTCCGGTTGTGGTGGCGCTGGAGAAACTCCCTGTCTCTCCCAGCGATCCATATTCTGGACAATGCGATCCATGACGGCGCTCAAACAGTCAATCTCCTCCGCTTGTTCCCGGGACGCGTTCCTCCACCTCCATGAGCGTAGTGTCCTCTCCTGCTGACTTCATATATATTGGTCAGAGATTCTGTCAGAGATATGTGTATAGGTGGCAGGGAAGTCAGGCGCAGGAGAGTCAAACGGAGTGTAAAATGGAGTCTTTTAATAAATGTCCAAGTAACATGCTCCATAACACTAATAAGAAAAAATGACCTATACAAAAAACACTACACTGACAATAAACAATCTCTGACAAAGACATGAGGGGAAACAGAGGGTTAAATACACAACAGGTAATGAATGGGATTGAAAACAGGTGTGTGGGAAGACAAGACCAATGGAAAATGAAAAATGGATCAATGATGGCTAGAAGACCGGTGACGTCGAACGCCGAGCACCGCCCGAACAAGGAGAGGCAACGACTTCGGCAGAAGTCGTGACAGTAACTTCTTCTTTAAGAGGCTCCTCTGTCCTCCACTCGTTACCTGTATTAATGGCACCTGTTTGAACTTGTTATCAGTATAAAAGACACCTGTCCACAACCTCAAACAGTCACACTCCAAACTCCACTATGGCCAAGACCAAAGAGCTGTCAAAGGACACCAGAAACAAAATTGTAGACTTGTAGAGGCTGGGAAGACTGAATCTGCAATAGTTAAGCAACTGTGGGAGCAATTATTAGGAAATGGAAGACATACAACACCACTGATAATCTCCCTCGATCTGGGGCTCCACGCAAGATCTCACCCCGTGGGGTCAAAATGATCACAAGTGAGCAAAAATCCCAGAACCACACAGGGGGACCTAGTGAATGACCTGCAGAGAGCTGGGACCAAATTAACAAAGCCTACCATCAGTAACACACTACGCCGCCAGGGACTCAAATCCAGTCTCCAGATCTTAACCCCATAGAAAATCTTTGGAGGGAGTTGAAAGTCCGTGTTGCCCAGCAACAGCCCAAAACATCACTGCTCTAGAGGAGATCTGCATGGATGAATGGGCCAAAATACCAGCAACAGTGTGTGAAAACCTTGTGAAGACTTACAGAAAACGTTTGACCTCTGTCATTGCCAACAAAGGGTATATAACAAAGTCTTGAGATAAACTTGTTATCGACCAAATACTTATTTTCCACCATAATTTGCAAATAAATTCCTTAAAAATCCTACAAATGTGATTTTCTGGATTTTTTCCCCTCATTTTGTCTGTCATAGTTGAAGTGTACCTATGATGAAAATTACAGGCCTCTCTCATCTTTTTAAGTGGGAGAACTTGCACAATTGGTGGCTGACTAAATACTTTTTTCCCCCACTGTATGCACACACGCACAGACACACACACACAAATGAGGCAATTGCCCTGTCACTGTTTCTTCATTATGTGATTCCGTTCCCATTGTGTTAACCATTGACCACAATGACAGCACCACCCGCCTGTCTATTTGTGACAGTTGCCTTGAAAAGCAACTAATCATATTTCCCAACGGCTGAGTTTAGGTCTGGCTAATTTCACATGGTCTGCAGACATTGGGATGATTTAACTGCAATACGATAATTTGTCTGTAATTTACATACCAGTATCGAACTGATGTCTCATGCCTTAACAAACCATTGTGGTTGGCTGCTAAACACAGACACCTGGTTGTTGATAGTCAGCAGAGCTTTTACAGTAATGGGATACAAGCAGAAAGGATCTGACACAACACTTTGTCTGCATTCATCTCTGCTCTGACACACCTGAGTCTCTGGGAGTTCTCTTCAATCGCTACTTTGTTGATAAGACAAGACAGGATTTATTTCCTTGTAATTATCTCTTCCTGTTGTCCCAGTGGATTTAAGTGTCTATTATACGCACGCGCGCACGCGCGCACACACACACGCACACACGCACACACGCACACACGCGCACACACACACACACACACACACACACACACACACACACACACACACACACACACACACACACACACACACACACACACACACACACACACACACACACACACACACACTAAACAGATGCTGGCATACACAAACTGATTTTCCAGACAGGAAGGCATACAACACCATAGTCTGGAGTCTGATCCGGTACAGATCAAAAACACTCAGACATTCCTGATAATACCAAGGTGAACGGAACGGGGTAAAATTATATTCCACCATTAGACCAAGCCAAGTTCTGCTTAGCATTGTTGGTATCAGTTACATGAACGTGAGAAAGTGAGGAAGCAGCCTACCTATCCTTCCAAACTCCTAATGCAACAAGGGCTATGGGCCAAACAAGAGAGGCTTGGTTTCAAAGACTGTAACAGTTGACTTTTCTCCGTACTTTGTACCATCATTCAAACCCACCAATTGCTGTCACCAACAATGTACCGTGAGTTTGTTTTTCTCTGCAGGGCTCAGATGCATTTGGCTCTATGCCGTCTGAACACCAAGCATCTCCTACATGCATATGGTGGGTATGTGGGCCCCTGTGTGTATAGCATGTGACTGCACGCAGATGCTTATGAAGGGACAAGTTTTTTGCATGTTTGGAATACAATCTATATGCGTAGTAAAAGGGGGTGTGTGTCCATGTATACGTGTGCGCTTGTGTTTGTGAATGAATGAGTCACTGAGTCAGTGAGACGGGGATATCTGACAGAGAGCCAGAAGAAAGCAGGGTTGCTATGGATCCTACACACGTCCCCCCAGGGAAAGCCTGAGGCTGCTGGGTACCCAGGGCACGTCTCCACGTCTCCCTGACTCTGACTCAGGCTGCCTACATGGCTGTCCCTGTGACAGTGAGGAAGAGGAGGCCGGCTGCTCTACCCGTACAGTACTGTAATGAGCTAGGGAGTCACTTTAATGATAATCGCCTGCATGTGTTTGTGCCAAGTCCATTACACTGAGACAATAAAGCACCCCTGTCATTCAGCAGCAGTAGTTTTTCTCTATTTCTCTCTCCGCTCATCTCTGAATAAACCATATCAAGGGGAAATCATCACTTTTAACAGTAGTGAATGGGAGACTGCCCAGAGGGGCTACCATGCCCCCACCCCACCCCATCTACACCACCGACAATCCTTAGATGACATGAAAAGAACGAATAAGTCTCACTTTATTTTCTTCATCTCACCAGTCAAGCTGTCGGATAAATGTTTTGTTTTTTTACTTTTTAAACCAGGAACAGACAAACAAACAACTGCAGCTTTACCCACTTAAAAATGTGGTGCCAGCAACCAACCAGGGAAGTGGGCTACTGTCCAAAACATAAATGGATAAGAAAAGAAAATGAAAAAAGCATATACATTTTTTATAATAATGTGATGTGTCTGACAGTAAGTGAAGTGATGCAAATGCTAAATGTGTTTTTTTGGGCTTGAATTCATTGGCTTTCATAAAGTATTTAAAGGCTTAGTTGGAGTTCTCCATTGTTGCTTTATTTGTATGAAGAGTCAAAACTCATTACATATCATTCTGAGTAGCACAAATATATTTAATCATAGGACAGCTAATAGAACCCTCACATCACATAGATCATTACTCTCCCAGTACAATGCCATGCTGAAACCACAGTGGACTTTATTGTTCAGGAAATGCCATACAAACAACAGTGATCTCGCAACATGTTGGCACAGTAACAAGTTGCCCTGAAAAACGGCTGTATTTTCCAGATGAGACCCTCTGTTAAACGTTTATAAACGGTTGCCAATGCATGGTAATGAAGAAGACAGCTCCCAAACTAAAATAAAAGTACAGATGTAGAATCTTAAATTTGATCACTCTTTTGTTGTTGAGAATTTTCCTGCACAGAAGGAAATGCAAACTTGTAGTTTTTAAAAGGCTTCTAAAGTTTGTAAATTCGGACTTGATTTGCCCTAACGAAAAATGTATCGACGCCTAGAAAAATGCCTATTCATTATAATCCACGTAATAATTCACATTTCCTGTTGCTGCAGGATTATTTTCCTGCCGTAGCAAACTGACTCAAATTAAGATCCTATATCTGTAGGATCATGTTTATGTCTGTGATCAAATGGAAGAATGCAATGAGACATGGAAAGAAAATGTATCAACTTATCATATCAAACATACCATATCAAGTAGCTCTGATAGAATAAAGGACTGACAGGAAACTTTAACTCTCCAACTCTGGTCACCTTTGCTCTCTTGCAGTAAATTACAGTTAGTGCTCTGAGGAGACACCAACAGACTGTAAAGTAGATAAACCTCTGAGCTCCACCACACAGAGCACCCTGAGTCATCCATCAGACTTCCAGCCAGTGGCGTGCCGTGGGCCTGGGTCCTGGGTCCTGGGCCTTCAGTGAAGTCCTACACAGTCCCACCCGAATTAATCCACCTCTTATTACCATCATTATGATGCCATGGCTCTAGACACTATACATTTAGACAGAAATACAGTATAACCAGGCATTGCGTCATCTTGAAATTTACATTTTTATTCAGAGAATTGCAGGGGAAGAGTACAATACCTTTTCATTGTGCAGCTTCGTTGCCCTGCGCGCTTGTTCGTTGAGCTGTAGATCCACTCGGGTGTCCCCAAAAGTTTTCAAAAGCACCATTGCTTGTAAGTGCCCAGCCGTACTTTGGTGTCTCATTGCTGCCTTGGTTAGACAACTCAGGTTTGCAAAGCCAGTGTGGCTCCAAACACCAAATCGATCACTTGCAAATAATAGGCATTCCCAGCAGTACAGTTTGCAGTGCTTCTCGGAGCCTGTGAGCCATTGATAGCGCTCGTAGTTGGAACTTTGAAAGTGGCGAACGAACCCCTTTCCCGCCTGTGACAGGCTTTGTAGCGTCGGCGTCGACCTCTCCTGACAATGTCTAACTTTTCTTGAAAAGTTTGTCTTGAGAATGGCGTTATAATTATATCCCCGACCAAATCAATATCTTCTCCTTCCGCCATTGTGGGTTGAAAAAACAGCTTAGTAGTACGCAAATTAATTTGTTTATCAGTTTCCTAGTTCTGAGACCTGCCCATATAGGACATGCCTCTCAATATTGTTAATCCAATCAAAAGACGTGCACGCACTACGCCTGCTAGCTGGCTCCTGTGTAACACTGGAGCCAGCCAGCAGGCGTACAATAGCCAACTCTAAAGCTGATTGGTTGACACTAAATTTTCATTTCCATTCACTTTAAGCTACAAGCGCCCGCACTGTTGATTCTGAAGGCCTGGGGGCAGATTTTAGACCCCTGGCAACACATGATGGCTGAATATGATTGGATAAAAGATCTAACATAAAGACCAGCCCTCCAAATTTCAACCTGGGGCTGGAAGCAGTGCAACCAAGAGGAAAGCTATGAAATGAAGAGTATAACTCTTACTCTGGGGAATAATTTAATACATATTTGTGGGAAAATGTATTTAAAAAAAAATTATATTCTGATGATGTTTAGGCCCTGACGGCCCACCACTGCTTCCAGCCATGCATCAACAACCTATGGGCGTGGGTAGTGTCCCAATGCAGGAAGTCTCAGGACAGGGTGAACCAAGCCCTTCAAGCTGGACCTCTGGCCTTAGTCAAACATCCTCACCTATCTTAGCACTGATCCCTGCATTCACTACAACGACCTACCCTGCTTCCATTTTAATGCTGTGCCAGAAATCTGCTCGCCACATGTCGTGAGAGAGAGAAACAGAAATAGAGAGGGGAATGGGAAATAGGGAAAGAAGTGAAAAAGGGATGACTGGTCTCTGGCGACGAGGCAGGAGGAAAGACTAGTAGGTGAGTGGTAGTCTCCAAACTTGACACAGTGTCATGTTAACTCCCCGATGAGGTCATCAATCAGCGCCACAGAGGGACAGGGTCTGACAGTTACTAATTTGGAGGGGGGGCTGAAGGGTGGTTAGACAAATAAGATGACTAATCACAGCTGAGAAAGAAGACGACATGAGAGTGAAAGTCCACTCCAATTTCCTCCTTTCTCAAATCTTCCCCTTCTCTCTTTCCCTCCTTTTCTCTCTCCCTCCATCCTTTCTGGTCGGTTCACAGTTATACCCTCACCATGAGCCCTTCCTGTTGCAGCCTTGTCAACACATCTGTCAGGAGAACTTACTGTTCTCATCCATTTTCACACCCTGTTTTCTCAATGTGTCACCAGATCTCAACAGTCCTGCTATAGCTCCCTGTTCTCCACCACCCTTCCCAGTCTACAACATCTGTATGTCCCAAATAGCCCCCTTTTCCCTAAATAGTGCACTACTAAGACCAGAGCCTAGGCCATGTTTTCTCCATTGTAATGTCATCTGAGCAATGAAAATATCTCTGAATAGAATGGTTTTTCCTAAAAGAAAACAGCAGACCCTGCAGAGGGGTGAACCTAAACCTAGCCTGGACAGACTAACCTAACAGACCCCCCCCCCCCCTTCTCCTCCCTCCCTCCATCTCATTACAGCATGGGAACTAATAAAGACATGGCCTGATGGCACAGGCTGGGAGAGTTCCATTGGGTCTGTATTACCATGTATACTGTTACACACTGTACTGTAAATGAACACGTGTTCTGTTAAATGACCACATGGACTGGTGAACTGTGCCAGTGATCATCAACGAACTGCTATATAGTGTGATATATGGTTGCTCATGTACAGTATAATGCTTAATGGCTTCCAAATGGTATGACCTCACAACGTTGTTAGACGCTTTTATCCAAGGTGACCTACAGTCATCCGTGCATACATTTTACGTCTGGGTGGTCCTGGGAACTGAACCCACAACCAACTGAGCCATACAGGACCACTATATAAGTGTTGTAGACTGGTCTGGTCATATTAAGAACCCTGTGATCAATAATGTGATATGAGAGGACAGGAGGATGAGGGACAACATTGGACCTACACCCGAAAGCTTTTCTTTAAAAAATGTTTGACTTCATTTTGGCTCTTCATTTCACTTGAAGCACTTGTTTCACTTCTGATTTCGCACTGATGACTCCATGTTTTCTTCATTGTTATCTTAGATGCCTAATGTCATCTGAGCAATGGAAAAGATCTCTGAATAGAATGGCTTTTCCTACATGAAAACAGTAGTATAAAAGTGCAAGCTAAGAATGAGCTTCCAACTAACCCTGAAACAACCCTCCTAGCGTTGGTTCCTTTAGCCAAATTCCTCTGTGTTGGACAGGATTGTGTAACTGTAAGAATGAGCTTCCAACTAACCCTGAAACAACCCTCCTAGCGTTGGTTCCTTTAGCCAAATTCCTCTGTGTTGGACAGGATTGTGTACAGATGCAGCTGTGCTTGTCGTTAGTCAGCCCACGTGGACCCTCGCCCCGTCCTGATGGAAATGCTCTTACAAAACTGTATTAGATTACATCCCTACTCCGCCCCCTCCTTTCCCATTTTATTATATCTCTGTCTCTTTCTCTCTCTCTTAGCTCTACCTCTCTTTCTATTTCAGAGGCAGCACTTTGTGGTTCATTAGCTTGAAGACGAGCCTTGCTTTGCAGAGGACTTGTTTAGCTACTCAAGGCCCTGTTCTATCAATGCATCCATATAAGCAAGGAAGGACTGTGTGGTGTGTGCCTGATTAGGTGCAGTGTGTCTATAGCATAGGGAGCAGAGAGTCCCAGGGACCAGGGTCTGGAGCATAGAGGAATGGAGGAGGTGTTGTTGTACCAGGGAGCAGAGAGACCCAGGGACCAGGGTCTGTAGCATAGAGGAATGGAGGAGGTGTTGTTGTACCAGGGAGCAGAGAGACCCAGGGACCAGGGTCTGTAGCATAGAGGAATGGAGGAGGTGTTGTTGTACCGGGGAGCAGGGTCTGTAGCATAGAGGAATGGAGGAGGTGTTGTTGTACCAGGGACCAGGGTCTGTAGCATAGAGGAATGGAGGAGGTGTTGTTGTACCAGGGACCAGGGTCTGTAGCATAGAGGAATGGAGGTGTTGTTGTTGTACCAGGGACCAGGGTCTGTAGCATAGAGGAATGGAGGAGGTGTTGTTGTACCAGGGACCAGGGTCTGTAGCATAGAGGAATGGAGGAGGTGTTGTTGTACCAGGGACTTTAGCATAGAGGAATGGAGGAGGTGTTGTTGTACCAGGGACCAGGGTCTGTAGCATAGAGAAATGGAGGAGGTGTTGTTGTACCAGGGTCTGTAGCATAGAGGAATGGAGGAGGTGTTGTTGTACCAGGGAGCAGAGAGACCCAGGGACCAGGGTCTGTAGCATAGAGGAATGGAGGTGTTGTTGTTGTACCAGGGAGCAGAGAGACCCAGGGACCAGGGTCTTTAGCATAGAGGAATGGATGTGTTGTTGTTGTACCAGGGACCAGGGTCTGTAGCATAGAGAAATGGAGGAGGTGTTGTTGTAGCAGGGAGCAGGGTCTGTAGCATAGAGAAATGGAGGAGGTGTTGTTGTACCAGGGAGCAGAGAGACCCAGGGACCAGGGTCTTTAGCATAGAGGAATGGAGGAGGTGTTGTTGTACCAGGGAGCAGAGAGACCCAGGGACCAGGGTCTTTAGCATAGAGGAATGGAGGAGGTGTTGTTGTACCAGGGACCAGGGTCTGTAGCATAGAGGAATGGAGGAGGTGTTGTTGTACCAGGGAGCAGAGAGACCCAGGGACCAGGGTCTTTAGCATAGAGGAATGGAAGAGGTGTTGTTGTACCAGGGACCAGGGTCTGTAGCATAGAGGAATGGAGGTGTTGTTGTTGTACCAGGGAGCAGAGAGACCCAGGGACCAGGGTCTTTAGCATAGAGGAATGGAGGTGTTGTTGTTGTACCAGGGACCAGGGTCTGTAGCATAGAGGAATGGAGGTGTTGTTGTTGTACCAGGGACCAGGGTCTGTAGCATAGAGGAATGGAGGAGGTGTTGTTGTACCGGGGAGCAGGGTCTGTAGCATAGAGGAATGGAGGTGTTGTTGTTGTACCAGGGAGCAGGGTCTTTAGCCATCTCATTAGCAGGTCCTGGAGGCTGAGGGCCAGAGCTCTGCTGACTGCTGCTCCCTGACTGTCACACACACACACACACACACACACACACACACACACACACACACACACACACACACACACACACACACACACACAATACACTAACAAGCACTAGAGCCAGCCAGCCTGTTTCCAGCACTGCAGACACCTAATGAAGTTAGGGTTTAGGTTGTTACTGCAATAAGAACCATTACAATAGCATTATTGCAATGAGATTGCTGTGTAGATGAACTAAATGAACATTCGTTAGCTTTATTGCATTGTTTATTGTAATTGGTATGGGTATACAGTCTGAATCCTGCATGGCTGTTCTTAAAGTGTAGTACAGGCATGTGGTGCAGGTTCAGGAGAGGTCATGGAGTTTTAACACAGGATGGACGTGGGTAGGTTAGAACCCCTCAGACATGTTGTAAGTAACCACATTCTCATTGAGTAACTGCATCATTTCATTCTTCAACTTTATGCATTTTTGAGGTGCCAATCAAGTTAGTATACTAGGAAAAACTTGATATCAACATTACAAGGCGAGGCAGAGGAATACTCTTCTATTGAGAGGAGGAAAGATGCTCTCTGTCAAACTGTAAGCCTTGAGCAGACAGCATCCATTGTCAAATGCTTGTTGACTTCATAACGTAAGAAGCTGCCAAACTGTTAACAGTGACACACCCTGTGGTTCTATTGTTTTAAGTTGAATCAATTAATAAGTCCAATGCATTTTCCATTGGGTTTTATTAGTTAATCTCTCCAGACTTCTGTGAGGACAATCAAGCCTCAGTTTACAAATCATGCATCATTTCAGGTTTCTTAGTATGTTGTGCTGTGTGGGCTTTATAGTATCGTAACACTACAGTATAATGTCCACTGCGGATAGTTTGTGTGGGGAGTGACCTATGACCTATGCTATAATGCAGTAGAGAGCATCACATTGTGCAGTAAGGAATACGGGGTCAGGTTTTACAATGCATCTCATTGCGGTTCTCTTTACCGTGACTCATTGGTGAGTGTGCCTGCTGAGAGAGGTGGTTCAATGCATCAGACAAGCTGATGAGGATCAAAACAAAAGACCATACATGGGTCCTTCGCTGGCGCTGCAGGCCTGTCTAGGAAAGTGCCCGACCCAATTATAAATCACAAAGACCCTCTCTGCCCCTGCTTCTCAGTGACGTGCTCCACATATCATAACGGTTAAAAGCCTAGATGCGAGTCTTTAAATTCACCTCAATTATTCAAATGCATGCATGTACATTAGCGGTAAAGCTAGCATAGATGGGTGCAGATAAAAGCAAAGTTGAATTGTGTAGAGCTTTCTAAGACACTGAAATAGCTAGGTAATATGGTGTTCAATATGCTTCTCTCTGCACTCCATGTCCATTTCTGAGGTCAAAAGACTACTCAGTTGTATTACCGTACACACAGATAGAGGATCTTAATTTGAGCCAGTTTGCTACAGCGGGAAAATAATCCTACAGCAACAGGAAATGTGAAATATTGTGTGGATTATAATTAATGTACATTTTTTGTTAGGGCAAATCAAATCTGACATTTTAAGGTGGAAATTACAAACTTTAGAAGCCCTTTAAACCTTAAATACACTACAAGTTTGCATTCTCAACAACAAAATAATACTCAAATTAGGATCCTACATCTGTATGTGATATGTGGGATAATAAATGTAAGCTACCTCTAATGAAGATCCAAATGGCTCTAAGTGAGTGCAATCAAGCCAATGGCAGGACTGACCAGTGCTCCAGTGCCCGAGAAAATCAAACTACAAAGTCCACTTGTCAAAGTTACAATACAACACCTGATACCAGATCTATAGCCTTAAAGATCTTGTTTCTCCACTGAGTATCTACACTGTAGATTCTACAGAGATGTATGTTGTCCAGCCCCAGACTACTTCCAGAGGCTTGGAGGATTACAGGTGTGTGCCATATTTTGGGGTTCAGAGGGCCTCTGCTGCCTCCCGATCACCCACCCCACCCCCTTTATCTTCATCCAGGAAGACAGTCAACTGATGAGGGATTTAAGACAGAACGGCCAGCTGAGCAGCATCAGTCCACTGTCAAATCTCGGAACCCTCTGTGACAACCCCATTTGTCCCTGTACCCAGTCTCCTCCTGGCCCATACACACTATTTGATACTGTTCCATATATTCCATTCCATCCATTTCAATGAGCCCGTCCTCCTATAGCTCCTCCCACTAGGTTCCTCTGGTATACAGCCACCTCTGTTCAGTTCTCAATCCATAACACCTTAAATCAAGGGTAAATTCTAACTTTAAACACAATCATACACAAACTGCCCAGGAATTGGTCCCTTAGGCTCCACCTGGAGGGCTCTGTTCTGTGTAGAGGGATTCTATTGAACCCACCATCATCAGACGTCTCTGGATTTAGTCTGGAGGAGAAACATTCATGTCCAGCTGACTGCCAGGCACCTTGGCTGGCTAACCACAAACCATTCAACTGGTCTGTAATGGCAGTGTCTCTCACTCAAGCATACAGAACACAGTGTATCACCCGCCACATGACGGAATCCACCAGCCACCTCAAAGAGAGAGACCAGGATGGAAGTGTTTAATTTTATGAGAACAGAATTCCGTGGCTGTTGTTGTTGTTGTCAATATCTGAGAACATTCACTGAAATCAACATGATACTTTCCGTGGCTGTTGTTGTTGTTGTCAATATCTGAGAACATTCACTGAAATCAACATGATACTTTCCGTGGCTGTTGTTGTTGTTGTCAATATCTGAGAACATTCACTGAAATCAACATGATACTTTCCGTGGCTGTTGTTGTTGTTGTCAATATCTGAGAACATTCACTGAAATCAACATGATACTTTCCGTGGCTGTTGTTGTTGTTGTCAATATCTGAGAACATTCACTGAAATCAACATGATACTTTCCGTGAATGTTGTTGTTGTTGTCAATATTTGAGAACATTCACTGAAATCAACATGATACTTTTGCAGACATGGAATGTGTGTTAACTCTTTTACCTCCAACATCAACAAACACACATACGCTCATGGAAGCACTCACACACAAATTACTCCATCTCAAATTTGCTGACAGGGCATCGTTCTCAGCTGAAGTCTGACAGCTTAACCAGTAGTGGGGTGGTGTGCTGTGGGTGGATGGCTGACCTCTGAACCCATGTGAACAGATCTCCACATATAATAATAGACCCAGCAGGTGTTTCAGCTCCACAACCCAGGCTGTAAGCCAGGCCGTGTCAGGTGTCACCAACAGCCAGGCCGGGGAACAGCAGAGGGGTGGAGGTCCAAGTCCCTGATGGGATTGTTGCTACTCCGACCCCCATGTGAGGTTTGCCAGGCATCTCTCTGTGGTATATTTCCAGCTGTCCAGATTGATTAGACATGAAATGTAAGCTCTTGTAATAGCTGTAAATAGGCAGTGGCTACCAAGAAAAGTGAGAACATAATCAGTCTATTTAAGGGCAACTCTATCAAGAAATGATATACTTCTGTCAGATTTATAGAGGCTAAGGCATAGCCGTAAAGGTCCTTTTATTTTCTCTCTCTCTCTCCTCATCTCTCTCTCCGTTTCCCCTTCATTACCTTTCCTCTAATAACCTACACCACCTTCCTTTTTCCCTTTCTGTGTCTTGCCCTTCTCTGTATCAAAATCAAATCAAATTGCATTTATCAAATTGGCCGAACACAGTGAAATGCTTACTTACAAGCTCTTCCCCAATGATGCAAAGTCAGATAAGAAAAATGCAGGGATAAGTGGTAATTGAGGCAGATACCCAGCTAGCACATTTGGTTTCTTGGAAGTCTTGGAAGGCTTCTTGGAACGTACGTTTTTGGTTTCCCATTGACTCTGGGAACAAAACCATACATTTCCTGATTGGTAAAATTGAGGGGTAGTTTTGTTCTGAGAACAGAAGTGAAAATTTTGCCTGTTCTGGGACTGTTTATTTTTAGGATGCAGGGAGGTTCTGAGAACATTTTACTCTGTTTCCTTGAAAGTTCTCCTGGGAGGTTTTATTAACGCTCAGAACAGAAATGATAGGTTATTTCACTGAATGTTTCAAGAAGACTATTTTTTCCCCCCTTTCTCATGGTATCCCATTGGTAGTTCCAGTCTTGACTCGGGCGAGGCCATGTGAGCCATGTGTCCACCAAAACAAGACCCCGCCAAGCCACACTGCTTCTTGACATAATGCTGAAATGTGTTCTGGTATTGCCCTCAGGTAGCCTGTTTCTGGTCTCAGGTTCAGGAATGACTGAAAAAGCATGACACTAATAAAAAAATTACACTAGAAATAGTACTGTTGGGAGATCTGGAGAGACCTGGTCAGTCAATTACTAATATACTAATACTCTTAGTAAAAGTATTTATCTTAAATAATCTGTGGATTCGATTAGATAGATTCAAATTGTATGTTAAACATCACAGCATAGTTGAAAGATATATGTTGTGTAGAAATCCGTAGAGCGGCCAGCAGAGATGGGAGGGATGGGCTGGGGGAAACTGAGGGTTGGGATGTGGAACTGGAGACACGTGGGAGTGGAGTTGCTGGGCGGGGGATAGAATGACGGTCAAAGAGTGCGCACACACAGACACACATATGTAAATAGTGCAACATATGCACTCAAATGCACTTCTCTGTAGGGGGAGATTTGGAGGTGAGGAGTGGAGAGGTTCGAGGGGGTCTCGGTTGGTTGAGGGGCAGCTTTCGGGGAACTGTGGGGGGGGATCTTGGATGGTTGGTAGCCTGGCAGTTGGGAGGGCCGGTGGCCGATAGGTCACTGGTTTGGTGGTCGATACGTCGCTTGGTGGAAGATCTGTCGACCTGCCCTTGGGCGGGGAAGGTTGTAGAACAACCATGCTCTCACCAAGCTCTAAGAAACTTAGGGTTCTCAGAAAGTTATGTGCTTGCTGGGCATGTACATGTAGTCAGGGGTAACGTGACCAGGCATCAGGAGAGATAATCAGGGTAAAGTCAAAAGTAGCAGCAGCATATATGTCGAAGCCTGTTGGTCCAAGACCTGATGCTTCGGTACCGATTGTCTGACAGGAACACAGAGAACAGTCCATGGTTTGGGTGACTGTAGTCTTTGGCAATTTTCTGGGCCTTCCTGGGCCTGGTATAAAGTTCCTGGATGGCAGGGAGCTTGGCCCCAGTGATGTACTGGACCGTCCGCCCAACCCTCTGTAGAGCCTAGCGGTCGAGGATGGTGCAGTTGCCATACCAGGCGGTGATGCAGCCTGTTAAGATTTTGAATCTACAACATCTCACTCTTGCCTCCTTTCTCTCCCTCCATCCTTCTCCTCCCTCTGCACCATAAACTGGGGGATATAACTCATTGAGGCAGGCAGGCAGTTAGGCTTACTGAAGGCCTATTCTCTGTGTACAGACACAGCTGAGGAGGCACACTCAGCCCAGGCCTGCGGAGAGGAAGTGCATCAGCGTGGAATAGAGAGCTTCTTAAAAGCCAGTGAATAAAAGCTTTGACATCCCCTCTGCCCACCGTCCCCGTCTACATCCCTCCTCCCCCTCCCTATTGTTTTGCCAGAGCATATTAGGATGCTGCAGACACTATTAAGGATGGTGTAATGAAATCATACTCTGTGCACTGGTAAATGGAACTGAGTGGAAAGGGTCAGGGATGGAGTGGGCGCGGGGGAGATGGAGGGACAGAGGGGGAGGAAGAGGAGGGTAGTTCATTCCTTCAGAGGCTCTACTGAAATTCTCTTACATACAGAACATTGCCAGCAATGAATGGTGAAAGGTCATGCATGCTGTATGTCCTATAAGCAGACGTACATAGAACATTAAATACATAGACCAGAACTCAATCCAAGGATCATTGTAAAGACACACATTGGACTTTTAAAGGTAATTTATGGTTGAGCCAACATCTGTAGAATTTACCGTGAATCTCCGGCGACTTTGGGAATATGGCATTTAAAAGGCACATTATTAGTCATTAGTCAGTGTAGCATGCTTATTTACAACGCACCTTGGATTGAATTCCAGACTTACACAAATAAAATGTTGTATTTCAACCTTCATTGGTACACTCAGACACCATAAGTCATCTCATTGTAAATGAACATTCCAAATGGAAGTGAAGGTGCATCAACACAGGACTGGAGGTGATATGAAGACTAAACTCTCCACTAAAAACTTGAGCTCTAATAAAGATGATAAACTCATCAAACAGATAGTCTCCTTGTTAATAGATCTTTAAATATGTTTTCAACTGAAACATTATGTGCGATTATAGTGCCCTATAAATGGTGTTGTTAACAGTGTAACTACAGGAGTGTTTAGTCTACAGGTCATGAGGATAACAGTGTAACTACAGGAGTGTTTAGTCTACAGGTCATGAGGATAACAGTGTAACTACAGGAGTGTTTAGTCTACAGGCCATGAGGATAACAGTGGAACTACAGGAGTGTTTAGTCTACAGGTCATGAGGATAACAGTGGAACTACAGGAGTGTTTAGTCTACAGGTCATGATGACAACAGTGTAACTACAGGAGTGGTTAGTCTACAGGTCATGAGGATAACAGTGTAACTACAGGAGTGTTTAGTCTACAGGTCATGAGGATAACAGTGGAACTACAGGAGTGTTTAGTCAACAGGTCATGATGACAACAGTGTAACTACAGGAGTGGTTAGTCTACAGGTCATGAGGATAACAGTGTAACCACAGGAGTGTTTAGTCTAGAGGGTCATGAGGATAACAGTGTAACTTCAGGAGTGTTTAGTCTACAGGCCATGAGGATAACAGTGTAACTTCAGGAGTGTTTAGTCTACAGGCCATGAGGATAACAGTGGAACTACAGGAGTGTTTAGTCTACAGGTCATGAGGATAACAGTGGAACTACAGGAGTGTTTAGTCTACAGGTCATGATGACAACAGTGTAACTACAGGAGTGGTTAGTCTACAGGTCATGAGGATAACAGTGTAACTACAGGAGTGTTTAGTCTACAGGTCATGAGGATAACAGTGGAACTACAGGAGTGTTTAGTCTACAGGTCATGATGACAACAGTGTAACTACAGGAGTGGTTAGTCTACAGGTCATGAGGATAACAGTGTAATCACAGGAGTGTTTAGTCTAGAGGGTCATGAGGATAACAGTGTAACTACAGGAGTGTTTAGTCTACAGGCCATGAGGATAACAGTGTAATTTCAGGAGTGTTTAGTCTACAAGCCATGAGGATAACAGTGTAACTTCAGGAGTGTTTAGTCTACAGGCCATGAGGATAACAGTGTAACTTCAGGAGTGTTTAGTCTACAGGCCATGAGGATAACAGTGGAACTACAGGAGTGTTTAGTCTACAGGTCATGAGGATAACAGTGGAACTACAGGAGTGTTTAGTCTACAGGTCATGATGACAACAGTGTAACTACAGGAGTGGTTAGTCTACAGGTCATGAGGATAACAGTGTAACTACAGGAGTGTTTAGTCTACAGGTCATGAGGATAACAGTGGAACTACAGGAGTGTTTAGTCTACAGGTCATGATGACAACAGTGTAACTACAGGAGTGGTTAGTCTACAGGTCATGAGGATAACAGTGTAATCACAGGAGTGTTTAGTCTAGAGGGTCATGAGGATAACAGTGTAACTACAGGAGTGTTTAGTCTACAGGCCATGAGGATAACAGTGTAATTTCAGGAGTGTTTAGTCTACAAGCCATGAGGATAACAGTGTAACTTCAGGAGTGTTTAGTCTACAGGCCATGAGGATAACAGTGTAACTTCAGGAGTGTTTAGTCTACAGGCCATGAGGATAACAGTGGAACTACAGGAGTGTTTAGTCTACAGGTCATGAGGATAACAGTGTAACTACAGGGGTGTTTAGTCTACAGGCCATGAGGATAACAGTGTAACTACAGGGGTGTTTAGTCTACAGGCCATGAGGATAACAGTGTAACTACAGGAGTGTTTAGTCTACAGGTCATGAGGATAACAGTGTAACTACAGGTCATGAGGATAACAATGTAACTATAGTAGTGTTTAGTCTACAGGCCATGAGGATAACAGTGTAACTACAGGAGTATTTAGTCTACAGTCCGTGAGGATAACAGTGTAACTACAGGAGTGTTTAGTCTACATGCCATCAGGATAACACTGTAACTACAGGAGAATTTAGTCTACAGGCCGTGAGGATAACAGTGTAACTACAGGAGTGTTTAGTCTACAGGCTGTGAGGATAACAGTGTAACTACAGGAGAGTTTAGTCTACAGATCATGAGGATAACATTGTAACTACAGGCCATGAGGATAACAGTGTAACTACAGGAGTGTTTAGTCTACAGGCCATGAGGATAACAGTGTAACTACAGGAGAGTTTAGTCTACAGATCATGAGGATAACATTGTAACTACAGGTCATGAGGATAACAATGTAACTATAGTAGTGTTTAGTCTACAGGCCATGAGGATATCAGTTGTTAATAGAGCCTTATGGCTTTTAACAAGCCCTTCAACTAATGGCACTGGCTGTATCAATCAGAGACAACACATTGTAGAGAGCATGTGGCTAGAGGAAGTGTTTGGTCTTTTCCAAGAATGAGTTGACCTTGATCATGCTTATTTACTGTAACAGCCTTGCACACAGCTGATCTAAATCTGGCAGGTTCAATTACAGGTTATCCTTTGACTATTTATAACGACATCACAATATACAGGTGCGTCATGATGCATCGTGGTTCATACCATAGGACGTCACTGTACTGTGCACTGTCACACACGTGGATTGTAACACATGGCTGCTCACTGATAATACATATATAATGGAGCAGCACAGCAGGTGGTTAATGAACCTCTGATGATTGGCCATTAACAAAGCATGTGTCCTATCACAATATGATTAGACAATGTGGAAGCCTAACACAACTCTGTGTTGTTTAGAGGGCAGCTTCTTCCATGACCTCTGAGGAAACACAAGAGGCATGTATACCAACCCAATGATTTCCACTTGTAAATCAGAGACATAATGAAATACATCCTCATCGTCATGAGGAGCACAGGTTCCCTGGATTGGACTGTTGTCTTTAATGATGTTGGTACTCATCGAGGGGGGCTAGAGGAGAGGAGGGGAGACACAGTGTCTGATAGTAAAGGAGAACTACGGTGATTTAGTGCACTGACTGGGACTCTATTCACACACACACACACCCTCCCCTGTCGACCACTCCCAGTCTATTCACTCAGAGAATGTTATCCAGTGAAGGGGTCCTGTGGGGGTTTAATCAGCTGACGATGCTGGTCCATCCACAGGGCCAGGCATGGAGAAGGCTGAACCAGCCTACTTATACAGATGTACAAGTTTTTTAATAAAACTTCCAGCTCTGTCTATTTTTGAACGTCTGATTAAATTACAGCTTTGATCTCCCAAAGCCAATCTGCTCCTTCCTTCCAGATCGCACACACTCCATATACACACACTCATATCCATGCACACACAGACTGACACAGATGGGCAGGACATACACAGACTCACACAGATTCTGGGGCATAAAACGTATACAGGCTATAGTGGACTAAACTCTAAGAAAAATGAGTTCCTAAAGGGTTCTTTAGCTGTCCCCATAGGAAAACCCTTTTTGGTTCCTCTGTGGAAAGGGTTCTACATAGAGCCCAAATGGTTCTACTTGGAACCAAAATGGTTCAACATGGAACCAGAAAGGTTCTTCAAAGGGTTATCCAGCAGGACAGCAGAAGAACACTTTTAGGTTATAGATAGAACCTTTTTTTCTAAGAGTGTAGGAGTATAACTGAAGCTTTACAGACTGCTTGGATCTCGCCAACGGGCCACCCAGGCACTATTCCAGAGAATCACTATAGCTGTCTGCCATCCCTGTGGAAACAACAGCTCCATCTGTCATTGAGACTCAGATTCTCCATCAAGTTTAGAATAAAGGCATATATTTCACTGCATTGACAAAGTCATAATTCTACCTCCTGGCTCCTAACCAAGATGAGTATTGCCTTGCATGTGGCTCGTTCATCCATCCAGGATGATTTGTGTGTCTTACATTTAACACTTCAGAGTGTTGGATGCTTTAGCAAAGTGATTCAAGTGGATTTCCATGCTCTCACCTAGGAGTTGAGCCGAGAACCCTGGTCACATGAGACCATGGAGGCTAAAAGACTGTGCAGGAGAGAGCAATCATGTGATATGTGATATGAGTATGAAAGCATATCTCTCTAAGTTTCCACTGCTGTGGTAATGGGCTGCTGCTGACTCTGGACTGGTGTCAATCTTTACCTCTCCTGACCCCTCCTTAGTATGCCGCGCTGTCAAATGTCTTCCACAGATAGTACAGACAGGTCTTGTGTACTGATTTTGGTTGAAAGTATGGTGAACATATGACCGAAAGGAAAGTCATACTTAATAGCACCACCAGAAAACGCTCCATATTTCACTGTTACAGAACATTGAGCCAATCTTCATTCTCAAGGACAGAAAGTGGGTAAAGTGTCTCCACTTAAAACAAAGAAATAACACTGACAAAAATACACATAACCAAATAAGGGTTAGATTCAATCTCTCGATCAGAAGCACTTTGTACCACAGCACTGGGATCCTGGCATTATTATCAAGGGACAGAGTGAATGAAAGAGTGGGAAAAGAGTTGCGCAGATGGAGAGGTAATAATGGAGGGAGGACATGGGGTGGAGGGATGAAGGGAGTAGAGGGGGGCGTCTGGAGGAGAGGAAGAGATACGGTACACACTGCGTGGCTCTTAGGAGAACTGTCCAGATGAATCATAGGATGGATGTAGCGCCGTGCTGTTTAAACTAATGAAGAGGGAATTTATGGTAACACTTAGAGAATGGGATCAATAGGGGCTATGCTTCTAGAGCAGCGGAGGAGAGAGAGAAGAAGGGAGAGAGAGAAAGAGAAGGAAGGAAGGAAGGAAGGAAGGAAGGAAGGAAGGAAGGAAGGAAGGGAGAAAGAGCGCAAGAGAGAGAGCGAGACAGAGGTGGAGAGAGAGCGAGAGAGAGAGGGAGAGGGAGACAAGGAGGGAGAGAGAGAGAGAGAGAGAGAAAGAGAGAACGAGAAGGAGAGAGAGAAGGAGAACAGAGAGGAAGAGAGAGAATTTCTGAGGCTCTGGGTCAATATCGGCCTGGAAGGATCGGCTTACAGCTCTGTCTGAAGAGCTCAACTCCTGGGGAGGAAAACAATGGAGAGAACAGTCAACATTAGCTACCTGTAGACCTGTGAAGGCCCAAATCCATTTCATACACTAAACATAAACTATTTACCACAACAGGCAGTATATTAAAAATCACATGTCTTGAATGTTGTGTGAAAAGATACTGCATACTGTGTTGTGATATTGTTATGAAATGGTCTGGATAATTCATGGCTAGAGCTACTGTAAACAGTAGTAGTTGTGGGAGGAATCTTTACAATCGGACCATTTATGGGAGTCACAGAGATTCCATAAAACTGAACGGAGGAGAGACAGATGTAAAACAGAGGGGAGGAGAGACAGATGTAAAACAGAGGGGAGGAGAGACAGATGTCAAACAGAAAGGAGGAGAGACAGATGTAAAACAGAGGGGAGGAGAGACAGATGTAAAACAGAGAGGAGGAGAGACAGATGTAAAACAGAGGGGAGGAGAGACAGATGTAAAACAGAGGGGAGGAGAGACAGATGTAAAACAGAGGGGAGGAGAGACAGATGTAAAACAGAGGGGAGGAGAGAGATGTAAAACAGAGGGGAGGAGAGACAGATGTAAAACAGAGGGGAGGAGAGACAGATGTAAAACAGACCGGAGGAGAGACAGATGTAAAACAGAGTGGAGGAGAGACAGATGTAAAACAGAGGGAGGAGAGACAGATGTAAAACAGAGGGGAGGAGAGACAGATGTAAAACAGAGGGGAGGAGAGACAGATGTAAAACAGAATGGAGGAGAGACAGATGTAAAACAGAGGGGAGGAGAGACAGATGTAAAACAGAACGGAGTAGAGACAGATGTAAAACAGAGTGGAGGAGAGGCAGATGTAAAACAGAGGGGAGGAGAGACAGATGTAAAACAGAGGGGAGGAGAGACAGACGTAAAACAGAGGGGAGGAGAGACAGATGTAAAACAGAGGGGAGGAGAGACAGATGTAAAACAGAGGGGAGGAGAGACAGATGTAAAACAGAGGGGAGGAGAGACAGATGTAAAACAGAGGGGAGGAGAGACAGATGTAAAACAGAGGGGAGGAGAGACAGATGTAAAACAGAGTGGAGGAGAGACAGATGTAAAACAGAGGGGAGGAGAGACAGATGTAAAACTGAACGGAGGAGAGACAGATGTAAAACAGAGGGGAGGAGAGACAGATGTAAAACAGAGGGGAGGAGAGACAGATGTAAAACAGAGGGGAGGAGAGACAGATGTAAAACAGAGGGGAGGAGAGACAGATGTAAAACAGACCGGAGGAGAGACAGATGTCAAACAGAGGGGAGTAGAGACAGATGTAAAACAGAGGGGAGGAGAGACAGATGTAAAACAGAGGGGAGGAGAGACAGATGTAAAACTGAACGGAGGAGAGACAGATGTAAAACAGAGGGGAGGAGAGACAGATGTAAAACAGAGGGGAGGAGAGACAGATGTAAAACAGAGGGGAGGAGAGACAGATGTAAAACAGAGGGGAGGAGAGACAGATGTAAAACAGAGGGGAGGAGAGACAGATGTAAAACAGAGTGGAGGAGAGACAGGTGTAAAACAGAGGGGAGGAGAGACAGATGTAAAACAGAGGGGAGGAGAGACAGATGTAAAACAGAGGGGAGGAGAGACAGATGTAAAACAGAGGGGAGGAGAGACAGATGTAAAACAGAGGGGAGGAGAGACAGATGTAAAACAGAGGGGAGGAGAGACAGATGTAAAACAGAGGGGAGGAGAGACAGATGTCAAACAGAGGGGAGGAGAGACAGATGTAAAACAGAGGGGAGGAGAGACAGATGTCAAACAGAGGGGAGGAGAGACAGATGTAAAGCAGAGGGGAGGAGAGACAGATGTAAAACAGAGGGGAGGAGAGACAGATGTAAAACAGAGGGGAGGAGAGACAGATGTAAAACAGAGGGGAGGAGAGACAGATGTAAAACAGAGGGGAGGAGAGACAGATGTAAAACAGAGTGGAGGAGAGACAGATGTAAAACAGAGGGGAGGAGAGACAGATGTAAAACAGAGGGGAGTAGAGACAGATGTAAAACAGAACGGAGGAGAGACAGATGTAAAACAGAGCGGAGGAGAGACAGATGTAAAACAGAGGGGAGGAGAGACAGATGTAAAACAGAGGGGAGGAGAGACAGATGTAAAACAGAGGGGAGGAGAGACATATGTAAAACAGAGGGGAGGAGAGACAGATGTAAAACAGAGGGGAGGAGAGACAGATTTAAAACAGAGCGGAGGAGAGACAGATGTAAAACAGACCGGAGGAGAGACAGATGTAAAACAGAGGGGAGGAGAGACAGATGTAAAACAGAGGGGAGGAGAGACAGATGTAAAACAGAGGGGAGGAGAGACAGATGTAAAACAGAGCGGAGGAGAGACAGATGTAAAACAGAGGGGAGGAGAGACAGATGTAAAACAGACCGGAGGAGAAACAGATGTAAAACAGAGTGGAGGAGAGACAGATGTAAAACAGAGGGGAGGAGAGACAGATGTAAAACAGAGGGGAGGAGAGACAGATGTAAAACAGAGGGGAGGAGAGACAGATGTAAAACAGAGGGGAAGAGAGACAGATGTAAAACAGAGGGGAGGAGAGACAGATGTAAAACAGAGGGGAGGAGAGACAGATGTAAAACAGAGGGGAGGAGAGACAGATGTAAAACAGAGCGGAGGAGAGACAGATGTAAAACAGACCGGAGGAGAGACAGATGTAAAACAGAGGGGAGGAGAGACAGATGTAAAACAGAGGGGAGGAGAGACAGATGTAAAACAGAGGGGAGGAGAGACAGATGTAAAACAGAGCGGAGGAGAGACAGATGTAAAACAGAGGGGAGGAGAGACAGATGTAAAACAGAGGGGAGGAGAGACAGATGTAAAACAGAGGGGAGGAGAGACAGATGTAAAACAGAGGGGAGGAGAGACAGATGTAAAACAGAGGGGAGGAGAGACAGATGTAAAACAGAGCGGAGGAGAGACAGATGTAAAACAGACCGGAGGAGAGACAGATGTAAAACAGAGGGGAGGAGAGACAGATGTAAAACAGAGGGGAGGAGAGACAGATGTAAAACAGAGGGGAGGAGAGACAGATGTAAAACAGAGGGGAGGAGAGACAGATGTAAAACAGAGGGGAGGAGAGACAGATGTAAAACAGAGGGGAAGAGAGACAGATGTAAAACAGAGGGGAGGAGAGACAGATGTAAAACAGAGGGGAGGAGAGACAGACGTCAAACAGAGGGGAGGAGAGACAGATGTAAAACTGAACGGAGGAGAGACAGATGTAAAACAGAGGGGAGGAGAGACAGATGTAAAACAGACCGGAGGAGAGACAGATGTAAAACAGAGCGGAGGAGAGACAGATGTAAAACAGAGGGGAGGAGAGACAGATGTAAAACAGAGGGGAGGAGAGACAGATGTAAAACAGAGGGGAGGAGAGACAGACGTAAAACAGAGGGGAGGAGAGACAGATGTAAAACAGAGGGGAGGAGAGACAGATGTAAAACAGAGGGGAGGAGAGACAGATGTAAAACAGAGGGGAGGAGAGACAGATGTAAAACAGAGGGGAGGAGAGACAGATGTCAAACAGAGGGGAGGAGAGACAGATGTAAAACAGAGGGGAGGAGAGACAGATGTCAAACAGAGGGGAGGAGAGACAGATGTCAAACAGAGGGGAGGAGAGACAGATGTCAAACAGAGGGGAGGAGAGACAGATGTCAAACAGAGGGGAGGAGAGACAGATGTAAAACAGAGGGGAGGAGAGACAGATGTCAAACAGAGGGGAGGAGAGACAGATGTCAAACAGAGGGGAGGAGAGACAGATGTCAAACAGAGGGGAGGAGAGACAGATGTCAAACAGAGGGGAGGAGAGACAGATGTCAAACAGAGGGGAGGAGAGACAGATGTAAAACAGAGGGGAGGAGAGACAGATGTCAAACAGAGGGGAGGAGAGACAGATGTAAAACAGAGGGGAGGAGAGACAGATGTAAAACAGAGGGGAGGAGAGACAGATGTAAAACAGAGGGGAGGAGAGACAGACGTCAAACAGAGGGGAGGAGAGACAGATGTAAAACTGAACGGAGGAGAGACAGATGTAAAACAGAGGGGAGGAGAGACAGATGTAAAACAGAGGGGAGGAGAGACAGATGTCAAACAGAGGGGAGGAGAGACAGATGTAAAACAGAGGGGAGGAGAGACAGATGTAAAACAGAGGGGAGGAGAGACAGATGTAAAACAGAGGGGAGGAGAGACAGACGTCAAACAGAGGGGAGGAGAGACAGATGTAAAACTGAACGGAGGAGAGACAGATGTAAAACAGAGGGGAGGAGAGACAGATGTAAAACAGACGGGAGGAGAGACAGATGTAAAACAGAGGGGAGGAGAGACAGATGTAAAACAGAGGGGAGGAGAGACAGATGTAAAACAGAGGGGAGGAGAGACAGACGTCAAACAGAGGGGAGGAGAGACAGATGTAAAACAGAGGGGAGGAGAGACAGATGTAAAACAGAGGGGAGGAGAGACAGATGTAAAACAGACCGGAGGAGAGACAGATGTAAAACAGAGCGGAGGAGAGACAGATGTAAAACAGAGGGGAGGAGAGACAGATGTAAAACAGAGGGGAGGAGAGACAGACGTAAAACAGAGGGGAGGAGAGACAGATGTAAAACAGAGGGGAGGAGAGACAGATGTAAAACAGAGGGGAGGAGAGACAGATGTAAAACAGAGGGGAGGAGAGACAGATGTAAAACAGAGGGGAGGAGAGACAGATGTCAAACAGAGGGGAGGAGAGACAGATGTCAAACAGAGGGGAGGAGAGACAGATGTAAAACAGAGGGGAGGAGAGACAGATGTAAAACAGAGGGGAGGAGAGACAGATGTAAACCAGAGGGGAGGAGAGACAGATGTAAAACAGAGGGGAGGAGAGACAGATGTAAAACAGAGGGGGGAGAGACAGATGTCAAACAGAGGGGAGGAGAGACAGATGTAAAACTGAACGGAGGAGAGACAGATGTAAAACAGAGGGGAGGAGAGACAGATGTAAAACAGACCGGAGGAGAGACAGATGTAAAACAGAGGGGAGGAGAGACAGATGTAAAACAGAGGGGAGGAGAGACAGATGTCAAACAGAGGGGAGTAGAGACAGATGTAAAACAGAGGGGAGGAGAGACAGATGTAAAACAGAGGGGAGGAGAGACAGATGTCAAACAGAGGGGAGGAGAGACAGATGTAAAACAGAGGGGAGGAGCGACAGATGTAAAACAGAGGGGAGGAGAGACAGATGTAAAACTGAACGGAGGAGAGACAGATGTAAAACAGAGCGGAGGAGAGACAGATGTAAAACAGAGCGGAGGAGAGACAGATGTAAAACAGAGGGGAGGAGAGACAGATGTAAAACAGAGGGGAGGAGAGACAGATGTAAAACAGAGGGGAGGAGAGACAGATGTAAAACAGAGGGGAGGAGAGACAGATGTAAAACAGAGGGGAGGAGAGACAGATGTAAAACAGAGGGGAGGAGAGACAGATGAAAAACAGAACGGAGGAGAGACAGATGTAAAACAGAGGGGAGGAGAGACAGATGTAAAACAGAGGGGAGGAGAGATAGATGTAAAACAGAGGGGAGGAGAGACAGACGTCAAACAGAGCGGAGGAGAGACAGATGTAAAACAGAGGGGAGGAGAGACAGATGTAAAACAGAGGGAAGGAGAGACAGATGTAAAACAGAGGGGAGGAGAGACAGATGTAAAACAGAACGGAGGAGAGACAGATGTAAAACAGAGGGGAGGAGAGACAGACGTCAAACAGACGGGAGCAGAGACAGATGTCAAACAGAGTGGAGGAGAGACAGATGTAAAACAGAGCGGAGGAGAGACAGATGTAAAACAGAGGGGAGGAGAGACAGATGTAAAACAGAGGGGAGGAGAGACAGATGTAAAACAGAGGGGAGGAGAGACAGACGTCAAACAGAGGGGAGCAGAGACAGATGTCAAACAGAGTGGAGGAGAGACAGATGTAAAACAGAACGGAGGAGAGACAGATGTAAAACAGACCGGAGGAGAGACAGATGTAAAACAGACCCGAGGAGAGACAGATGTAAAACAGAGCGAAGGAGAGACAGATGTCAAACAGAGGGGAGGAGAGACAGATGTAAAACAGAGGGGAGGAGAGACAGATGTAAAACAGAGGGGAGGAGAAACAGATGTAAAACAGAGGGGAGGAGAGACAGATGTAAAACAGAGTGGAGGAGAGACAGATGTAAAACAGAGTGGAGGAGAAACAGATGTCAAACAGAGGGGAGGAGAGACAGATGTCAAACAGAGGGGAGGAGAGACAGATGTCAAACAGAGGGGAGAAGAGACAGATGTAAAACAGAGTGGAGGAGAGACAGATGTAAAACAGAACGGAGGAGAGACAGATGTAAAACAGACCGGAGGAGAGACAGATGTAAAACAGACCCGAGGAGAGACAGATGTAAAACAGAGGGGAGGAGAGACAGATGTAAAACAGAGGGGAGGAGAGACAGATGTAAAACAGACCGGAGGAGAGACAGATGTAAAACAGAGCGAAGGAGAGACAGATGTAAAACAGAGGGGAGGAGAGACAGACGTAAAACAGAGGGGAGGAGAGACAGATGTAAAACAGAGGGGAGGAGAAACAGATGTAAAACAGAGGGGAGGAGAGACAGATGTAAAACAGAGTGGAGGAGAGACAGATGTAAAACAGAGTGGAGGAGAAACAGATGTCAAACAGAGGGGAGGAGAGACAGATGTCAAACAGAGGGGAGGAGAGACAGATGTCAAACAGAGGGGAGAAGAGACAGATGTAAAACAGAGTGGAGGAGAAACAGATGTAAAACAGACCGGAGGAGAGACAGATGTAAAACAGAGGGGAGGAGAGACAGATGTAAAACAGAGGGGAGGAGAGACAGATGTAAAACAGAGGGGAGGAGAGACAGATGTAAAACAGAGGGGAGGAGAGACAGATGTAAAACAGAGGGGAGGAGAGACAGATGTAAAACAGAGGGGAGGAGAGACAGATGTAAAACAGAGGGGAGGAGAGACAGATGTAAAACAGAGCGGAGGAGAGACAGATGTAAAACAGAGGGGAGGAGAGACAGATGTAAAACAGAGCGGAGGAGAGACAGATGTAAAACAGAGGGGAGGAGAGACAGATGTAAAACAGAGGGGAGGAGAGACAGATGTAAAACAGAGGGGAGGAGAGACAGATGTAAAACAGAGCGGAGGAGAGACAGATGTAAAACAGAGGGGAGGAGAGACAGATGTAAAACAGAGGGGAGGAGAGACAGATGTAAAACAGAAAGGAGGAGAGACAGATGTAAAACAGAGGGGAGGAGAGACAGATGTAAAACAGAGGGGAGGAGAGACAGATGTCAAACAGAGGGGAGGAGAGACAGATGTAAAACAGAGGGGAGGAGAGACAGATGTAAAACAGAGGGGAGGAGAGACAGATGTCAAACAGACCGGAGGAGAGACAGATGTAAAACAGAGGGGAGGAGAGACAGATGTAAAACAGAGGGGAGGAGAGACAGATGTAAAACAGAGGGGAGGAGAGACAGATGTAAAACAGACCGGAGGAGAGACAGATGTAAAACAGAGGGGAGGAGAGACAGATGTAAAACAGAGGGGAGGAGAGACAGATGTAAAACAGAGGGGAGGAGAGACAGATGTAAAACAGAGGGGAGGAGAGACAGATGTAAAACAGAGGGGAGGAGAGACAGATGTAAAACAGAGCGGAGGAAAAAGTCATCCAGATACTATATGTTGTGTCTTTAAACTGAGTTGATATAATTGACTTTCCTATAAAAGCTGTAGACAGACCAACATGCAGTCAGTCAGTGGTTACAGACTGCTGGCACCTGACTGAGCCAAACTCAGTGTGTGTTTAGCCCCTTCTAAAAGGCTAAATGTTGCTCATGACAAAAACTCTTATTAAGTACTTTGGCCCTCACTTTGTTCATGGCCTTCATCTGGAAGTTCTGGACTGGAGATGTGTTGTACCAGAGAGAAATTAAGTGCACAAAAGGGACAGAATCCAATCTGGTCTTTAAAACAGCATTGTGCCCATGGTCACGATAGTAATTAGATGAAGCTCCAGTTTTTTATAGTTAAAGTAAAATGTCTATCCTTTCACATGCTCCCAGATGCCTTTCTGAAAGAGAATGGTGGACACATGATCAACAACCCACCGGTGTGACATTTAAACAGGAGAGTAAAATCCTTGAAAAGCCTCCCTCCCTCCCTCTAGCTCCAGTCCTAGCCATAATCACATCACTTTTGTACTTACTCACAGCCCTGAGACCTACGTAACATCTAGAGCCAGCCTGAGACACACCCAGCATCCACACATGCCATATGCACATGTGTTACCTGGCCCCTCCGTCACTCGGGTGGAGTTTGGAGTGTGACTGTTTGAGGTTGTGGACAGGTGTCTTTTATACTGATAACAAGTTCAAACAGGTGCCATTAATACAGGTAACAGGTGGAGGACAGAGGAGCCTCTTAAAGAAGAAGTTACAGGTCTGTGAGAGCCAGAAATCTTGCTTGTTTGTAGGTGACCAAATACTTATTTTCCATCATAATTTTCAAATAAATTCATAAAAATCATACAATGTGATTTTCTGGATGTTTTTCCCTCATTTTGTCTGTCATAGTTGAAGTGTACCTATGATGAAAATTACAGGCCTCTCTCATCTTTTTAAGTGGGAGAACTTGCACAATTGGTGGCTGACTAAATACTTTTTTGCCCCACTGTATATGTCTACATTAGTTTACAGTGAGAAGAATAACAGCCTGGGAAAGCTTCCAAACAATGAGGTGAAAATGCTAAAAGTATTTTTATGGCGTTGGGGGCTGTGTGTGTGTGGGTGGTTGTTTGTCACATGTTTTGAATTCATGTCTGACTTGAATCAGAGCCCTGGATGCAAGTGGGGAACACTAAAAAACGTTAATAGTTCATATTCTGACACCTGGAAGAGAGTGCCTTGACAGAGAAATCCCAGCTGTAACACTACAAAGAGTTAGAGTGTTTGAATCAAAGGTCATTTTTCATTTCCTATGGAAAAATGGCAATATAAAGAATTTAATTTATCTTTAATTCCTTCAGTCCTCTTTGAATATGTCACTATGCCCAACCACAACCACAGAGCGCAGCTCCTATACGATTACATTGCATACTGAAATGATTTGAATCAATTACATGAGAAAGGTACTCCTATATGAACGTTAAGGAGGTCTACTATGGGAGAGATAGATTTCATGGCCTCTCTATTTCATGGCCCACTACATCAGTGGTTCTGAGACCTCTCCACAGATCCACTATATCAGTGGTTCTCAGACCTCTCCACAGATCCACTATATCAGTGGTTCTGAGACCTCTCCACAGATCCACTATATCAGTGGTTCTCAGACCTCTCCACAGATCCACTATATCAGTGGTTCTCAGACCTTTCCACAGATCCACTATATCAGTGGTTCTCAGACCTCTCCACAGATCCACTATATCAGTGGTTCTCAGACCTCTCCACAGATCCACTATATCAGTGGTTCTCAGACCTTTCCACAGATCCACTACATCAGTGGTTCTCAGACCTTTCCACAGATCCACTATATCAGTGGTTCTCAGACCTCTCCACAGATCCACTATATCAGTGGTTCTCAGACCTCTCCACAGATCCACTATATCAGTGGTTCTCAGACCTCTCCACAGATCCACTATATCAGTGGTTCTCAGACCTCTCCTCAGATCCACTATATCAGTGGTTCTCAGACCTCTCCACAGATCCACTGTATCAGTGGTTCTCAGACCTCTCCACAGATCCACTATATCAGTGGTTCTGAGACCTCTCCACAGATCCACTATATCAGTGGTTCTCAGACCTCTCCACAGATCCACTATATCAGTGGTTCTCAGACCTTTCCACAGATCCACTATATCAGTGGTTCTCAGACCTCTCCTCAGATCCACTATATCAGTGGTTCTCAGACCTCTCCACAGATCCACTATATCAGTGGTTCTCAGACCTCTCCACAGATCCACTATATCAGTGGTTCTCAGACCTCTCCTCAGAGCCACTCAGCGGTTCTATGTATTTGCTCTAATCCAGAGCTAGCACACCTGATTCAACTTGTCAACTAATCATCATGCCCTTTATTAGATGAATCAGGTGAGCTAGTGTAACAGTGTTACCTCTGTCCCTCTCCTTGCCCCAACCTGGGCTCGAACCAGGGACCCTCTGTACACATCAACAACTGCCTCCCACTAAGCATCGTTACCATTCACTCCACAAAAGCCAGAGCAAGGGAAACTACTTCAAGGTCTTAGAACGAGTGAC
The DNA here is from genome assembly GCF_045791955.1 of Oncorhynchus clarkii lewisi. Taxonomy (NCBI): domain Eukaryota; kingdom Metazoa; phylum Chordata; class Actinopteri; order Salmoniformes; family Salmonidae; genus Oncorhynchus; species Oncorhynchus clarkii. The sequence goes on along the minus strand of NC_092159.1, from coordinate 51,625,565 downwards.
GTCAGCGATTGAAATGCTACAAGCACGCACCGCTAATTAGCTAGCCATTTCACACCGGTTACACTACTTCAGGGCTACCATAAAATAATGAAAAGCCTGTGTACTAGACCAGACTGTGTACAATAACAGACTGTGTACTAGACCAGACTGGATACTAGGCCAGACTTTATACTAGACCAGACTGTATACTAGACCAGACTGTATACTAGACCAGACGGTATACTAGACCAGACTGTATACTAGACCAGACGGTATACTAGACCAGACTGTATACTAGACCAGACTGTATGCTCTTGTATACTGGACCAGACTGTGTACTAGACCAGACTGTATACTCTACCAGACTGTGTACCAGACCAGACTGTGTACAATAACAGACTGTGTACTAGAGCAGACTGTATACTAGGCCAGACTTTATACTAGTCCAGACTGTATACTAGACCAGACTGTATACTAGACCAGACGGTATACTAGACCAGACTGTATACTAGACCAGACTGTATGCTCTTGTATACTGGACCAGACTGTGTACTAGACCAGACTGTATACTCTACCAGACTGTGTACCAGACCAGACTGTGTACAATAACAGACTGTGTACTAGAGCAGACTGTATACTAGGCCAGACTGTATACTAGACCAGACTGTATACTAGACCAGACTGTATACTAGACCAGACGGAATACTCTAACAGGCTGTGTACAAGACCAGACTGTATACTAGACCAGACGGTATACTCTAACAGACTGTATACTAGACCAGACCAGACTGTATACTAGACCAGACTGTATACTAGACCAGACTGTGTACTAGACCAAACTGTATACTGGACCAGACTGTGTACTAGACCAGACTGTGTACTATACCAGACTGTATACTATACCAGACTGTGTACCTTACCAGACTGTGTACTTTACCAGACTGTGTACTATACCAGACTGTGTACTATACCAGACTGTGTACTATACCAGACTGTGTACTATACCAGACTGTATACTAGACCAGACTGTGTACTATACCAGACTGTGTACTATACCAGACTGTGTACTATACCAGACTGTATATTAGACCAGACTGTGTACTATACCAGACTGTGTACTATACCAGACTGTGTACTATACCAGACTGTGTGCTATACCAGACTGTGTACTGGGCCAGACTGTGTACTATACCAGACTATGTACTATACCAGACTGTATACTAGACCAGACTGTGTACTGGGCCAGACTGTGTACTATACCAGACTGTGTACTATACCAGACTGTGTACTTTACCAGACTGTGTACTATACCAGACTGTGTACTATACCAGACTGTGTACTTTACCAGACTGTGTACTATACCAGACTGTGTACTATACCAGACTGTGTACTATACCAGACTGTATACTAGACCAGACTGTGTACTGGGCCAGACTGTGTACTATACCAGACTGTGTACTATACCAGACTGTGTACTTTACCAGACTGTGTACTATACCAGACTGTGTACTATACCAGACTGTGTACTATACCAGACTGTGTACTATACCAGACTGTGCACTATACCAGACTGTGTACTATACCAGACTGTGTACTATACCAGACTGTGTACTATACCAGACTGTGATCTGGGCCAGACTGAAGCCACCAGCATCAGTCACTCCGCTGTGTGTACAGCACTGTACCATTTTGTATATGTATTTATTAGGGATCCCCATTAGCTGCAGCTTCTCTTCCTGGGGTCCAAACACATTATAGTACCTATGTTACATATAAAACAAAATATAAAACAGAACATCATATAACATTATTACACCACAACGTTCCATATCATGTTCAGCTGGATCTACAGTCTGTTTAGTTTAAAAATAGCAAAGCTTCCAATTAGACAGCAGGTAGGGCCGCTCTTCTCTCGGGGAAAGCCATTAGGAAGGAGGTGTGTGAGAGCCATGCCAGCCCTGTGGTTACAGTATACAGGGAGAGGGAGAAGGATGCCTAATGACTGGTCTGTACTATGGTAATGTGTAGTTTATTGTGGAGCTTAATCTTCAGGCTGAATTTACAAGGTGTCCTATCAGGTTCACATGGAACAGCACTGAGGCAAATCCTTATAAAGACCATGCAGCAGGATGTATGGCTGACAGCAGCTGACATGTAACACCCTGTTTGGCTTGTAAGGCTAGATTGTAGCTGCTCCTTTTCTTGTTTTACAGTTTCAGAAAATGCCTTAGTGGAAAAATGCAACACTGTAATGATGTTGCTGTAAATCTAGTGATGACTGTGGGAATGGTGGAGGGAGCGGAGGATGGAGGGAGCGGAGAGTGGACAAAGTGGAGGGTGGAAGGAGTGGCGAGTGGACGGAGTGGAGGGTGGAAGGAGTGGAGGGTGGACGGAGTGGAGAGGGCGGAGGGTGGAGGGAGCGGAGAGTGGACAAAGTAGAGGGTGAAAGGAGTGGAGGGTGGACGGAGTGGGGGGGGAGGGTGGAGGGAGTGGAGAGTGGAGGGAGTGGAGAGTGGAGGGAGTAGAGGGAGTGAAGGGTTGAGGGAGTGGAGAGTGGAGGGTGGAGGGTGGAGAGTGGAGGGAGTGGAGGATGGAGGGAGTGGAGGGTGGAGGGAGTGGAGTGGAGGGTGGAGGGAGTTGAGGGTGGAGGGAGTGGAGGGTGGAGGGAGTGGAGGGTGGATGGAGTGGAGGGAGTGGAGTGGAGGGTGGAGGGAGGGAGTGGAGGGTGGAGGGAGTGGAGAGTGGAGGGAGGAGGGAGTGGAGGGTGAAGGGAAGAGGGAGTGTAGGGTGGAGGGAGTGGAGGGTGGAGGGGGTGGAGGGTGGAGGGAAGAGGGAGTGGAGGGAGTGGAGGGTGGAGCGAGTGGAGGGAAGAGGGAGTGGAGGGAGTGGAGGGTGGAGGGAGTGGAGGGAAGAGGGAGTGGAGGGAAGAGGTAGGGGAGGGTGGAGGGAGTGGAGGGAAGAGGGAGTGGAGGGAGTGGAGTGTGGAGGGAGTGGAGGGAAGAGGGAGTGGAGGGAAGAGGGAGTGGAGGAAAGAGGGAGTGGAGGGAGTGGAAGGTGGAGGGAGTGGAGGGAAGAGGGAGTGGAGGGAGTGGAGTATGGAGGGAGTGGAGGGAAGAGGGAGTGGAGGGAGTGAGGGTGGAGGGAGTGGAGGGAAGAGGGAGTGGAGGGAAGAGGGGGTGGAGGGAGTGGAGGGAAGAGGGAGTGAAGGGAAGAGGGAGTGGAGGGAGTGGAGTATGGAGGGAGTGGAGGGAAGAGGGAGTGGAGGGAGTGGAGGGTGGAGGGAGTGGAGGGTGGAGGGAGTGGAGGGAAGAGGGAGTGGAGGGTGGAGGGAGTGGAGGGAAGAGGGAGTGGAGGGAGTGGAGGGTGGAGGGAGTGGAGGGAGTGGAGGGTGGAGGGAGTGCAGGGAAGAGGGAGTGGAGGGAGTGGAGGGTGGAGGGAGTGGAGGGAAGAGGGAGTGGAGGGAGTGGAGGGTGGAGGGAGTGGAGGGAAGAGGGACTGGAGGGAGTGGAGGGTGGAGGGAGTGGAGGGAAGAGGGAGTGGAGGGAGTGGAGGGTGGAGGGAGTGGAGGGAAGAGGGAGTGGAGGGTGGAGGGAGTGGAGGGAAGAGGGAGTGGAGGGAGTGGAGGGTGGAGGGAGTGGAGGGAGTGGAGGGTGGAGGGAGTGGAGGAAAGAGGGGGTGGAGGGAGTGGAGGGTGGAGGGACTGGAGGGAAGAGTGAGTGGAGGGAAGAGGGAGTGGAGGGAAGAGAGAGTGGAGGGAAGAGGGGGTGGAGGGAGTGGAGGGAAGAGGGAGTGGAGGGAGTGGAGGGTGGAGGGAGGGAGTGGTAGGGAAGAGGGGGTGGAGGGAGTGGAGGGAGTGGAGGGGGTCATGACCAAAACCTCCTGCCACCTGAAAAGTTTCTTCCCTCTTGCTGTGACCCTTACCAAAAGGCCATCTGGCCCACATAGAGACTAAAGGACTATGCACTCTATGCTGTACACAGCATCAACACATCTCTGAACTGTGCACAAATTAACTGCACTATACTGCATCATACTCTGTCCATCTCTTTGCATTTAGATATATTCATACTAATACTGTAAATGTGTACATCCACCGTATATCCACTGAACATTTGCATATCTTCCCATTCTCTTATAGCTCTATGCTCACTACTAGTTGTATATAATGTATGTAAGCTTTGTTTAAATGCCGTTGTCTGTATTTTATCAATAGCAGCCCCAATTCACCAAGTACAATTCTGAGAACGTTTAAATATACTTGGTGAATAAAGGTGATTCTGAAGTTATCGTTACTTATTGTGTATTGATTCCTTGTGTTATACTATTCTATTTTCTATTCCATTCTATTCTATTATTATTTTTCTATTTTTCTATTCTCTTTTTTCCCCCTCTCTGCATTGTTGAGAACAGCCTGGAAGTAACAATTTCACTGTCTGTTTACACCTGTTGTTTATGAAGTATGTGACAAATAGCATTTTTTTATTATTTTTTTTAATTGAGAGGGGACCACCAGGACGATTCCCAAAACCTCAGCTGTCACAAAGGAGGGATTCAAAAACACTGAAAGTGAGAGAGAGGGAAAGGGATAAGAAATGGAGAGGGAGAGGGAGTGAGGGGGAGAGGGAGAGAGGGAGAGAGAGGGAGAGAGAGAGCGAGATAATAGAGGGAAAGAAAGGTTTGTGGAGAGAGTGAGGTATAAACAAGGCAGTCAGTAGAGGAGTGGGGCAGAGTGATTCAGAGTTCAGTGGGTACATGCCACACACCAGTCACATTCCCCAGCTTGGCAGTCATGCGTGTTATATCTGTGTTGACAGACATGGTGAGGTGGTAAAAGACAGAGAGAGACAGGAGACGCTGCTCGAGAGGACGTGACCCATAATGGCGAGGTTTAACCCCAGTAGAACTTCTCACCCCTCTGAACCCTGTCTATTATCTGACCCCTGCATCAACATTTCTGGTCTAGAATAGATTGAAAGGTTCCTGAGGTCCACAGTACAAAACCCCAGCATCAAAAGGTCTGAAATGATCAACATTGTCTTGTCCAAGTGAGCATTAATGTCAATTTATAAAAGTCCATAATGTCACCGGACTGAACAATACCGAATTGCTGGATCTGAAAGTCTAACAGTGATGTTTACCTAATTGCACCCTTATCGCCATATACTGCACTGTAGCTTTCCATATCCTTAATTGGAGAGGAATATAAAAGCCTCTCTGTGCCATGAATATTAACAGTGTCTGGTAGTTGCTCTTCAATGCAATCACTTTCATTTATTCAATAAACAAACAACGTTCTTCACTGGGTCCTCCATAACTCAGTCTCTCTAAACTGTTGATGTTTCCCATGGCAGAGGAAAGAGAGCAGAAATCTAAAACTATTAATATGTTTACTTAACCTGCAGACCCTTGTTTCATACCTTGATTGATCGAGTCATGGGGCAATGATGTGATTCCAGCGGAGGGACATTTCAGAACCACGTAAACAAGCCATTACATCTGAGCCTTTCCTTCCTCTGAACGATCCAAAACAAATATAGATGTAGTTAGGGTTCTCCCCTCCCCTCACCGCAGACCCATATCCTGTTGGTCTTCCTGCCACTGCCCCGTAGGTACGTGTGTTGGATTGCCCCTGGTCGTCGGTCTGTCTTTGGTTCATAACGACCTCCAGAACGACCTCTGGTGACCTCTGTAATGGGCAGGGCCGTGGGGGCTGTGTAGAAAGGGCCCAGCCGTCAAGTCAGCTTAATGGCAGGGTGGATGGAGAACTGAGAGGAAGGAAGGAAGGAAGGAAATAGCAAATCTGAGAGAGTAGATGCTTCCCATGTGTCAGTGGCCCTGAGTGTCTTGATCATGACATGGCCTCGACTGCAATGCAAACACCAAATAAAGCAATATTTTACTCTACTGCCATGACAAATAAGAGAATAAGAAAAACCCAACCCATCTTATCTGAAGGAGGGTATCTGTCACAAAGATCAGAATTTGAGTTTTGGAATTCAACCTGCCTCTGGTCTAGTAATTTACACTGAACAAAAGTAGAATTGCAACATATAAAGTGTTAGTTCAATGTTTCATGAGCTGAAATAAAACATCCCAGAAATGTTCCATATGCACAAAAAGCTTATTTCATTCAAATATTGTGCACAAATTTGTTTACATCCCTGTTAGTGAGCTTTTCTACTTGGCCAAGATAATCCATCCCCCTGACAGGTGTGACATATGAAGAAGCAGCATGATCATTACACAGGTGCGCCTTGTAGTGGGGACCTTAAAAGGCCACTCTAAAATGTGCAGTTTTGTCACACAACACAATGCCAAAAATGTCTCAAGTTTTGAGGGAGAGTGCAATTGGCATGCTGACTAAAGGAATGTCCAGCTGAGCTGGTAGCAGAGAAGCTGCCTCGGTCGTTTTAGAGAATTTGGCAGGACGTACAACCGGACTAAAAACAGCAGACCAGCTGATTAAACTGAGGAGTGTCTGTCTGTAATAAAGAACTTTGTGCCGAAAAACTAATTCTGATTGGCTGTAACTGTAACTCAGTGAAATCTTGAGATTGTTGCATGTTGTGTCTATTATTTTGTTCAATATAGTTTACATGACCATAAACTGTGAGGAACAAGTGTAGTGCAGCTGACAGCCATTGGTGTCCTCATCACCAAACTCTAAAGTGGAATATATACAGACCTGTGTTTCTGACTTGGTACTGAACCTTTATGAAAACCATATCAACTTGTTCTACATCCTAATGACAACCATATTAACTTGTTCTACATCCTAATGACAACCATATCAACTTGTTCTACATCCTAATGACAACCATATCAACTTGTTCTACATCCCAATGACAACCATATCAACTTGTTCTACATCCCAAACTAATGACAACCATATCAACTTGTTCTACATCCTAATGACAACCATATCAACTTGTTCTACATCCTAATCTAATGACAACCATATCAACTTGTTCTACATCCTAATGACAACCATATCAACTTGTTCTACATCCCAATCTAATGACAACCATATCAACTTGTTCTACATCCTAATGACAACCATATCAACTTGTTCTACATCCTAATGACAACCATATCAACTTGTTCTACATCCTAATGACAACCATATCAACTTGTTCTACATCCTAATCTAATGACAACCATATCAACTTGAACTACATCCTAATGACAACCATATCAACTTGTACTACATCCTAATCTAATGACAACCATATCAACTTGTTCTACATCCTAATGACAACCATATCAACTTGTTCTACATCCTAATCTAATGACAACCATATCAACTTGTTCTACATCCTAATGACAACCATATCAACTTGTTCTACATCCTAATGACAACCATATCAACTTGTTCTACATCCTAATGACAACCATATCAACTTATTCTAAATCCTAATCTAATGACAACCATATAAACTTGTTGTACATCCTAATGACAACCATATCAACTTGTTCTACATCCTAATGACAACCATATCAACTTGTTCTACATCCCAATGACAACCATATCAACTTGTTCTACATCCTAATGACAACCATATCAACTTGTTCTACATCCTAATGACAACCATATCAACTTGTTCTACATCCTAATGACAACCATATCAACTTGTTCTACATGCTAATGACAACCATATCAACTTGTTCTACATCCTAATCTAATGACAACCATATCAACTTGTTCTACATCCTAATCTAATGACAACCATATCAACTTGTTCTACATGCTAATGACAACCATATCAACTTGTTCTACATCCCAATGACAACCATATCAACTTGTTCTACATCCCAATCTAATGACAACCATATCAACTTGTTCTACATCCTAATGACAACCATATCAACTTGTTCTACATGCTAATGACAACCATATCAACTTGTTCTACATCCTAATGACAACCATATTAACTTGTTCTACATCCCAATCTAATGACAACCATATCAACCTGTTCTACATCCTAATGACAACCATATCAACTTGTTCTACATGCTAATGACAACCATATCAACTTGTTCTACATCCTAATCTAATGACAACCATATCAACTTGTTCTACATCCTAATCTAATGGCAACCATATCAACTTGTTCTACATGCTAATGACAACCATATCAACTTGTTCTACATCCCAATGACAACCATATCAACTTGTTCTACATCCCAATCTAATGACAACCATATCAACTTGTTCTACATCCTAATGACAACCATATCAACTTGTTCTACATGCTAATGACAACCATATCAACTTCTTCTACATCCTATTGACAACCATATTAACTTGTTCTACATCCCAATCTAATGACAACCATATCAACTTGTTCTACATCCTAATGACAACCATATCAACTTGTTGTACACCCTAATCTAATGACAACCATATCAACTTGTTCTACATCCTAATGACAACCATATCAACTTGTTCTACATCCCAATCTAATGACAACCATATCAACTTGTTCTACATCCTAATGACAACCATATCAACTTGTTCTACATCCTAATGACAACCATATCAACTTGTTCTACATCCTAATGACAGCCATATCAACTTGTTCTACATCCTAATCTAATGACAACCATATCAACTTGAACTACATCCTAATGACAACCATATCAACTTGTACTACATCCTAATCTAATGACAACCATATCAACTTGTTCTACATCCTAATGACAACCATATCAACTTGTACTACATCCTAATCTAATGACAACCATATCAACTTGAACTACATCCTAATGACAACCATATCAACTTGTACTACATCCTAATCTAATGACAACCATATCAACTTGTTCTACATCCTAATGACAACCATATCAACTTGTTCTACATCCTAATCTAATGACAACCATATCAACTTGTTCTACATCCTAATGACAACCATATCAACTTGTTCTACATCCTAATGACAACCATATCAACTTGTTCTACATCCTAATGACAACCATATCAACTTGTTCTACATCCTAATGACAACCATATCAACTTGTTCTACATCCTAATCTAATGACAACCATATAAACGTGTTGTACATCCTAATGACAACCATATCAACTTGTTCTACATCCTAATGACAACCATATCAACTTGTTCTACATCCCAATGACAACCATATCAACTTGTTCTACATCCTAATGACAACCATATCAACTTGTTCTACATCCTAATGACAACCATATCAACTTGTTCTACAACCTAATGACAACCATATCAACTTGTTCTACATCCTAATGACAACCATATTAACTTGTTCTACATCCCAATCTAATGACAACCATATCAACTTGTTCTACATCCTAATGACAACCATATCAACTTGTTCTACATGCTAATGACAACCATATCAACTTGTTCTACATCCTAATCTAATGACAACCATATCAACTTGTTCTACATCCTAATCTAATGACAACCATATCAACTTGTTCTACATGCTAATGACAACCATATCAACTTGTTCTACATCCCAATGACAACCATATCAACTTGTTCTACATCCCAATCTAATGACAACCATATCAACTTGTTCTACATCCTAATGACAACCATATCAACTTGTTCTACATGCTAATGACAACCATATCAACTTGTTCTACATCCTAATGACAACCATATTAACTTGTTCTACATCCCAACCTAATGACAACCATATCAACTTGTTCTACATCCTAATGACAACCATATCAACTTGTTCTACATCCTAATGACAACCATATTAACTTGTTCTACATCCTAATGACAACCATATCAACTTGTTCTACATCCTAATCTAATGACAACCATATCAACTTGTTCTACATCCTAATGACAACCATATCAACTTGTTCTACATCCTAATTGACAACCATATCAACTTGTTCTACATCCTAATCTAATGACAACCATATCAACTTGTTCTACATCCTAATGACAACCATATCAACTTGTTCTACATCCTAATGACAACCATATCAACTTGTACTACATCCTAATGACAACCATATCAACTTGTTCTACATACTAATGACAACCATATCAACTTGTTCTACATCCTAATGACAACCATATCAACTTGTTCTACATCCTAATGACAACCATATCAACTTGTTCTACATCCCAATCTAATGACAACCAAATCAACTTGTTCTACATCCTAGTATAATGTCAACCATATCAACTTGTTCTACGTCCTAATGACAACCATATCAACTTGTTCTACATCCCAATCTAATGACAACCATATCAACTTGAACTACATCCTAATGACAACCATATCAACTTGTACGACATCCTAATGACAACCATATCAACTTGTTCTACATCCTAATGACAACCATATCAACTGGTTCTACATCCCAATGACAACTATATCAACTTGTTCTACATCCCAATCTAATGACAACCATATCAACTTGTTCTACATCCTAATGGCAACCATATCAACTTGTTCTACATCATAATGACAACCATATAAACTTGTTCTACAACCTAATGACAACCATATCAACTTGTTCTACATCCTAATCTAATGACAACCGTATCAACTTGTTCTACATCCTAATGACAGCCATATCAACTTGTTCTACATGCTAATCTAATGACAACCATATCAACTTGTTCTACATCCTAATGACAACCTTATCAACTTGTTCTACATCCTAATGACAACCATATCAACTTGTTCTACATCCTAATGACAACCATATCAACTTGTTCTACATCCCAATCTAATGACAACCATATCAATTTGTTCTACATCCTAGTCTAATGTCAACCATATCAACTTGTTCTACATCCCAATCTAATGACAACCATATCAACTTGTTCTCCATCCTAATGACAACCATATCAACTTGTTCTACATCCTAATGACAACCATATCAACTTGTTCTACATCCTAATGACAACCATATCAACTTGTTCTACATCCTAATGACAACCATATAAACTTGTTCTACATCGTAATGACAACCATATCAACTTGTTCTACATCCCAATGACAACCATGTCAACATGTTCTACATCCTAATGACAACCATATCAACTTGTTCTACATCCTAATGACAACCATATCAACTTGTTCTACATCCTAATGACAACCATATCAACTTGTTCTACATCCTAATGACAACCATATCAACTTGTTCTACATCCTAATGACAACCATGTCAACTTGTTCTACATCCTAATGACAACCATGTCAACTTGTTCTACATCCTAATGACAACCATATCAACTTGTTCTACATCCTAATCTAATGACAACCATATCAACTTGTTCTACATCCTAGTCTAATGTCAACCATATCAACTTGTTCTACATCCTAATGACAACCATATCAACTTGTTCTACATCCTAATGACAACCATATCAACTTGTTCTACATCCTAATGACAACCATATCAACTTGTTCTACATCCTAATGACAACCATGTCAACTTGTTCTACATCCTAATGACAACCATGTCAACTTGTTCTACATCCTAGTCTAATGTCAACCATATCAACTTGTTCTACATCCTAATGACAACCATATCAACTTGTTCTACATCCTAATGACAACCATGTCAACTTGTTCTCCATCCTAATGACAACCATATCAACTTGTTCTACATCCTAATGACAACCATATCAACTTGTTCTACATCCCAATCTAATGACAACCATATCAATTTGTTCTACATCCTAGTCTAATGTCAACCATATCAACTTGTTCTACATCCCAATCTAATGACAACCATATCAACTTGTTCTCCATCCTAATGACAACCATATCAACTTGTTCTACATCCTAATGACAACCATATCAACTTGTTCTACATCCTAATGACAACCATATCAACTTGTTCTACATCCTAATGACAACCATATCAACTTGTTCTACATCGTAATGACAACCATATCAACTTGTTCTACATCCCAATGACAACCATGTCAACATGTTCTACATCCTAATGACAACCATATCAACTTGTTCTACATCCTAATGACAACCATATCAACTTGTTCTACATCCTAATGACAACCATATCAACTTGTTCTACATCCTAATGACAACCATATCAACTTGTTCTACATCCTAATGACAACCATGTCAACTTGTTCTACATCCTAATGACAACCATGTCAACTTGTTCTACATCCTAATGACAACCATATCAACTTGTTCTACATCCTAATCTAATGACAACCATATCAACTTGTTCTACATCCTAGTCTAATGTCAACCATATCAACTTGTTCTACATCCTAATGACAACCATATCAACTTGTTCTACATCCTAATGACAACCATATCAACTTGTTCTACATCCTAATGACAACCATATCAACTTGTTCTACATCCTAATGACAACCATGTCAACTTGTTCTACATCCTAATGACAACCATGTCAACTTGTTCTACATCCTAGTCTAATGTCAACCATATCAACTTGTTCTATATCCTAATGACAACCATATCAACTTGTTCTACATCCTAATGACAACCATATCAACTTGTTCTCCATCCTAATGACAACCATATCAACTTGTTCTACATCCTAATGACAACCATGTCAACTTGTTCTACATCCTAATGACAACCATGTCACCTTGTTCTACATCCTAATGACAACCATGTCAACTTGTTCTACATCCTAATGACAACCATGTCAACTTGTTCTACATCCTAGTCTAATGTCAACCATATCAACTTGTTCTACATCCTAATGACAACCATATCAACTTGTTCTACATCCTAATGACAACCATATCAACTTGTTCTACATCCTAATGACAACCATATCAACTTGTTCTACATCCTAATGACAACCATATCAACTTGTTCTACATCCTAATGACAACCATATCAACTTGTTCTACATCCTAATGACAACCATATCAACTTGTTCTACATCCTAATGACAACCATGTCAACTTGTTCTACATCCTAATGACAACCATGTCACCTTGTTCTACATCCTAATGACAACCATGTCAACTTGTTCTACATCCTAGTCTAATGACAACCATATCAACTTGTTCTACATCCTAATCTAATGACAACCATATCAACTTGTTCTACATCCTAGTCTAATGTCAACCATATCAACTTGTTCTACATCCTAATGACAACCATATCAACTTGTTGTACATCCTAATCTAATGACAACCATATCAACTTGTTCTACATCCTAATGACAACCATATCAACGTGTTCTACATCCTAATGACAACCATATCAACTTGTTCTACATCCTAATGACAACCATATAAACTTGTTCTACATCCCAATCTAATGACAACCATATCAACTTGTTCTACATCCTAATGACAACCATATAAACTTGTTCTACATCCCAATCTAATGACAACCGTATCAACTTGTTCTACATCCTAATGACAACCATATCAACTTGTTCTACATCATAATGGCAACCATATAAACTTGTTCTACAACCTAATGACAACCATATCAACTTGTTCTACAACCTAATGACAACCATATCAACTTGTTCTACATCCCACTCTAATGGCAACCATATCAACTTGTTCAACATCCTAATGACAACCATATCAACTTGTTCTACATCCCAATCTAATGACAACCAAATCAACTTGTTCTACATCCTAGTATAATGTCAACCATATCAACTTGTTCTACGTCCTAATGACAACCATATCAACTTGTTCTACATCCCAATCTAATGACAACCATATCAACTTGAACTACATCCTAATGACAACCATATCAACTTGTACTACATCCTAATGACAACCATATCAACTTGTTCTACATCCTAATGACAACCATATCAACTTGTTCTACATCCCAATGACAACTATATCAACTTGTTCTACATCCCAATCTAATGACAACCATATCAACTTGTTCTACATCCTAATGGCAACCATATCAACTTGTTCTACATGATAATGACAACCATATAAACTTGTTCTAAAACCTAATGACAACCATATCAACTTGTTCTACATCCTAATCTAATGACAACCGTATCAACTTGTTCTACATCCTAATGACAACCATATCAACTTGTTCTACATGCTAATCTAATGACAACCATATCAACTTGTTCTACATCCTAATGACAACCTTATCAACTTGTTCTACATCCTAATGACAACCATATCAACTTGTTCTACATCCCAATCTAATGACAACCATAACAATTTGTTCTACATCCTAGTCTAATGTCAACCATATCAACTTGTTCTACATCCCAATCTAATGACAACCATATCAACTTGTTCTCCATCCTAATGACAACCATATCAACTTGTTCTACATCCTAATGACAACCATATCAACTTGTTCTACATCCTAATGACAACCATATCAACTTGTTCTACATCCTAATGACAACCATATCAACTTGTTCTACATCGTAATGACAACCATATCAACTTGTTCTACATCCCAATGACAACCATGTCAACTTGTTCTACATCCTAATGACAACCATATCAACTTGTTCTACATCCTAATGACAACCATATCAACTTGTTCTACATCCTAATGACAACCATATCAACTTGTTCTACATCCTAATGACAACCATGTCAACTTGTTCTACATCCTAATGACAACCATGTCAACTTGTTCTATATCCTAATGACAACCATATCAACTTGTTCTACATCCTAATCTAATGACAACCATATCAACTTGTTCTACATCCTAGTCTAATGTCAACCATATCAACTTGTTCTACATCCTAATGACAACCATATCAACTTGTTCTACATCCTAATGACAACCATATCAACTTGTTCTACATCCTAATGACAACCATATCAACTTGTTCTACATCCTAATGACAACCATGTCAACTTGTTCTACATCCTAATGACAACCATGTCAACTTGTTCTACATCCTAGTCTAATGTCAACCATATCAACTTGTTCTACATCCTAATGACAACCATATCAACTTGTTCTACATCCTAATGACAACCATATCAACTTGTTCTACATCCTAATGACAACCATATCAACTTGTTCTACATCCTAATGACAACCATGTCAACTTGTTCTACATCCTAATGACAACCATGTCACCTTGTTCTACATCCTAATGACAACCATATCAACTTGTTCTACAACCTAATCTAATGACAACCATATCAACTTGTTCTACATCCTAGTCTAATGTCAACCATATCAACTTGTTCTACATCCTAATGACAACCATATCAACTTGTTCTACATCCTAATGACAACCATATCAACTTGTTCTACATCCTAATGACAACCATATCAACTAGTTCTACATCCTAATGACAACCATATCAACGTGTTCTACATCCTAATGACAACCATATCAACTTGTTCTATATCCTAATGACAACCATATAAACTTGTTCTACATCCCAATCTAATGACAACCATATCAACTTGTTCTACATCCTAATGACAACCATATAAACTTGTTCTACATCCCAATCTAATGACAACCGTATCAACTTGTTCTACATCCTAATGACAACCATATCAACTTGTTCTACATCATAATGGCAACCATATAAACTTGTTCTACAACCTAATGACAACCATATCAACTTGTTCTACAACCTAATGACAACCATATCAACTTGTTCTACATCCCACTCTAATGGCAACCATATCAACTTGTTCTACATCCTAATGACAACCATATCAACTTGTTCTACATCCTAATGACAACCATATCAACTTGTTCTACATCCCAATCTATTGACAACCATATCAACTTGTTCTACATCCTAATGACAACCATATCAACTTGTTCTACATCCTAATGACAACCATATCAACTTGTTCTACATCCTAATGACAACCATATTAACTTGTTCTACATCCTAATGACAACCATATCAACTTGTTCTACATCCTAATGACAACCATATCAACTTGTTCTACATCCTAATCTAATGACAACCATATCAACTTGTTCTACATCCTAGTCTAATGTCAACCATATCAACTTGTTCTACATCCTAATGACAACCATATCAACTTGTTCTACATCCTAATGACAACCATATCAACTTGTTCTACATCATAATGACAACCATATCAACTTGTTCTACATACCAATCTAATGACAACCATATCAACTTGTTCTACATCCTAATGACAACCATATCAACTTGTTCTACATCCTAATGACAACCATGTCAACTTGTTCTACATCCTAATGACAACCATATCAACTTGTTCTACATCCTAATGACAACCATATCAACTTGTTCTCCATCCTAATGACAACCATATCAACTTGTTCTACATCCTAATGACAACCATGTCAACTTGTTCTACATCCTAATGACAACCATGTCAACTTGTTCTACATCCTAATGACAACCATATCAACTTGTTCTACATCCTAATCTAATGACAACCATATCAACTTGTTCTACATCCTAGTCTAATGTCAACCATATCAACTTGTTCTACATCCTAATGACAACCATATCAACTTGTTCTACATCCTAATGACAACCATATAAACTTGTTCTACATCCTAATGACAACCATATCAACTTGTTCTACATCCTAATGACAACGATATCAACTTGTTCTACATCCTAATCTAATGACAACCATATCAACTTGTTCTACATCCTAGTCTAATGTCAACCATATCAACTTGTTCTACATCCTAATGACAACCATATCAACTTGTTCTACATCCTAATCTAATGACAACCATATCAACTTGTTCTACATCCTAATGACAACCATATCAACGTGTTCTACATCCTAATGACAACCATATCAACTTGTTCTACATCCTAATGACAACCATATAAACTTGTTCTACATCCCAATCTAATGACAACCATATCAACTTGTTCTACATCCTAATGACAACCATATAAACTTGTTTTACATCCCAATCTAATGACAACCGTATCAACTTGTTCTACATCCTAATGACAACCATATCAACTTGTTCTACATCCTAATGACAACCATATCAACTTGTACTACATCCTAATGACAACCATATCAACTTGTACTACATCATAATGACAACCATATAAACTTGTTCTACAACCTAATGACAACCATATCAACTTGTTCTACATCCTAATGACAACCATATCAACTTGTTCTACATCCTAATCTAATGACAACCATATCAACTTGTTCTACATCCTAGTCTAATGTCAACCATATCAACTTGTTCTACATCCTAATGACAACCATATCAACTTGTTCTACATCCTAATGACAACCATATCAACTTGTTCTACATCCTAATGACAACCATATCAACTTGTTCTACATACCAATCTAATGACAACCATATCAACTTGTTCTACATCCTAATGACAACCATATCAACTTGTTCTACATCCTAATCTAATGACAACCATATCAACTTGTTCTACATCCTAGTCTAATGTCAACCATATCAACTTGTTCTACATCCTAATGACAACCATGTCAACTTGTTCTACATCCTAATGACAACCATATCAACTTGTTCTACATCCTAATCTAATGACAACCATATCAACTTGTTCTACATCCTAGTCTAATGTCAACCATATCAACTTGTTCTACATCCTAATGACAACCATATCAACTTGTTCTACATCCTAATGACAACCATATAAACTTGTTCTACATCCTAATGACAACCATATCAACTTGTTCTACATCCTAATGACAACGATATCAACTTGTTCTACATCCTAATCTAATGACAACCATATCAACTTGTTCTACATCCTAGTCTAATGTCAACCATATCAACTTGTTCTACATCCTAATGACAACCATATCAACTTGTTCTACATCCTAATCTAATGACAACCATATCAACTTGTTCTACATCCTAATGACAACCATATCAACGTGTTCTACATCCTAATGACAACCATATCAACTTGTTCTACATCCTAATGACAACCATATAAACTTGTTCTACATCCCAATCTAATGACAACCATATCAACTTGTTCTACATCCTAATGACAACCATATAAACTTGTTTTACATCCCAATCTAATGACAACCGTATCAACTTGTTCTACATCCTAATGACAACCATATCAACTTGTTCTACATCCTAATGACAACCATATCAACTTGTACTACATCCTAATGACAACCATATCAACTTGTACTACATCATAATGACAACCATATAAACTTGTTCTACAACCTAATGACAACCATATCAACTTGTTCTACATCCTAATGACAACCATATCAACTTGTTCTACATCCTAATCTAATGACAACCATATCAACTTGTTCTACATCCTAGTCTAATGTCAACCATATCAACTTGTTCTACATCCTAATGACAACCATATCAACTTGTTCTACATCCTAATGACAACCATATCAACTTGTTCTACATCCTAATGACAACCATATCAACTTGTTCTACATACCAATCTAATGACAACCATATCAACTTGTTCTACATCCTAATGACAACCATATCAACTTGTTCTACATCCTAATCTAATGACAACCATATCAACTTGTTCTACATCCTAGTCTAATGTCAACCATATCAACTTGTTCTACATCCTAATGACAACCATATCAACTTGTTCTACATCCTAATGACAACCATGTCAACTTGTTCTACATCCTAATGACAACCATGTCAACTTGTTCTACATCCTAATGACAACCATATCAACTTGTTCTACATCCTAATCTAATGACAACCATATCAACTTGTTCTACATCCTAGTCTAATGTCAACCATATCAACTTGTTCTACATCCTAATGACAACCATATCAACTTGTTCTACATCCTAATGACAACCATATCAACTTGTTCTACATCCTAATGACAACCATATCAACTTGTTCTACATCCTAATGACAACGATATCAACTTGTTCTACATCCTAATCTAATGACAACCATATCAACTTGTTCTACATCCTAGTCTAATGTCAACCATATCAACTTGTTCTACATCCTAATGACAACCATATCAACTTGTTCTACATCCTAATCTAATGACAACCATATCAACTTGTTCTACATCCTAATGACAACCATATCAACGTGTTCTACATCCTAATGACAACCATATAAACTTGTTCTACATCCCAATCTAATGACAACCGTATCAACTTGTTCTACATCCTAATGACAACCATATCAACTTGTTCTACATCCTAATGACAACCATATCAACTTGTACTACATCCTAATGACAACCATATCAACTTGTACTACATCATAATGACAACCATATAAACTTGTTCTACAAACTAATGACAACCATATCAACTTGTTCTACATCCTAATCTAATGACAACCGTATCAACTTGTTCTCCATCCTAATGACAACCATATCAACTTGTTCTACATCCTAATCTAATGACAACCATATCAACTTGTTCTACATCCTAGTCTAATGTCAACCATATCAACTTGTTCTACATCCTAATGACAACCATATCAACTTGTTCTACATCCTAATGACAACCATATCAACTTGTTCTACATCCTAATGACAACCATATCAACTTGTTCTACATACCAATCTAATGACAACCATATCAACTTGTTCTACATCCTAATGACAACAATATCAACTTGTTCTACATCCTAATGACAACCATATCAACTTGTTCTACATCCTAATCTAATGACAACCATATCAACTTGTTCTACATCCTAGTCTAATGTCAACCATATCAACTTGTTCTACATCCTAATGACAACCATATCAACTTGTTCTACATCCTAATGACAACCATATCAACTTGTTCTACATCCTAATGACAACCATATCAACTTGTTCTACATACCAATCTAATGACAACCATATCAACTTGTTCTACATCCTAATGACAACCATATCAACTTGTTCTACATCCTAATCTAATGACAACCATATCAACTTGTTCTACATCCTAGTCTAATGTCAACCATATCAACTTGTTCTACATCCTAATGACAACCATATCAACTTGTTCTACATCCTAATGACAACCATGTCAACTTGTTCTACATCCTAATGACAACCATGTCAACTTGTTCTACATCCTAATGACAACCATATCAACTTGTTCTACATCCTAATCTAATGACAACCATATCAACTTGTTCTACATCCTAGTCTAATGTCAACCATATCAACTTGTTCTACATCCTAATGACAACCATATCAACTTGTTCTACATCCTAATGACAACCATATCAACTTGTTCTACATCCTAATGACAACCATATCAACTTGTTCTACATCCTAATGACAACGATATCAACTTGTTCTACATCCTAATCTAATGACAACCATATCAACTTGTTCTACATCCTAGTCTAATGTCAACCATATCAACTTGTTCTACATCCTAATGACAACCATATCAACTTGTTCTACATCCTAATCTAATGACAACCATATCAACTTGTTCTACATCCTAATGACAACCATATCAACGTGTTCTACATCCTAATTACAACCATATAAACTTGTTCTACAACCTAATGACAACCATATAAACTTGTTCTACATCCCAATCTAATGACAACCGTATCAACTTGTTCTACATCCTAATGACAACCATATCAACTTGTTCTACATCCTAATGACAACCATATCAACTTGTACTACATCCTAATGACAACCATATCAACTTGTACTACATCATAATGACAACCATATAAACTTGTTCTACAACCTAATGACAACCATATCAACTTGTTCTACATCCTAATCTAATGACAACCGTATCAACTTGTTCTCCATCCTAATGACAACCATATCAACTTGTTCTACATCCTAATCTAATGACAACCATATCAACTTGTTCTACATCCTAGTCTAATGTCAACCATATCAACTTGTTCTACATCCTAATGACAACCATATCAACTTGTTCTACATCCTAATGACAACCATATCAACTTGTTCTACATCCTAATGACAACCATATCAACTTGTTCTACATACCAATCTAATGACAACCATATCAACTTGTTCTACATCCTAATGACAACAATATCAACTTGTTCTACATCCTAATGACAACCATGTCAACTTGTTCTACATCCTAATGACAACCATATCAACTTGTTCTACATCCTAATGACAACCATATCAACTTGTTCTCCATCATAATGACAACCATATCAACTTGTTCTACATCCTAATGACAACCATGTCAACTTGTTCTACATCCTAATGACAACCATGTCAACTTGTTCTACATCCTAATGACAACCATATCAACTTGTTCTACATCCTAATCTAATGAAACCATATCAACTTTTTCTACATCCTAGTCTAATGTCAACCATATCAACTTGTTCTACATCCTAATGACAACCATATCAACTTGTTCTACATCCTAATGACAACCATATCAACTTGTTCTACATCCTAATGACAACCATATCAACTTGTTCTACATCCTAATGACAACGATATCAACTTGTTCTACATCCTAATCTAATGACAACCATATCAACTTGTTCTACATCCTAGTCTAATGTCAACCATATCAACTTGTTCTACATCCTAATGACAACCATATCAACTTGTTCTACATCCTAATCTAATGACAACCATATCAACTTGTTCTACATCCCAATGACAACCATATCAACGTGTTCTACATCCTAATGACAACCATATCAACTTGTTCTACATCCTAATGACAACCATATAAACTTGTTCTACATCCCAATCTAATGACAACCATATCAACTTGTTCTACATCCTAATGACAACCATATCAACTTGTTCTACATCCCAATCTAATGACAACCGTATCAACTTGTTCTACATCCTAATGACAACCATATCAACTTGTTCTACATCCTAATGACAACCATATCAACTTGTTCTACATCCTAATCTAATGACAACCATATCAACTTGTTCTACATCCTAGTCTAATGTCAACCATATCAACTTGTTCTACATCCTAATGACAACCATATCAACTTGTTCTACATCCTAATGACAACCATATCAACTTGTTCTACATCCTAATGACAACCATATCAACTTGTTCTACATACCAATCTAATGACAACCATATCAACTTGTTCTACATCCTAATGACAACCATATCAACTTGTTCTACATCCTAATCTAATGACAACCATATCAACTTGTTCTACATCCTAGTCTAATGTCAACCATATCAACTTGTTCTACATCCTAATGACAACCATATCAACTTGTTCTACATCCTAATGACAACCATGTCAACTTGTTCTACATCCTAATGACAACCATGTCAACTTGTTCTACATCCTAATGACAACCATATCAACTTGTTCTACATCCTAATCTAATGACAACCATATCAACTTGTTCTACATCCTAGTCTAATGTCAACCATATCAACTTGTTCTACATCCTAATGACAACCATATCAACTTGTTCTACATCCTAATGACAACCATATCAACTTGTTCTACATCCTAATGACAACCATATCAACGTGTTCTACATCCTAATGACAACCATATAAACTTGTTCTACAACCTAATGACAACCATATAAACTTGTTCTACATCCCAATCTAATGACAACCGTATCAACTTGTTCTACATCCTAATGACAACCATATCAACTTGTTCTACATCCTAATGACAGCCATATCAACTTGTACTACATCCTAATGACAACCATATCAACTTGTACTACATCATAATGACAACCATATAAACTTGTTCTACAACCTAATGACAACCATATCAACTTGTTCTACATCCTAATCTAATGACAACCGTATCAACTTGTTCTCCATCCTAATGACAACCATATCAACTTGTTCTACATCCTAATCTAATGACAACCATATCAACTTGTTCTACATCCTAGTCTAATGTCAACCATATCAACTTGTTCTACATCCTAATGACAACCATATCAACTTGTTCTACATCCTAATGACAACCATATCAACTTGTTCTACATCTTAATGACAACCATGTCAACTTGTTCTACATCCTAATGACAACCATGCCAACTTGTTCTACATCTTAATGACAACCATAGCAACTTGTTCTACATCCTAATCTAATGACAACCATATCAACTTGTTCTACATCCTAGTCTAATGTCAACCATATCAACTTGTTCTACATCCTAATGACAACCATATCAACTTGTTCTACATCCTAATGACAACCATATCAACTTGTTCTACATCCTAATGACAACCATATCAACTTGTTCTACATCCTAATCTAATGACAACCATATCAACTTGTTCTACATCATAGTCTAATGTCAACCATATCAACTTGTTCTACATCCTAATGACAACCATATCAACTTGTTCTACATCCTAATCTAATGACAACCATATCAACTTGTTCTACATCCTAATGACAACCATATCAACGTGTTCTACATCCTAATGACAACCATATCAACTTGTTCTACATCCTAATGACAACCATATAAACTTGTTCTACATCCCAATCTAATGACAACCATATCAACTTGTTCTACATCCTAATGACAACCATATAAACTTGTTCTACATCCCAATCTAATGACAACCGTATCAACTTGTTCTACATCCTAATGACAACCATATCAACTTGTTCTACATCCTAATGACAACCATATCAACTTGTACTACATCCTAATGACAACCATATCAACTTGTACTACATCATAATGACAACCATATAAACTTGTTCTACAACCTAATGACAACCATATCAACTTGTTCTACATCCTAATCTAATGACAACCGTATCAACTTGTTCTACATCCTAATGACAACCATATCAACTTGTTCTACATGCTAATCTAATGACAACCATATCAACTTGTTCTACATCCTAATGACAAACTTATCAACTTGTTCTACATCCTAAAGACAACCATATCAACTTGTTCTACATCCTAATGACAACCATATCAACTTGTTCTACATCCCAATCTAATGACAACCATATCAACTTGTTCTACATCCTAATGACAACCATATCAACTTGTTCGACATGCTAATCTAATGACAACCATATCAACTTGTTCTACATCCTAATGACAAACTTATCAACTTGTTCTACATCCTAAAGACAACCATATCAACTTGTTCTACATCCTAATGACAACCATATCAACTTGTTCTACATCCCAATCTAATGACAACCATATCAATTTGTTCTACATCCTAGTCTAATGTCAACCATATCAACTTGTTCTACATCCCAATCTAATGACAACCATATCAACTTGTTCTCCATCCTAATGACAACCATATCAACTTGTTCTACATCCTAATGACAACCATATCAACTTGTTCTACATCCTAATGACAACCATATCAACTTGTTCTACATCCTAATGACAACCATATCAACTTGTTCTACATCGTAATGACAACCATATCAACTTGTTCTACATCCCAATGACAACCATGTCAACTTGTTCTACATCCTAATGACAACCATATCAACTTGTTCTACATCCTAATGACAACCATATCAACTTGTTCTACATCCTAATGACAACCATATCAACTTGTTCTACATCCTAATGACAACCATATCAACTTGTTCTACATCCTAATGACAACCATGTCAACTTGTTCTCCATCCTAATGACAACCATATCAACTTGTTCTACATCCTAATCTAATGACAACCATATCATTTTGTTCTACATCCTAGTCTAATGTCAAGCATATCAACTTGTTCTACATCCTAATGACAACCATATCAACTTGTTCTACATCCTAATGACAACCATATCAACTTGTTCTACATCCTAATGACAACCATATCAACTTGTTCTACATACCAATCTAATGACAACCATATCAACTTGTTCTACATCCTAATGACAACCATATCAACTTGTTCTACATCCTAATGACAACCATGTCAACTTGTTCTACATCCTAATGACAACCATATCAACTTGTTCTACATCCTAATGACAACCATATCAACTTGTTCTACATCCTAATGACAACCATATCAACTTGTTCTACATCCTAATGACAACCATGTCAACTTGTTCTACATCCTAATGACAACCATGTCAACTTGTTCTACATCCTAATGACAACCATATCAACTTGTTCTACATCCTAATCTAATGACAACCATATCAACTTGTTCTACATCCTAGTCTAATGTCAACCATATCAACTTGTTCTACATCCTAATGACAACCATATCAACTTGTTCTACATCCTAATGACAACCATATCAACTTGTTCTACATCCTAATGACAAACATATCAACTTGTTCTACATCCTAATGACAACCATATCAACTTGTTCTACATCCTAAAGACAACCATATCAACTTGTTCTACATCCTAATCTAATGACAACCATATCAACTTGTTCTACATCCTAGTCTAATGTCAACCATATCAACTTGTTCTACATCCTAATGACAACCATATCAACTTGTTCTACATCCTAATCTAATGACAACCATATCAACTTGTTCTACATCCTAATGACAACCATATCAACGTGTTCTACATCCTAATGACAACCATATCAACTTGTTCTACATCCTAATGACAACCATATCAACTTGTTCTACATCCTAATGACAACCATATCAACTTGTTCTACATCCTAATGACAACCATATCAACTTGTTCTACATCCTAATGACAACCATATCAACTTGTTCTACATCCTAATGACAACCATATCAACTTGTTCTACATCCTAGTCTAATGTCAACCATATCAACTTGTTCTACATCCTAATGACAACCATATCAACTTGTTCTACATCCTAATCTAATGACAACCATATCAACTTGTTCTACATCCTAATGACAACCATATCAACGTGTTCTACATCCTAATGACAACCATATCAACTTGTTCTACATCCTAATGACAACCATATAAACTTGTTCTACATCCCAATCTAATGACAACCATATCAACTTGTTCTACATCCTAATGACAACCATATAAACTTGTTCTACATCCCAATCTAATGACAACCGTATCAACTTGTTCTACATCCTAATGACAACCATATCAACTTGTTCTACATCCTAATGACAACCATATCAACGTGTTCTACATCCTAATGACAACCATATCAACTTGTTCTACATCCTAATGACAACCATATCAACTTGTTCTACATCCTAATGACAACCATATCAACTTGTTCTACATCCTAATGACAACCATATCAACTTGTTCTACATCCTAATGACAACCATATCAACTTGTTCTACATCCTAATCTAATGACAACCATATCAACTTGTTCTACATCCTAGTCTAATGTCAACCATATCAACTTGTTCTACATCCTAATGACAACCATATCAACTTGTTCTACATCCTAATCTAATGACAACCATATCAACTTGTTCTACATCCTAATGACAACCATATCAACGTGTTCTACATCCTAATGACAACCATATCAACTTGTTCTACATCCTAATGACAACCATATAAACTTGTTCTACATCCCAATCTAATGACAACCATATCAACTTGTTCTACATCCTAATGACAACCATATAAACTTGTTCTACATCCCAATCTAATGACAACCGTATCAACTTGTTCTACATCCTAATGACAACCATATCAACTTGTTCTACATCCTAATGACAACCATATCAACTTGTACTACATCCTAATGACAACCATATCAACTTGTACTACATCATACTGACAACCATATAAACTTGTTCTACAACCTAATGACAACCATATCAACTTGTTCTACATCCTAATCTAATGACAACCGTATCAACTTGTTCTACATCCTAATGACAACCATATCAACTTGTTCTACATGCTAATCTAATGACAACCATATCAACTTGTTCTACATCCTAATGACAAACTTATCAACTTGTTCTACATCCTAAAGACAACCATATCAACTTGTTCTACATCCTAATGACAACCATATCAACTTGTTCTACATCCCAATCTAATGTCAACCATATCAACTTGTTCTACATCCCAATCTAATGACAACCATATCAACTTGTTCTCCATCCTAATGACAACCATATCAACTTGTTCTACATCCTAATGACAACCATATCAACTTGTTCTACATCCTAATGACAACCATATCAACTTGTTCTACATCCTAATGACAACCATATCAACTTGTTCTACATCGTAATGACAACCATATCAACTTGTTCTACATCCCAATGACAACCATGTCAACTTGTTCTACATCCTAATGACAACCATATCAACTTGTTCTACATCCTAATGACAACCATATCAACTTGTTCTACATCCTAATGACAACCATATCAACTTGTTCTACATCCTAATGACAACCATATCAACTTGTTCTACATCCTAATGACAACCATGTCAACTTGTTCTACATCCTAATGACAACCATGTCAACTTGTTCTCCATCCTAATGACAACCATATCAACTTGTTCTACATCCTAATGACAACCATATCAACTTGTTCTACATCCTAATGACAACCATATCAACTTGTTCTACATACCAATCTAATGACAACCATATCAACTTGTTCTCATCCTAATGACAACCATATCAACTTGTTCTACATCCTAATGACAACCATATCAACTTGTTCTACATCCTAATGACAACCATATCATTTTGTTCTACATCCTAGTCTAATGTCAAGCATATCAACTTGTTCTACATCCTAATGACAACCATATCAACTTGTTCTACATCCTAATGACAACCATATCAACTTGTTCTACATCCTAATGACAACCATATCAACTTGTTCTACATACCAATCTAATGACAACCATATCAACTTGTTCTACATCCTAATGACAACCATATCAACTTGTTCTACATCCTAATGACAACCATGTCAACTTGTTCTACATCCTAATGACAACCATATCAACTTGTTCTACATCCTAATGACAACCATATCAACTTGTTCTACATCCTAATGACAAACCATATCAACTTGTTCTACATCCTAATGACAACCATGTCAACTTGTTCTACATCCTAATGACAACCATGTCAACTTGTTCTACATCCTAATGACAACCATATCAACTTGTTCTACATCCTAATCTAATGACAACCATATCAACTTGTTCTACATCCTAGTCTAATGTCAACCATATCAACTTGTTCTACATCCTAATGACAACCATATCAACTTGTTCTACATCCTAATGACAACCATATCAACTTGTTCTACATCCTAATGACAACCATATCAACTTGTTCTACATCCTAATGACAACCATATCAACTTGTTCTACATCCTAAAGACAACCATATCAACTTGTTCTACATCCTAATCTAATGACAACCATATCAACTTGTTCTACATCCTAGTCTAATGTAAACCATATCAACTTGTTCTACATCCTAATGACAACCATATCAACTTGTTCTACATCCTAATCTAATGACAACCATATCAACTTGTTCTACATCCTAATGACAACCATATCAACGTGTTCTACATCCTAATGACAACCATATCAACGTGTTCTACATCCTAATGACAACCATATAAACTTGTTCTACATCTCAATCTAATGACAACCATATCAACTTGTTCTACATCCTAATGACAACCATATAAACTTGTTCTACATCCCAATCTAATGACAACCGTATCAACTTATTCTACATCCTAATGACAACCATATCAACTTGTTCTACATCCTAATGACAACCATATCAACTTGTACTACATCCTAATGACAACCATATCAACTTGTACTACATCATAATGACAACCACATAAACTTGTTCTACAACCTAATGACAACCATATCAACTTGTTCTACATCCTAATCTAATGACAACCGTATCAACTTGTTCTACATCCTAATGACAACCATATCAACTTGTTCTACATGCTAATCTAATGACAACCATATCAACTTGTTCTACATCCTAATGACAACCTTATCAACTTGTTCTACATCCTAATGACAACCATATCAACTTGTTCTACATCCTAATGACAACCATATCAACTTGTTCTACATCCCAATCTAATGACAACCATATCAACTTGTTCTCCATCCTAATGACAACCATATCAACTTGTTCTACATCCTAATGACAACCATATCAACTTGTTCTACATCCTAATGACAACCATATAAACTTGTTCTACATCCTAATGACAACCATATCAACTTGTTCTACATCGTAATGACAACCATATCAACTTGTTCTACATCCCAATGACAACCATGTCAACTTGTTCTACATCCTAATGACAACCATATCAACTTGTTCTACATCCTAATGACAACCATATCAACTTGTTCTACATCCTAATGACAACCATATCAACTTGTTCTACATCCTAATGACAACCATATCAACTTGTTCTACATCCTAATGACAACCATATCAACTTGTTCTACATACCAATCTAATGACAACCATATCAACTTGTTTTCATCCTAATGACAACCATATCAACTTGTTCTACATCCTAATGACAACCATATCAACTTGTTCTACATCCTAATGACAACCATATCATTTTGTTCTACATCCTAGTCTAATGTCAAGCATATCAACTTGTTCTACATCCTAATGACAACCATATCAACTTGTTCTACATCCTAATGACAACCATATCAACTTGTTTTACATCCTAATGACAACCATATCAACTTGTTCTACATACCAATCTAATGACAACCATATCAACTTGTTCTACATCCTAATGACAACCATATCAACTTGTTCTACATCCTAATGACAACCATGTCAACTTGTTCTACATCCTAATGACAACCATATCAACTTGTTCTACATCCTAATGACAACCATATCAACTTGTTCTACATCCTAATGACAAACCATATCAACTTGTTCTACATCCTAATGACAACCATGTCAACTTGTTCTACATCCTAATGACAACCATGTCAACTTGTTCTACATCCTAATGACAACCATATCAACTTGTTCTACATCCTAATCTAATGACAACCATATCAACTTGTTCTACATCCTAGTCTAATGTCAACCATATCAACTTGTTCTACATCCTAATGACAACCATATCAACTTGTTCTACATCCTAATGACAACCATATCAACTTGTTCTACATCCTAATGACAACCATATCAACTTGTTCTACATCCTAATGACAACCATATCAACTTGTTCTACATCCTAAAGACAACCATATCAACTTGTTCTACATCCTAATCTAATGACAACCATATCAACTTGTTCTACATCCTAGTCTAATGTAAACCATATCAACTTGTTCTACATCCTAATGACAACCATATCAACTTGTTCTACATCCTAATCTAATGACAACCATATCAACTTGTTCTACATCCTAATGACAACCATATCAACGTGTTCTACATCCTAATGACAACCATATCAACGTGTTCTACATCCTAATGACAACCATATAAACTTGTTCTACATCTCAATCTAATGACAACCATATCAACTTGTTCTACATCCTAATGACAACCATATAAACTTGTTCTACATCCCAATCTAATGACAACCGTATCAACTTATTCTACATCCTAATGACAACCATATCAACTTGTTCTACATCCTAATGACAACCATATCAACTTGTACTACATCCTAATGACAACCATATCAACTTGTACTACATCATAATGACAACCACATAAACTTGTTCTACAACCTAATGACAACCATATCAACTTGTTCTACATCCTAATCTAATGACAACCGTATCAACTTGTTCTACATCCTAATGACAACCATATCAACTTGTTCTACATGCTAATCTAATGACAACCATATCAACTTGTTCTACATCCTAATGACAACCTTATCAACTTGTTCTACATCCTAATGACAACCATATCAACTTGTTCTACATCCTAATGACAACCATATCAACTTGTTCTACATCCCAATCTAATGACAACCATATCAACTTGTTCTCCATCCTAATGACAACCATATCAACTTGTTCTACATCCTAATGACAACCATATCAACTTGTTCTACATCCTAATGACAACCATATAAACTTGTTCTACATCCTAATGACAACCATATCAACTTGTTCTACATCG
This sequence comes from Oncorhynchus clarkii lewisi, assembly GCF_045791955.1. Classification (NCBI taxonomy): domain Eukaryota; kingdom Metazoa; phylum Chordata; class Actinopteri; order Salmoniformes; family Salmonidae; genus Oncorhynchus; species Oncorhynchus clarkii. The sequence goes on along the minus strand of NC_092159.1, from coordinate 51,594,585 downwards.
TAATGACAACCATATCAACTTGTTCTACATCCCAATGACAACCATGTCAACTTGTTCTACATCCTAATGACAACCATATCAACTTGTTCTACATCCTAATGACAACCATATCAACTTGTTCTACATCCTAATGACAACCATATCAACTTGTTCTACATCCTAATGACAACCATATCAACTTGTTCTACATCCTAATGACAACCATGTCAACTTGTTCTACATCCTAATGACAACCATGTCAACTTGTTCTACATCCTAATGACAACCATATCAACTTGTTCTACATCCTAATCTAATGACAACCATATCAACTTGTTCTACATCCTAGTCTAATGTCAACCATATCAACTTGTTCTACATCCTAATGACAACCATATCAACTTATTCTACATCCTAATGACAACCATATCAACTTGTTCTACATCCTAATGACAACCATATCAACTTGTTCTACATACCAATCTAATGACAACCATATCAACTTGTTCTACATCCTAATGACAACCATATCAACTTGTTCTACATCCTAATGACAGCCATGTCAACTTGTTCTACATCCTAATGACAACCATATCAACTTGTTCTACATCCTAATGACAACCATATCAACTTGTTCTACATCCTAATGACAACCATATCAACTTGTTCTACATCCTAATGACAACCATGTCAACTTGTTCTACATCCTAATGACAACCATGTCAACTTGTTCTACATCCTAATGACAACCATATCAACTTGTTCTACATCCTAAAGACAACCATATCAACTTGTTCTACATCCTAATGACAACCATATCAACTTGTTCTACATCCTAATGACAACCATATCAACCTAATCTAATGACAACCATATCAACTTGTTCTACATCCATATCAACTTGTTCTACATCTAATGTCAACCATATCAACTTGTTCTACATCCTAATGACAACCATATCAACTTGTTCTACATCCTAATCTAATGACAACCATATCAACTTGTTCTACATCCTAATGACAACCATATCAACGTGTTCTACATCCTAATGACAACCATATCAACTTGTTCTACATCCTAATGACAACCACATAAACTTGTTCTACAACCTAATGACAACCATATCAACTTGTTCTACATCCTAATCTAATGACAACCGTATCAACTTGTTCTACATCCTAATGACAACCATATCAACTTGTTCTACATGCTAATCTAATGACAACCATATCAACTTGTTCTACATCCTAATGACAACCTTATCAACTTGTTCTACATCCTAATGACAACCATATCAACTTGTTCTACATCCTAATGACAACCATATTAACTTGTTCTACATCCCAATCTAATGACAACCATATCAACTTGTTCTACATCCTAATGACAACCATATCAACTTGTTCTACATCGTAATGACAACCATATCAACTTGTTCTACATCCCAATGACAACCATGTCAACTTGTTCTACATCCTAATGACAACCATATCAACTTGTTCTACATCCTAATGACAACCATATCAACTTGTTCTACATCCTAATGACAACCATATCAACTTGTTCTACATCCTAATGACAACCATATCAACTTGTTCTACATCCTAATGACAACCATGTCAACTTGTTCTACATCCTAATGACAACCATGTCAACTTGTTCTACATCCTAATGACAACCATATCAACTTGTTCTACATCCTAATCTAATGACAACCATATCAACTTGTTCTACATCCTAGTCTAATGTCAACCATATCAACTTGTTCTACATCCTAATGACAACCATATCAACTTATTCTACATCCTAATGACAACCATATCAACTTGTTCTACATCCTAATGACAACCATATCAACTTGTTCTACATACCAATCTAATGACAACCATATCAACTTGTTCTACATCCTAATGACAACCATTTTAACTTGTTCTACATCCTAATGACAGCCATGTCAACTTGTTCTACATCCTAATGACAACCATATCAACTTGTTCTACATCCTAATGACAACCATATCAACTTGTTCTACATCCTAATGACAACCATATCAACTTGTTCTACATCCTAATGACAACCATGTCAACTTGTTCTACATCCTAATGACAACCATGTCAACTTGTTCTACATCCTAATGACAACCATATCAACTTGTTCTACATCCTAATGACAACCATATCAACTTGTTCTACATCCTAATGACAACCATATCAACTTGTTCTACATCCTAATCTAATGACAACCATATCAACTTGTTCTACATCCTAGTCTAATGTCAACCATATCAACTTGTTCTACATCCTAATGACAACCATATCAACTTGTTCTACATCCTAATCTAATGACAACCATATCAACTTGTTCTACATCCTAATGACAACCATATCAACTTGTACTACATCCTAATGACAACCATATCAACTTGTACTACATCATAATGACAACCACATACACTTGTTCTACAACCTAATGACAACCATATCAACTTGTTCTACATCCTAATCTAATGACAACCGTATCAACTTGTTCTACATCCTAATGACAACCATATCAACTTGTTCTACATGCTAATCTAATGACAACCATATCAACTTGTTCTACATCCTAATGACAACCTTATCAACTTGTTCTACATCCTAATGACAACCATATCAACTTGTTCTACATCCTAATGACAACCATATCAACTTTTTCTACATCCCAATCTAATGACAACCATATCAACTTGTTCTCCATCCTAATGACAACCATATCAACTTGTTCTACATCCTAATGACAACCATATCAACTTGTTCTACATCCTAATGACAACCATATAAACTTGTTCTACATCCTAATGACAACCATATCAACTTGTTCTACATCGTAATGACAACCATATCAACTTGTTCTACATCCCAATGACAACCATGTCAACTTGTTCTACATCCTAATGACAACCATATCAACTTGTTCTACATCCTAATGACAACCATATCAACTTGTTCTACATCCTAATGACAACCATATCAACTTGTTCTACATCCTAATGACAACCATATCAACTTGTTCTACATCCTAATGACAACCATGTCAACTTGTTCTACATCCTAATGACAACCATGTCAACTTGTTCTACATCCTAATGACAACCATATCAACTTGTTCTACATCCTAATCTAATGACAACCATATCAACTTGTTCTACATCCTAGTCTAATGTCAACCATATCAACTTGTTCTACATCCTAATGACAACCATATCAACTTATTCTACATCCTAATGACAACCATATCAACTTGTTCTACATCCTAATGACAACCATATCAACTTGTTCTACATACCAATCTAATGACAACCATATCAACTTGTTCTACATCCTAATGACAACCATATCAACTTGTTCTACATCCTAATGACAGCCATGTCAACTTGTTCTACATCCTAATGACAACCATATCAACTTGTTCTACATCCTAATGACAACCATATCAACTTGTTCTACATCCTAATGACAACCATATCAACTTGTTCAACATCCTAATGACAACCATGTCAACTTGTTCTACATCCTAATGACAACCATATCAACTTGTTCTACATCCTAATGACAACCATATCAACTTGTTCTACATCCTAATGACAACCATATCAACTTGTTCTACATCCTAATCTAATGACAACCATATCAACTTGTTCTACATCCTAGTCTAATGTCAACCATATCAACTTGTTCTACATCCTAATGACAACCATATCAACTTGTTCTACATCCTAATCTAATGACAACCATATCAACTTGTTCTACATCCTAATGACAACCATATCAACTTGTTCTACATCGTAATGACAACCATATCAACTTGTTCTACATCCCAATGACAACCATGTCAACTTGTTCTACATCCTAATGACAACCATATCAACTTGTTCTACATCCTAATGACAACCATATCAACTTGTTCTACATCCTAATGACAACCATATCAACTTGTTCTACATCCTAATGACAACCATATCAACTTGTTCTACATCCTAATGACAACCATGTCAACTTGTTCTACATCCTAATGACAACCATGTCAACTTGTTCTACATCCTAATGACAACCATATCAACTTGTTCTACATCCTAATCTAATGACAACCATATCAACTTGTTCTACATCCTAGTCTAATGTCAACCATATCAACTTGTTCTACATCCTAATGACAACCATATCAACTTATTCTACATCCTAATGACAACCATATCAACTTGTTCTACATCCTAATGACAACCATATCAACTTGTTCTACATCCTAATGACAACCATATCAACTTGTTCTACATCCTAATGACAACCATATCAACTTGTTCTACATCCTAATGACAACCATGTCAACTTGTTCTACATCCTAATGACAACCATGTCAACTTGTTCTACATCCTAATGACAACCGTATCAACTTGTTCTACATCCTAATGACAACCATATCAACTTGTTCTACATCCTAATCTAATGACAACCATATCAACTTGTTCTACATACCAATCTAATGACAACCATATCAACTTGTTCTACATCCTAATGACAACCATTTTAACTTGTTCTACATCCTAATGACAACCATATCAACTTGTTCTACATCCTAATGACAACCATATCAACTTGTTCTACATCCTAATGACAACCATATCAACTTGTTCTACATCCTAATGACAACCATATCAACTTGTTCTACATCCTAATGACAACCATGTCAACTTGTTCTACATCCTAATGACAACCATGTCAACTTGTTCTACATCCTAATGACAACCATATCAACTTGTTCTACATCCTAATGACAACCATATCAACTTGTTCTACATCCTAATGACAACCATATCAACTTGTTCTACATCCTAATCTAATGACAACCATATCAACTTGTTCTACATCCTAGTCTAATGTCAACCATATCAACTTGTTCTACATCCTAATGACAACCATATCAACTTGTTCTACATCCTAATCTAATGACAACCATATCAACTTGTTCTACATCCTAATGACAACCATATCAACTTGTACTACATCCTAATGACAACCATATCAACTTGTACTACATCATAATGACAACCACATACACTTGTTCTACAACCTAATGACAACCATATCAACTTGTTCTACATCCTAATCTAATGACAACCGTATCAACTTGTTCTACATCCTAATGACAACCATATCAACTTGTTCTACATGCTAATCTAATGACAACCATATCAACTTGTTCTACATCCTAATGACAACCTTATCAACTTGTTCTACATCCTAATGACAACCATATCAACTTGTTCTACATCCTAATGACAACCATATCAACTTTTTCTACATCCCAATCTAATGACAACCATATCAACTTGTTCTCCATCCTAATGACAACCATATCAACTTGTTCTACATCCTAATGACAACCATATCAACTTGTTCTACATCCTAATGACAACCATATCAACTTGTTCTACATCCTAATGACAACCATATAAACTTGTTCTACATCCTAATGACAACCATATCAACTTGTTCTACATCGTAATGACAACCATATCAACTTGTTCTACATCCCAATGACAACCATGTCAACTTGTTCTACATCCTAATGACAACCATATCAACTTGTTCTACATCCTAATGACAACCATATCAACTTGTTCTACATCCTAATGACAACCATATCAACTTGTTCTACATCCTAATGACAACCATATCAACTTGTTCTACATCCTAATGACAACCATGTCAACTTGTTCTACATCCTAATGACAACCATGTCAACTTGTTCTACATCCTAATGACAACCATATCAACTTGTTCTACATCCTAATCTAATGACAACCATATCAACTTGTTCTACATCCTAGTCTAATGTCAACCATATCAACTTGTTCTACATCCTAATGACAACCATATCAACTTATTCTACATCCTAATGACAACCATATCAACTTGTTCTACATGCTAATCTAATGACAACCATATCAACTTGTTCTACATCCTAATGACAACCTTATCAACTTGTTCTACATCCTAATGACAACCATATCAACTTGTTCTACATCCTAATGACAACCATATCAACTTTTTCTACATCCCAATCTAATGACAACCATATCAACTTGTTCTCCATCCTAATGACAACCATATCAACTTGTTCTACATCCTAATGACAACCATATAAACTTGTTCTACATCCTAATGACAACCATATCAACTTGTTCTACATCGTAATGACAACCATATCAACTTGTTCTACATCCCAATGACAACCATGTCAACTTGTTCTACATCCTAATGACAACCATATCAACTTGTTCTACATCCTAATGACAACCATATCAACTTGTTCTACATCCTAATGACAACCATATCAACTTGTTCTACATCCTAATGACAACCATATCAACTTGTTCTACATCCTAATGACAACCATGTCAACTTGTTCTACATCCTAATGACAACCATATCAACCATGTCAACTTGTTCTACATCCTAATGACAACCATATCAACTTGTTCTACATCCTAATCTAATGACAACCATATCAACTTGTTCTACATCCTAGTCTAATGTCAACCATATCAACTTGTTCTACATCCTAATGACAACCATATCAACTTATTCTACATCCTAATGACAACCATATCAACTTGTTCTACATCCTAATGACAACCATATCAACTTGTTCTACATACCAATCTAATGACAACCATATCAACTTGTTCTACATCCTAATGACAACCATATCAACTTGTTCTACATCCTAATGACAGCCATGTCAACTTGTTCTACATCCTAATGACAACCATATCAACTTGTTCTACATCCTAATGACAACCATATCAACTTGTTCTACATCCTAATGACAACCATATCAACTTGTTCTACATCCTAATGACAACCATGTCAACTTGTTCTACATCCTAATGACAACCATATCAACTTGTTCTACATCCTAATGACAACCATATCAACTTGTTCTACATCCTAATGACAACCATATCAACTTGTTCTACATCCTAATCTAATGACAACCATATCAACTTGTTCTACATCCTAGTCTAATGTCAACCATATCAACTTGTTCTACATCCTAATGACAACCATATCAACTTGTTCTACATCCTAATCTAATGACAACCATATCAACTTGTTCTACATCCTAATGACAACCATATCAACGTGTTCTACATCCTAATGACAACCATATCAACTTGTTCTACATCCTAATGACAACCATATAAACTTGTTCTACATCCCAATCTAATGACAACCATATTAACTTGTTCTACATCCTAATGACAACCATATAAACCTGTTCTACATCCCAATCTTATGACAACCTTTTAGACTTGTTCTACATCCTAATGACAACCATATCAACTTGTTCTACATCCTAATGACAACCATATCAACTTGTTCTACATCATAATGGCAACCATATAAACTTGTTCTACAACCTAATGACAACCATATCAACTTGTTCTACAACCTAATGACAACCATATCAACTTGTTCTACATCCCAATCTAATGGCAACCATATCAACTTGTTCTACATCCTAATGACAACCATATCAACTTGTTCTACATCCTAATGACAACCATATCAACTTGTTCTACAACCTAATGACAACCATATCAACTTGTTCTACATCCTAATGACAACCATATCAACTTGTTCTACATCCCAATCTATTGACAACCATATCAACTTGTTCTACATCCTAATGACAACCATATCAACTTGTTCTACATCCTAATGACAACCATATCAACTTGTTCTACATCCTAATGACAACCATATAAACTTGTTCTACATCCCAATCTAATGACAACCATATCAACTTGTTCTACATACTAATGACAACCATATAAACTTGTTCTACATCCCAATCTAATGACAACCGTATCAACTTGTTCTACATCCTAATGACAACCATATCAACTTGTTCTACATCCTAATGACAACCATATCAACTTGTACTACATCCTAATGACAACCATATCAACTTGTACTACATCATAATGACAACCATATAAACTTGTTCTACAACCTAATGACAACCATATCAACTTGTTTTACATCCTAATCTAATGACAACCGTATCAACTTGTTCTACATCCTAATGACAATCATATCAACTTGTTCTACATGCTAATCTAATAACAACCATATCAACTTGTTCTATAACCTAATGACAACCTTATCAACTTGTTCTACATCCTAATGACAACCATATCAACTTGTTCTACATCCTAATGACAACCATATCAACTTGTTCTACATCCTAATGACAACCATATCAACTTGTTCTACATCCTAATGACAACCATGTCAACTTGTTCTACATCCTAATGACAACCATATCAACTTGTTCTACATCCTAATGACAACCATATCAACTTGTTCTACATCCTAATGACAACCATATCAACTTGTTCTACATCCTAATCTAATGACAACCATATCAACTTGTTCTACATCCTAGTCTAATGTCAACCATATCAACTTGTTCTACATCCTAATGACAACCATATCAACTTGTTCTACATCCTAATCTAATGACAACCATATCAACTTGTTCTACATCCTAATGACAACCATATCAACGTGTTCTACATCCTAATGACAACCATATCAACTTGTTCTACATCCTAATGACAACCATATAAACTTGTTCTACATCCCAATCTAATGACAACCATATTAACTTGTTCTACATCCTAATGACAACCATATAAACCTGTTCTACATCCCAATCTTATGACAACCTTTTAGACTTGTTCTACATCCTAATGACAACCATATCAACTTGTTCTACATCCTAATGACAACCATATCAACTTGTTCTACATCATAATGGCAACCATATAAACTTGTTCTACAACCTAATGACAACCATATCAACTTGTTCTACAACCTAATGACAACCATATCAACTTGTTCTACATCCCAATCTAATGGCAACCATATCAACTTGTTCTACATCCTAATGACAACCATATCAACTTGTTCTACATCCTAATGACAACCATATCAACTTGTTCTACAACCTAATGACAACCATATCAACTTGTTCTACAACCTAATGACAACCATATCAACTTGTTCTACATCCTAATGACAACCATATCAACTTGTTCTACATCCCAATCTATTGACAACCATATCAACTTGTTCTACATCCTAATGACAACCATATCAACTTGTTCTACATCCTAATGACAACCATATCAACTTGTTCTACATCCTAATGACAACCATATAAACTTGTTCTACATCCCAATCTAATGACAACCATATCAACTTGTTCTACATACTAATGACAACCATATAAACTTGTTCTACATCCCAATCTAATGACAACCGTATCAACTTGTTCTACATCCTAATGACAACCATATCAACTTGTTCTACATCCTAATGACAACCATATCAACTTGTACTACATCCTAATGACAACCATATCAACTTGTACTACATCATAATGACAACCATATAAACTTGTTCTACAACCTAATGACAACCATATCAACTTGTTTTACATCCTAATCTAATGACAACCGTATCAACTTGTTCTACATCCTAATGACAATCATATCAACTTGTTCTACATGCTAATCTAATAACAACCATATCAACTTGTTCTATAACCTAATGACAACCTTATCAACTTGTTCTACATCCTAATGACAACCATATCAACTTGTTCTACATCCTAATGACAACCATATCAACTTGTTCTACATCCTAATGACAACCATATCAACTTGTTCTACATCCTAATGACAACCATGTCAACTTGTTCTACATCCTAATGACAACCATATCAACTTGTTCTACATCCTAATGACAACCATATCAACTTGTTCTACATCCTAATGACAACCATATCAACTTGTTCTACATCCTAATCTAATGACAACCATATCAACTTGTTCTACATCCTAGTCTAATGTCAACCATATCAACTTGTTCTACATCCTAATGACAACCATATCAACTTGTTCTACATCCTAATCTAATGACAACCATATCAACTTGTTCTACATCCTAATGACAACCATATCAACGTGTTCTACATCCTAATGACAACCATATCAACTTGTTCTACATCCTAATGACAACCATATAAACTTGTTCTACATCCCAATCTAATGACAACCATATTAACTTGTTCTACATCCTAATGACAACCATATAAACCTGTTCTACATCCCAATCTTATGACAACCTTTTAGACTTGTTCTACATCCTAATGACAACCATATCAACTTGTTCTACATCCTAATGACAACCATATCAACTTGTTCTACATCATAATGGCAACCATATAAACTTGTTCTACAACCTAATGACAACCATATCAACTTGTTCTACAACCTAATGACAACCATATCAACTTGTTCTACATCCCAATCTAATGGCAACCATATCAACTTGTTCTACATCCTAATGACAACCATATCAACTTGTTCTACATCCTAATGACAACCATATCAACTTGTTCTACAACCTAATGACAACCATATCAACTTGTTCTACAACCTAATGACAACCATATCAACTTGTTCTACATCCTAATGACAACCATATCAACTTGTTCTACATCCCAATCTATTGACAACCATATCAACTTGTTCTACATCCTAATGACAACCATATCAACTTGTTCTACATCCTAATGACAACCATATCAACTTGTTCTACATCCTAATGACAACCATATAAACTTGTTCTACATCCCAATCTAATGACAACCATATCAACTTGTTCTACATACTAATGACAACCATATAAACTTGTTCTACATCCCAATCTAATGACAACCGTATCAACTTGTTCTACATCCTAATGACAACCATATCAACTTGTTCTACATCCTAATGACAACCATATCAACTTGTACTACATCCTAATGACAACCATATCAACTTGTACTACATCATAATGACAACCATATAAACTTGTTCTACAACCTAATGACAACCATATCAACTTGTTTTACATCCTAATCTAATGACAACCGTATCAACTTGTTCTACATCCTAATGACAATCATATCAACTTGTTCTACATGCTAATCTAATAACAACCATATCAACTTGTTCTATAACCTAATGACAACCTTATCAACTTGTTCTACATCCTAATGACAACCATATCAACTTGTTCTACATCCTAATGACAACCATATCAACTTGTTCTGCATCCCAATCTAATGACAACCATATCAATTTGTTCTACATCCTAGTCTAATGTCAACCATATCAACTTGTTCTACATCCCAATCTAATGACAACCATATCAACTTGTTCTCCATCCTAATGACAACCATATCAACTTGTTCTACATCCTAATGACAACCATATCAACTTGTTCTACATCCTAATGACAACCATATCAACTTGTTCTACATCCTAATGACAACCATATCAACTTGTTCTACATCGTAATGACAACCATATCAACTTGTTCTACATCCCAATGACAACCATGTCAACTTGTTCTACATCCTAATGACAACCATATCAACTTGTTCTACATCCTAATGACAACCATATCAACTTGTTCTACATCCTAATGACAACCATATCAACTTGTTCTACATCCTAATGACAACCATATCAACTTGTTCTACATCCTAATGACAACCATGTCAACTTGTTCTACATCCTAATGACAACCATGTCAACTTGTTCTACATCCTAATGACAACCATATCAACTTGTTCTACATACCAATCTAATGACAACCATATCAACTTGTTCTACATCCTAATGACAACCATGTCAACTTGTTCTACATCCTAATGACAACCATGTCAACTTGTTCTACATCCTAATGACAACCATATCAACTTGTTCTACATCCTAATCTAATGACAACCATATCAACTTGTTCTACATCCTAGTCTAATGTCAACCATATCAACTTGTTCTACATCCTAATGACAACCATATCAACTTGTTCTACATCCTAATGACAACCATATCAACTTGTTCTACATCCTATTGACAACCATATCAACTTGTTCTACATCCTAATGACAACCATGTCAACTTGTTCTACATCCTAATGACAACCATGTCAACTTGTTCTACATCCTAATGACAACCATATCAACTTGTTCTACATCCTAATCTAATGACAACCATATCAACTTGTTCTACATCCTAGTCTAATGTCAACCATATCAACTTGTTCTACATCCTAATGACAACCATATCAACTTGTTCTACATCCTAATGACAACCATATCAACTTGTTCTACATCCTAATGACAACCATATCAACTTGTTCTACATCCTAATGACAACCATATCAACTTGTTCTACATCCTAATCTAATGACAACCATATCAACTTGTTCTACATCCTAGTCTAATGTCAACCATATCAACTTGTTCTACATCCTAATGACAACCATATAAACTTGTTCTACATCCCAATCTAATGACAACCTTTTCAACTTGTTCTACATCCTAATGACAACCATATCAACTTGTTCTACATCCTAATGACAACCATATCAACTTGTTCTACATCCTAATGACAACCATATCAACTTGTTCTACATCGTAATGACAACCATATCAACTTGTTCTACATCCCAATGACAACCATGTCAACTTGTTCTACATCCTAATGACAACCATATCAACTTGTTCTACATCCTAATGACAACCATATCAACTTGTTCTACATCCTAATGACAATCATATCAACTTGTTCTACATCCTAATGACAACCATATCAACTTGTTCTACATCCTAATGACAACCATGTCAACTTGTTCTACATCCTAATGACAACCATGTCAACTTGTTCTACATCCTAATGACAACCATATCAACTTGTTCTACATCCTAATCTAATGACAACCATATCAACTTGTTCTACATCCGAGTCTAATGTCAACCATATCAACTTGTTCTACATCCTAATGACAACCATATCAACTTGTTCTACATCCTAATGACAACCATATCAACTTGTTCTGCATACCAATCTAATGACAACCATATCAACTTGTTCTACATCCTAATGACAACCATATCAACTTGTTCTACATCCTAATGACAACCATATCAACTTGTTCTACATCCTAATGACAACCATGTCAACTTGTTCTACATCCAAATGACAACCATGTCAACTTGTTCTACATCCTAATGACAACCATATCAACTTGTTCTACATCCTAATCTAATGACAACCATATCAACTTGTTCTACATCCTAGTCTAATGTCAACCATATCAACTTGTTCTACATCCTAATGACAACCATATCAACTTGTTCTACATCCTAATGACAACCATATCAACTTGTTCTACATCCTAATGACAACCATATCAACTTGTTCTACATCCTAATGACAACCATATCAACTTGTTCTACATCCTAATGACAACCATATAAACTTGTTCTACATCCCAATCTAATGACAACCATATCAACTTGTTCTACATCCTAATGACAACCATATCAACTTGTTCTACAACCTAATGACAACCATATCAACTTGTTCTACAACCTAATGACAACCATATCAACTTGTTCTACATCCTAATGACAACCATATCAACTTGTTCTACATCCCAATCTATTGACAACCATATCAACTTGTTCTACATCCTAATGACAACCATATCAACTTGTTCTACATCCTAATGACAACCATATCAACTTGTTCTACATCCTAATGACAACCATATAAACTTGTTCTACATCCCAATCTAATGACAACCATATCAACTTGTTCTACATACTAATGACAACCATATAAACTTGTTCTACATCCCAATCTAATGACAACCGTATCAACTTGTTCTACATCCTAATGACAACCATATCAACTTGTTCTACATCCTAATGACAACCATATCAACTTGTACTACATCCTAATGACAACCATATCAACTTGTACTACATCATAATGACAACCATATAAACTTGTTCTACAACCTAATGACAACCATATCAACTTGTTTTACATCCTAATCTAATGACAACCGTATCAACTTGTTCTACATCCTAATGACAATCATATCAACTTGTTCTACATGCTAATCTAATAACAACCATATCAACTTGTTCTATAACCTAATGACAACCTTATCAACTTGTTCTACATCCTAATGACAACCATATCAACTTGTTCTACATCCTAATGACAACCATATCAACTTGTTCTACATCCCAATCTAATGACAACCATATCAATTTGTTCTACATCCTAGTCTAATGTCAACCATATCAACTTGTTCTACATCCCAATCTAATGACAACCATATCAACTTGTTCTCCATCCTAATGACAACCATATCAACTTGTACTACATCATAATGACAACCATATAAACTTGTTCTACAACCTAATGACAACCATATCAACTTGTTTTACATCCTAATCTAATGACAACCGTATCAACTTGTTCTACATCCTAATGACAATCATATCAACTTGTTCTACATGCTAATCTAATAACAACCATATCAACTTGTTCTATAACCTAATGACAACCTTATCAACTTGTTCTACATCCTAATGACAACCATATCAACTTGTTCTACATCCTAATGACAACCATATCAACTTGTTCTACATCCCAATCTAATGACAACCATATCAATTTGTTCTACATCCTAGTCTAATGTCAACCATATCAACTTGTTCTACATCCCAATCTAATGACAACCATATCAACTTGTTCTCCATCCTAATGACAACCATATCAACTTGTTCTACATCCTAATGACAACCATATCAACTTGTTCTACATCCTAATGACAACCATATCAACTTGTTCTACATCCTAATGACAACCATATCAACTTGTTCTACATCGTAATGACAACCATATCAACTTGTTCTACATCCCAATGACAACCATGTCAACTTGTTCTACATCCTAATGACAACCATATCAACTTGTTCTACATCCTAATGACAACCATATCAACTTGTTCTACATCCTAATGACAACCATATCAACTTGTTCTACATCCTAATGACAACCATATCAACTTGTTCTACATCCTAATGACAACCATGTCAACTTGTTCTACATCCTAATGACAACCATGTCAACTTGTTCTACATCCTAATGACAACCATATCAACTTGTTCTACATACCAATCTAATGACAACCATATCAACTTGTTCTACATCCTAATGACAACCATATCAACTTGTACTACATCATAATGACAACCATATAAACTTGTTCTACAACCTAATGACAACCATATCAACTTGTTTTACATCCTAATCTAATGACAACCGTATCAACTTGTTCTACATCCTAATGACAATCATATCAACTTGTTCTACATGCTAATCTAATAACAACCATATCAACTTGTTCTATAACCTAATGACAACCTTATCAACTTGTTCTACATCCTAATGACAACCATATCAACTTGTTCTACATCCTAATGACAACCATATCAACTTGTTCTACATCCTAATGACAACCATATCAACTTGTTCTACATCCTAATGACAACCATGTCAACTTGTTCTACATCCTAATGACAACCATATCAACTTGTTCTACATCCTAATGACAACCATATCAACTTGTTCTACATCCTAATGACAACCATATCAACTTGTTCTACATCCTAATCTAATGACAACCATATCAACTTGTTCTACATCCTAGTCTAATGTCAACCATATCAACTTGTTCTACATCCTAATGACAACCATATCAACTTGTTCTACATCCTAATCTAATGACAACCATATCAACTTGTTCTACATCCTAATGACAACCATATCAACGTGTTCTACATCCTAATGACAACCATATCAACTTGTTCTACATCCTAATGACAACCATATAAACTTGTTCTACATCCCAATCTAATGACAACCATATTAACTTGTTCTACATCCTAATGACAACCATATAAACCTGTTCTACATCCCAATCTTATGACAACCTTTTAGACTTGTTCTACATCCTAATGACAACCATATCAACTTGTTCTACATCCTAATGACAACCATATCAACTTGTTCTACATCATAATGGCAACCATATAAACTTGTTCTACAACCTAATGACAACCATATCAACTTGTTCTACAACCTAATGACAACCATATCAACTTGTTCTACATCCCAATCTAATGGCAACCATATCAACTTGTTCTACATCCTAATGACAACCATATCAACTTGTTCTACATCCTAATGACAACCATATCAACTTGTTCTACAACCTAATGACAACCATATCAACTTGTTCTACAACCTAATGACAACCATATCAACTTGTTCTACATCCTAATGACAACCATATCAACTTGTTCTACATCCCAATCTATTGACAACCATATCAACTTGTTCTACATCCTAATGACAACCATATCAACTTGTTCTACATCCTAATGACAACCATATCAACTTGTTCTACATCCTAATGACAACCATATAAACTTGTTCTACATCCCAATCTAATGACAACCATATCAACTTGTTCTACATACTAATGACAACCATATAAACTTGTTCTACATCCCAATCTAATGACAACCGTATCAACTTGTTCTACATCCTAATGACAACCATATCAACTTGTTCTACATCCTAATGACAACCATATCAACTTGTACTACATCCTAATGACAACCATATCAACTTGTACTACATCATAATGACAACCATATAAACTTGTTCTACAACCTAATGACAACCATATCAACTTGTTTTACATCCTAATCTAATGACAACCGTATCAACTTGTTCTACATCCTAATGACAATCATATCAACTTGTTCTACATGCTAATCTAATAACAACCATATCAACTTGTTCTATAACCTAATGACAACCTTATCAACTTGTTCTACATCCTAATGACAACCATATCAACTTGTTCTACATCCTAATGACAACCATATCAACTTGTTCTGCATCCCAATCTAATGACAACCATATCAATTTGTTCTACATCCTAGTCTAATGTCAACCATATCAACTTGTTCTACATCCCAATCTAATGACAACCATATCAACTTGTTCTCCATCCTAATGACAACCATATCAACTTGTTCTACATCCTAATGACAACCATATCAACTTGTTCTACATCCTAATGACAACCATATCAACTTGTTCTACATCCTAATGACAACCATATCAACTTGTTCTACATCGTAATGACAACCATATCAACTTGTTCTACATCCCAATGACAACCATGTCAACTTGTTCTACATCCTAATGACAACCATATCAACTTGTTCTACATCCTAATGACAACCATATCAACTTGTTCTACATCCTAATGACAACCATATCAACTTGTTCTACATCCTAATGACAACCATATCAACTTGTTCTACATCCTAATGACAACCATGTCAACTTGTTCTACATCCTAATGACAACCATGTCAACTTGTTCTACATCCTAATGACAACCATATCAACTTGTTCTACATACCAATCTAATGACAACCATATCAACTTGTTCTACATCCTAATGACAACCATGTCAACTTGTTCTACATCCTAATGACAACCATGTCAACTTGTTCTACATCCTAATGACAACCATATCAACTTGTTCTACATCCTAATCTAATGACAACCATATCAACTTGTTCTACATCCTAGTCTAATGTCAACCATATCAACTTGTTCTACATCCTAATGACAACCATATCAACTTGTTCTACATCCTAATGACAACCATATCAACTTGTTCTACATCCTATTGACAACCATATCAACTTGTTCTACATCCTAATGACAACCATGTCAACTTGTTCTACATCCTAATGACAACCATGTCAACTTGTTCTACATCCTAATGACAACCATATCAACTTGTTCTACATCCTAATCTAATGACAACCATATCAACTTGTTCTACATCCTAGTCTAATGTCAACCATATCAACTTGTTCTACATCCTAATGACAACCATATCAACTTGTTCTACATCCTAATGACAACCATATCAACTTGTTCTACATCCTAATGACAACCATATCAACTTGTTCTACATCCTAATGACAACCATATCAACTTGTTCTACATCCTAATCTAATGACAACCATATCAACTTGTTCTACATCCTAGTCTAATGTCAACCATATCAACTTGTTCTACATCCTAATGACAACCATATAAACTTGTTCTACATCCCAATCTAATGACAACCTTTTCAACTTGTTCTACATCCTAATGACAACCATATCAACTTGTTCTACATCCTAATGACAACCATATCAACTTGTTCTACATCCTAATGACAACCATATCAACTTGTTCTACATCGTAATGACAACCATATCAACTTGTTCTACATCCCAATGACAACCATGTCAACTTGTTCTACATCCTAATGACAACCATATCAACTTGTTCTACATCCTAATGACAACCATATCAACTTGTTCTACATCCTAATGACAATCATATCAACTTGTTCTACATCCTAATGACAACCATATCAACTTGTTCTACATCCTAATGACAACCATGTTCAACTTGTTCTACATCCTAATGACAACCATGTCAACTTGTTCTACATCCTAATGACAACCATATCAACTTGTTCTACATCCTAATCTAATGACAACCATATCAACTTGTTCTACATCCGAGTCTAATGTCAACCATATCAACTTGTTCTACATCCTAATGACAACCATATCAACTTGTTCTACATCCTAATGACAACCATATCAACTTGTTCTGCATACCAATCTAATGACAACCATATCAACTTGTTCTACATCCTAATGACAACCATATCAACTTGTTCTACATCCTAATGACAACCATATCAACTTGTTCTACATCCTAATGACAACCATGTCAACTTGTTCTACATCCAAATGACAACCATGTCAACTTGTTCTACATCCTAATGACAACCATATCAACTTGTTCTACATCCTAATCTAATGACAACCATATCAACTTGTTCTACATCCTAGTCTAATGTCAACCATATCAACTTGTTCTACATCCTAATGACAACCATATCAACTTGTTCTACATCCTAATGACAACCATATCAACTTGTTCTACATCCTAATGACAACCATATCAACTTGTTCTACATCCTAATGACAACCATATCAACTTGTTCTACATCCTAATGACAACCATATAAACTTGTTCTACATCCCAATCTAATGACAACCATATCAACTTGTTCTACATCCTAATGACAACCATATCAACTTGTTCTACAACCTAATGACAACCATATCAACTTGTTCTACAACCTAATGACAACCATATCAACTTGTTCTACATCCTAATGACAACCATATCAACTTGTTCTACATCCCAATCTATTGACAACCATATCAACTTGTTCTACATCCTAATGACAACCATATCAACTTGTTCTACATCCTAATGACAACCATATCAACTTGTTCTACATCCTAATGACAACCATATAAACTTGTTCTACATCCCAATCTAATGACAACCATATCAACTTGTTCTACATACTAATGACAACCATATAAACTTGTTCTACATCCCAATCTAATGACAACCGTATCAACTTGTTCTACATCCTAATGACAACCATATCAACTTGTTCTACATCCTAATGACAACCATATCAACTTGTACTACATCCTAATGACAACCATATCAACTTGTACTACATCATAATGACAACCATATAAACTTGTTCTACAACCTAATGACAACCATATCAACTTGTTTTACATCCTAATCTAATGACAACCGTATCAACTTGTTCTACATCCTAATGACAATCATATCAACTTGTTCTACATGCTAATCTAATAACAACCATATCAACTTGTTCTATAACCTAATGACAACCTTATCAACTTGTTCTACATCCTAATGACAACCATATCAACTTGTTCTACATCCTAATGACAACCATATCAACTTGTTCTACATCCCAATCTAATGACAACCATATCAATTTGTTCTACATCCTAGTCTAATGTCAACCATATCAACTTGTTCTACATCCCAATCTAATGACAACCATATCAACTTGTTCTCCATCCTAATGACAACCATATCAACTTGTTCTACATCCTAATGACAACCATATCAACTTGTTCTACATCCTAATGACAACCATATCAACTTGTTCTACATCCTAATGACAACCATATCAACTTGTTCTACATCGTAATGACAACCATATCAACTTGTTCTACATCCCAATGACAACCATGTCAACTTGTTCTACATCCTAATGACAACCATATCAACTTGTTCTACATCCTAATGACAACCATATCAACTTGTTCTACATCCTAATGACAACCATATCAACTTGTTCTACATCCTAATGACAACCATATCAACTTGTTCTACATCCTAATGACAACCATGTCAACTTGTTCTACATCCTAATGACAACCATGTCAACTTGTTCTACATCCTAATGACAACCATATCAACTTGTTCTACATACCAATCTAATGACAACCATATCAACTTGTTCTACATCCTAATGACAACCATGTCAACTTGTTCTACATCCTAATGACAACCATGTCAACTTGTTCTACATCCTAATGACAACCATATCAACTTGTTCTACATCCTAATCTAATGACAACCATATCAACTTGTTCTACATCCTAATGACAACCATATCAACTTGTTCTACATCCTATTGACAACCATATCAACTTGTTCTACATCCTAATGACAACCATGTCAACTTGTTCTACATCCTAATGACAACCATGTCAACTTGTTCTACATCCTAATGACAACCATATCAACTTGTTCTACATCCTAATCTAATGACAACCATATCAACTTGTTCTACATCCTAGTCTAATGTCAACCATATCAACTTGTTCTACATCCTAATGACAACCATATCAACTTGTTCTACATCCTAATGACAACCATATCAACTTGTTCTACATCCTAATGACAACCATATCAACTTGTTCTACATCCTAATGACAACCATATCAACTTGTTCTACATCCTAATCTAATGACAACCATATCAACTTGTTCTACATCCTAGTCTAATGTCAACCATATCAACTTGTTCTACATCCTAATGACAACCATATAAACTTGTTCTACATCCCAATCTAATGACAACCTTTTCAACTTGTTCTACATCCTAATGACAACCATATCAACTTGTTCTACATCCTAATGACAACCATATCAACTTGTTCTACATCCTAATGACAACCATATCAACTTGTTCTACATCGTAATGACAACCATATCAACTTGTTCTACATCACAATGACAACCATGTCAACTTGTTCTACATCCTAATGACAACCATATCAACTTGTTCTACATCCTAATGACAACCATATCAACTTGTTCTACATCCTAATGACAATCATATCAACTTGTTCTACATCCTAATGACAACCATATCAACTTGTTCTACATCCTAATGACAACCATGTCAACTTGTTCTACATCCTAATGACAACCATGTCAACTTGTTCTACATCCTAATGACAACCATATCAACTTGTTCTACATCCTAATCTAATGACAACCATATCAACTTGTTCTACATCCGAGTCTAATGTCAACCATATCAACTTGTTCTACATCCTAATGACAACCATATCAACTTGTTCTACATCCTAATGACAACCATATCAACTTGTTCTGCATACCAATCTAATGACAACCATATCAACTTGTTCTACATCCTAATGACAACCATATCAACTTGTTCTACATCCTAATGACAACCATATCAACTTGTTCTACATCCTAATGACAACCATGTCAACTTGTTCTACATCCAAATGACAACCATGTCAACTTGTTCTACATCCTAATGACAACCATATCAACTTGTTCTACATCCTAATCTAATGACAACCATATCAACTTGTTCTACATCCTAGTCTAATGTCAACCATATCAACTTGTTCTACATCCTAATGACAACCATATCAACTTGTTCTACATCCTAATGACAACCATATCAACTTGTTCTACATCCTAATGACAACCATATCAACTTGTTCTACATCCTAATGACAACCATATCAACTTGTTCTACATCCTAATGACAACCATATAAACTTGTTCTACATCCCAATCTAATGACAACCATATCAACTTGTTCTACATCCTAATGACAACCATATCAACTTGTTCTACATCCTAATGACAACCATATAAACTTGTTCTACATCCCAATCTAATGACAACCATATCAACTTGTTCTACATCCTAATGACAACCATATAAACTTGTTCTACATCCCAATCTAATGACAACCTTTTCAACTTGTTCTACATCCTAATGACAACCATATCAACTTGTTCTACATCCTAATGACAACCATATCAACTTGTTCTACATCCTAATGACAACCATATCAACTTGTTCTACATCCCAATGACAACCATGTCAACTTGTTCTACATCCTAATGACAACCATATAAACTTGTTCTACATCCCAATCTAATGACAACCATATCAACTTGTTCTACATCCTAATGACAACCATATAAACTTGTTCTACATCCCAATCTAATGACAACCTTTTCAACTTGTTCTACATCCTAATGACAACCATATCAACTTGTTCTACATCCTAATGACAACCATATCAACTTGTTCTACATCGTAATGACAACCATATCAACTTGTTCTACATCCCAATGACAACCATGTCAACTTGTTCTACATCCTAATGACAACCATATCAACTTGTTCTACATCCTAATGACAACCATATCAACTTGTTCTACATCCTAATGACAACCATATCAACTTGTTCTACATCCTAATGACAACCATATCAACTTGTTCTACATCCTAATGACAACCATGTCAACTTGTTCTACATCCTAATGACAACCATGTCAACTTGTTCTACATCCTAATGACAACCATATCAACTTGTTCTACATCCTAATCTAATGACAACCATATCAACTTGTTCTACATCCGAGTCTAATGTCAACCATATCAACTTGTTCTACATCCTAATGACAACCATATCAACTTGTTCTACATCCTAATGACAACCATATCAACTTGTTCTACTTACCAATCTAATGACAACCATATCAACTTGTTCTACATCCTAATGACAACCATATCAACTTGTTCTACATCCTAATGACAACCATATCAACTTGTTCTACATCCTAATGACAACCATGTCAACTTGTTCTACATCCAAATGACAACCATGTCAACTTGTTCTACATCCTAATGACAACCATATCAACTTGTTCTACATCCTAATCTAATGACAACCATATCAACTTGTTCTACATCCTAGTCTAATGTCAACCATATCAACTTGTTCTACATCCTAATGACAACCATATCAACTTGTTCTACATCCTAATGACAACCATATCAACTTGTTCTACATCCTAATGACAACCATATCAACTTGTTCTACATCCTAATGACAACCATATCAACTTGTTCTACATTTTAATGACAACCATATCAACTTGTTCTACATCCTAATCTAATGACAACCATATCAACTTGTTCTACATCCTAGTCTAATGTCAACCATATCAACTTGTTCTACATCCTAATGACAACCATATCAACTTGTTCTACATCCTAATCTAATGACAACCATATCAACTTGTTCTACATCCTAATGACAACCATATCAACGTGTTCTACATCCTAATGACAACCATATCAACTTGTTCTACATCCTAATGACAACCATATAAACTTGTTCTACATCCCAATCTAATGACAACCATATCAACTTGTTCTACATCCTAATGACAACCATATAAACTTGTTCTACATCCCAATCTAATGACAACCGTATCAACTTGTTCTACAACCTAATGACAACCATATAAACTTGTTTTACAACCTAATGACAACCATGTCAACTTGTTCTACATCCTAATGGCAACCATATCAACTTGTTCTACATCCTAATGACAACCATATCAACTTGTTCTACATGCTAATCTAATGACAACCATATCAACTTGTTCTACATCCTAATGACAACCATATCAACTTGTTCTACATCCTAATGACAACCATATCAACTTGTTCTACATCCCAATGACAACCATATCAACTTGTTCTACATACCAATCTAATGACAACCATATCAACTTGTTCTACATCCTAATGACAACCATATCAACTTGTTCTACATCCTAATGACAACCATATCAACTTGTTCTACATCCTAATGACAACCATGTCAACTTGTTCTACATCCTAATGACAACCATGTCAACTTGTTCTACATCCTAATGACAACCATATCAACTTCTTCTACATCCTAATCTAATGACAACCATATTAACTTGTTCTACATCCTAGTCTAATGTCAACCATATCAACTTGTTCTACATCCTAATGACAACCATATCAACTTGTTCTACATCCTAATGACAACCATATCAACTTGTTCTACATCCTAGTGACAACCATATCAACTTGTTCTACATCCTAATGACAACCATATCAACTTGTTCTACATCCTAATGACAACCATATCAACTTGTTCTACATCCTAATCTAATGACAACCATATCAACTTGTTCTACATCCTAGTCTAATGTCAACCATATCAACTTGTTCTACATCCTAATCTAATGACAACCATATCAACTTGTTCTACATCCTAATCTAATGACAACCATATCAACTTGTTCTACATCCTAATGACAACCATATCAACGTGTTCTACATCCTAATGACAACCATATCAACTTGTTCTACATCCTAATGACAACCATATAAACTTGTTCTACATCCCAATCTAATGACAACCATATCAACTTGTTCTACATCCTAATGACAACCATATCAACTTGTTCTACATGCTAATCTAATGACAACCATATCAACTTGTTCTACATCCTAATGACAACCATATCAACTTGTTCTACATCCTAATGACAACCATATCAACTTGTTCTACATCCCAATGACAACCATATCAACTTGTTCTACATACCAATCTAATGACAACCATATCAACTTGTTCTACATCCTAATGACAACCATATCAACTTGTTCTACATCCTAATGACAACCATATCAACTTGTTCTACATCCTAATGACAACCATGTCAACTTGTTCTACATCCTAATGACAACCATGTCAACTTGTTCTACATCCTAATGACAACCATATCAACTTGTTCTACATCCTAATCTAATGACAACCATATCAACTTGTTCTACATCCTAGTCTAATGTCAACCATATCAACTTGTTCTACATCCTAATGACAACCATATCAACTTGTTCTACATCCTAATGACAACCATATCAACTTGTTCTACATCCTAGTGACAACCATATCAACTTGTTCTACATCCTAATGACAACCATATCAACTTGTTCTACATCCTAATGACAACCATATCAACTTGTTCTACATCCTAATCTAATGACAACCATATCAACTTGTTCTACATCCTAGTCTAATGTCAACCATATCAACTTGTTCTACATCCTAATCTAATGACAACCATATCAACTTGTTCTACATCCTAATCTAATGACAACCATATCAACTTGTTCTACATCCTAATGACAACCATATCAACGTGTTCTACATCCTAATGACAACCATATCAACTTGTTCTACATCCTAATGACAACCATATAAACTTGTTCTACATCCCAATCTAATGACAACCATATCAACTTGTTCTACATCCTAATGACAACCATATAAACTTGTTCTACATCCCAATCTAATGACAACCGTATCAACTTGTTCTACATCCTAATGACAACCATATCAACTTGTTCTACATCCTAATGACAACCATATCAACTTGTTCTACATCATAATGGCAACCATATAAACTTGTTCTACAACCTAATGACAACCATATCAACTTGTTCTACAACCTAATGACAACCATATCAACTTGTTCTACATCCCAATCTAATGGCAACCATATCAACTTGTTCTACATCCTAATGACAACCATATCAACTTGTTCTACATCCTAATGACAACCATATCAACTTGTTCTACAACCTAATGACAACCATATAAACTTGTTCTACAACCTAATGACAACCATGTCAACTTGTTCTACATCCTAATGGCAACCATATCAACTTGTTCTACATCCTAATGACAACCATATCAACTTGTTCTACATGCTAATCTAATGACAACCATATCAACTTGTTCTACATCCTAATGACAACCATATCAACTTGTTCTACATCCTAATGACAACCATATCAACTTGTTCTACATCCCAATGACAACCATATCAACTTGTTCTACATCATAATGACAACCATATCAACTTGTTCTACATCCTAATGACAACCATATCAACTTGTTCTACATCCTAATGACAACCATATCAACTTGTTCTACATCCTAATGACAACCATATCAACTTGTTCTACATCCCAATGACAACCATATCAACTTGTTCTACATCATAATTACAACCATATCAACTTGTTCTACATCCTAATGACAACCATATCAACTTGTTCTATATCCTAATGACAACCATATCAACTTGTTCTACATCATAATGACAACCATATAAACTTGTTCTACAACCTAATGACAACCATATCAACTTGTTCTACAACCTAATGACAACCATATCAACTTGTTCTACATCCCAATCTAATGGCAACCATATCAACTTGTTCTACATCCTAATGACAACCATATCAACTTGTTCTACATCCTAATGACAACCATATCAACTTGTTCTACAACCTAATGACAACCATATAAACTTGTTCTACAACCTAATGACAACCATATCAACTTGTTCTACATCCTAATGACAACCATATCAACTTGTTCTTCATCCTAATGACAACCATATCAACTTGTTCTACATCATAATGACAACCATATCAACTTGTTCTACATCCTAATCTAATGACAACCATATCAACTTGTTCTACATCCTAATGACAACCATATCAACTTGTTCTACATCCCAATCTAATGACAACCATATCAACTTGTTCTACATCCTAATCTAATGACAATGTGTGTGTGTTTAGAACAAGAAACAGTCACTGGAATATCACAACAAAAGACTAGAGTAACCAACTTGTCAAACACATGTTGGAACAACCTTTCAAGTGATGTGGGTTAACCAATCATAAAGGGAGCATCAGGCAGGAATTCAACACTGGGATTATCCTCGTCTTGATTTTGTCATGTTTCCCTCATTTCAAGAGGGACAATTGTGCAATGTGTGTTTTCACAGCTTGGACTCAACCCTCGGTGAACCAGAAGAGGACAAATCCCTCTCAACCCGCAGCCA